>NW_021318777.1:2643818-2775586 GCF_001605985.2 Dendrobium catenatum
AATCTAACCCATATTGGAGAAGAAAGACCCTTAGTCGAAGAGGAGTTGAATTCTGGAGTCCACTTCTCCATTCCAATAATATGATCATTCACAAACCACGGACCTCCCAAAAGCACAGCTTTAACCATTTCCTCTGAAGAAAAGGAACATAAGAACCAACCACCTCCTAGGATGGTAAAATGAAATTGACCAAATTGTTTCCATTGCTTCCTTAATTCCCATGCAATCATATGAGGAGGGGTATCTTTACCAAATACTTTGATAACCAAAGATTTGGATAATTTATTAGCATTTGCTTCTTCCAATTCCGAATACATTTTAACTGCTTTTCCATCATCAGATAAAATCAAATCATCTACTTTGAAATCCAAATTAATATAAGGCTTCCTACTCCAAGGACCATTGGAGATCGCTGATTTAGGTAAATCATCAGACACGTTAACTGCATTTGATATATCAGCCTTATTAAGATTAGAATGAACATCTTCGTTAACCAAAGGCTGCGAATTTTCATTTATCACGCTGCGACAGAGTCCAGGGATTGCATTCGAATTCACAAATCGATTAACAAAAATTTTCATTCCCGATGAAGATGCCGAAATACCAGATGAATTCAATGCAGATTTTGTGTTTTTAGGAGTTACCTGTTCATCCAGGTATGAAACAGCCTTACCTTTCCCTTCCACATAGAATTTCTTCTGATGCAATGGAACAGCTCCTTCTCTGATCACCAAAGCACCTTGCCGCTTTGCAAAAGTAGTATTTCCTAATCCATTTCCAGAATTTCCACAAACCTTTATCGGAGAATCACCGGCAATATGCCGGAGATCGTCCTCCTCCATCCGCCAGACGACCGTTACCGCCAAGGAAGAAATTCAAATTTGCAAAATCTCCTACCTGATTTTACGGACGTTCTCTCTCCTCCGTTCTCTCCAACCAAGCATCATCATCTCTGCAACACTTAACTTTGTATTATGCTTCTCTTTTAATGGCCAACACTCGGCACCATAAAGCATTACAGGTCTCACCACCATCTTATAGAATTTTTCCTTAAGTTTGAGGGGGACTTTTCTATCACACCATATCATAATCTCTATAATATATAAAAAATTACACGGTGAAAGTTTTATCAAAATAAAGTTATCTATATTTTTCGGTAACAATAAAAAAAACAAATTTGATTGGAAAAATTTCAAAAATATCAGATTTTTGAAAGCTGAAATAGGCAAAATATAACCTACCTCGAGACAATTTTTTTCCATCTTGGCCGATGGATAAAAACGGCTCTACAACCTTCAAAATCCAATTTTATTTTTCTGTCTCCTCCTTTTTTATTATTATAGATAAAAAAATTTTAAAATTTTTTAGTTATAAAAAAACGAGTCTCCGCCACTTTGACATGTTATAATTTACTCTTGGGGTTTTAATATGTAGCAGTAAAGACAAAATGCAGCGTATTTCAACATGTTATACTCTAATTAATCAGGATAGTCTTGAAATCATTTTGAATTGAATTTGCATGCAACATCTCTAATGATTATTTAGGAAAAATAATGACTTTTGGGTTGATGAGGTCCCTTTAACAAATATGCTCTCTAAATTTTATTCCTCTCATTAACATCATAACTCCAAATTGATGGTTGTAGCCTAGAATTTATAGGAAGATTGTTAATATCAACTTCAATGTGTCCTTCCTTGTTAGATATCTATCCATATCATAAATCTTAGAAAATAGGTATAACAAAAAATTCAAAAAATCACTATCAAATTTGTTAAAGGATACATACGAAAAACAAGCTATCAAATCATACAACAAAATATAGTGATTTTCTCCATCATTGATATTTGGGTTGCATGTATTGCATTACATAACCTTATAATTGAATGTTAGTTCACCAAAATTTCTCTCTTTTTTTTTTTTCAGAACAAAATGAGCTGACCTACTACTGGAAGGTATTTGCATTCTCCATTGTGCTTCTTGCCTTGATCTCACCATTACACATTGGAAAGAAATGATCAGAGAAGGAAGAAGATGAATATAATAGAAGAAGATGTTGTGCCAATTAGTTATCAGTATTGTAGTCTCATTTATAGAATTTAAGTGGAATGAATTGGATAACACAAAGTTTAAGAACCTCATAAAATTTCAGCAAATTCATAATCAAGCTACAAATATCAATTAATCATATTTCATTTCATCTCCTACATTACTTAAATGTATATTAGCTATATTCACTTCATATGGGACTAAACCAAAAATTCAATGAATGTTAACTATTTTCTCTTCACGAACCCAACATGGATAGACAATAAAGTTAAAATTATATGGACTGTTTTTATTTATTTATTATTATTTTTTGTGACAAATAAAAATCACTATGAAACGAAACATTCTAAAAAATATTGTCTAATCTGAGGAATAAAAAAAATATATTATCTAATCATAGGAATAAAACGAAAATTTTTAAAACATATAGATAATTATCCAAAAGAATTCTGTTAAAGTGTTTTTGTCCATAAATTGTTCAATTTGGAGAAATAATAAAATTGTAAGGTCTTGCAACAATTAAAATTTTACTTAACTTGGACTAAGTAAAATTTCTACTTGATAGAAGCAGATAGATAAGATTGAAATGACAAAGAGGAGTAATCGGAATTCTCAGAATAGAAATCTGAAAATTCATGGCAAGTTACAAAATAAAAGCTGAGATTTAGAAACTATATAATATGCGGATCATGACGGGGCTTTTTGGTTGATGGAATAATATATCCTTCCGTTGATCCATGCTCGAATCTCCTAACCTGACTAAAAAAAAATGAAAGAAAATGTACAAAATTGGTGTATGGCAAGCTTTCTAAACTCGTAGTTCCCTAGAAAATTTTGACAAAAAAGCAGCAAGGCAATGTTAAAAAATAATAAATGATTTCATTGAAGTGAATAAAAAATAAACTTGTAAGAGAAGAAGAGAAAGGAGAGATAGAGGAGCAAGATAAAGAAGATGATTTATCTCACCATAAAGATCATCTCTCGCACACTGATTTTTCCCCTTTGTGGCTTCGATCCTCAAGGAAGACTGTTGGATCGCGGATGGATGATTGCATGAAGAAGAGGGAGCCAAGAGGGGAGAGCCGCTCACAATTGCACACAAAAAAAGGAGTCGGGAGGGGAGAGCTGCTTGTGATTTACAGTTGTTGGACGCATGATCGCCGCCGGTTATGGCAAAAAGGCGAGGCATGAAATTTAGGATGGACAAATTACCAAATTATTCTTATTCTAAAGGTAATTTTATTTAATTTTAGGATAGGCAATGTCCCAACCTCGGCATATCTTGGTTCCACTCCTTCGTATCCCAAATGAAGTTGTAAGATTCATTTAGGATGATTTCAACCTTTTATAAAGGAACTTTTTTTTTCAATTTGCTATAAAAAATAGCTTGTTAGTATAAATTTTTTTTTAAATAAAGGAAAAGTAGCAGCCAAAAATATTGTTGTTGTGTTCTAAAAAAAAAAATAGTATTAAAAATGCCACAAATGAAGACTTAACTAATTTGATTATAAAAATAGCTTTTAATAATAATTTTTTAAAAAATTATAAAAAATAATAGCTGAAAAATAGAGCAGCTAAAAAGCTATCCGACATAAACCTGGAAAACCTAAGTAACGAACCGGTGTTTTTTTTTACCTCCACTCTCAGTAGTGGCCAAGTGTGCGTTGCCTCGCAACTTGTCTAATATTCAATTAGAGAAGCAAAGGGAGAGCGAACCAAGAAGAGACAAACGCATGCGGATCCCACTGGCCGTCAATCTCCTGCTTCGCCGCACAAGAACGAGGGAGGGTCTTGTTCCCAAAGCAGCTTACGATTCTCACTTCTTCAGCCCTAAGCCTCAATTATTCCGATTCCTATCCCTGAATCGAGATCGCTGAGGAGAGTAGTCAAACGAGTCCTGCATCGTAAGAATAGGAGCTTTTTGTTGTCAGATCAATCCGTTTTCCTGCTTATATCGATTGTGCCGCTCACTCTTTCCATGTTTTGCAAGGTCAAACCTTTCCATTGTGGATTTCGTCGCTGATGCAGCTGGAATTTTGGAGGTGCAAGGTGGAGGGAGCTGATTCCGAGGTTTGCATCGTTCAGCCGCTTCAATTCTGAGATCAAACTTTAGGCTTTCGACGTGAGCTGGAAGGCTGCAAGATGATGGACGCCGCCAAATTCACCGGAATATTGGCCGCTGGCAATTCCGGTACCACGGGCGGGGCCAACTACTACGACCTGGGTTACTACCCGAAGCTCGGCGACGGTACAAGCATGTCGCTGGATAGCATCCAGACCGGGACTTACGGTAGTTCCGTAGCGATGTTGCTGGATAATAGCAGCGTTGCGTCTAATGATTCACGCACTGGAGTCCTCCACCTCAACGGTCCGCGTCAGGTAGTTGCTGGCTCGGCTGGCACCATTGGTAACTCCGTAGGCCACAGCGTTTTCCGCTCTGGTGGCGTCACCCATGTCCTTACCCGTGATGCTCTAGCACAGGCTCTGATTGACCCGAGCTTTTCCACCGAAGGCCTCTGCGATTATGAGGAGTGGACGCTTGATCTTAGGATGCTCAGTATAGGCGAGCCCTTTGCCCAAGGAGCGTTTGGAAAGCTGTACAGGGGAACCTATATTGGTGAAGATGTAGCAATTAAGCTATTGGAGAGACCTGAGAATGATCCCAAGAGAGCTCAGTTCATGGAGCAGCAGTTTGCGCAGGAGGTGATGATGCTTGCTTCATTGAAGCATCCTAATATTGTTAGGTTCATAGGAGCTTGCAGAAAGCCAATGGTTTGGTGCATTGTCACCGAGTATGCCAAGGGTGGATCCGTTAGACAGTTTCTTAGTAGGAGGCAGAACCGTTCTGCTCCACTGAATATTGCAGTGAGACAGGCACTCGATGTTGCCAGAGGAATGGCATATATTCATGGGTTGGGCTGTATCCACCGGGACTTGAAATCAGATAATCTTTTGATTTGTGCTGATAGGTCGATCAAAATTGCAGACTTTGGAGTGGCAAGGATTGAAGTGCACCCAGAAGGGATGACACCAGAGACCGGGACTTATAGGTGGATGGCTCCGTAAGTAGATCATGTTTTGTTCCCTGCTTAAGTTCTTACTGTCAATCTTATAACGGTCTTTGTTTTTTTTTTTGGCGAAAGGGATTTTATATATATATATATATATATATATATAACAATACAAGAACATAGCACCTTACAATTTATATTAATTAAGAGAAGAAACGTATAGATGGGGTGGGAACCGTGAATAGAGAAGAAGAGGTAGAAAATCGAGACGAAATAGTTGAGGGGAAGGGGAAAGGAGGCTAGCTCGCAAGCTAGAACAAACCCGCGGGTTTTAAATTCCAAAAATCATCACATATCTCAAAAACTGTCACAAAACAGCCCATTTATAAGGGAGAAAAAAAGGAAAAAATAATTAATGCATGGAGTTAAAGCACCACACATATAGGCATATAGCCACTAGAAACTTCTCAAAATCTGTAACAAACAGGGACCGAATGGACAACAACCAAGGGAAAAACAAAGCATCAGAATAGCAGCCAATGGGCACAGAAACTGAAGGGACAGTAGCCCAAACCGAAGGAACAATTACCAAGGGGAAAACACAGCAACCAATGAACACATAAACCGAAAATCAGTCTAGAGATGTTCAGACATTGTTTGGAAATTTGAATCAGCACACACAACATCTAGGGAATCCAAACAGCACACACAACACCTAATTGCATCAATTCTCCCTTGGTGGAGAATTCTAATCTTTTAATGAGATCATCTCAAAATTTTGAAGATGTGTCATTTCCATTTTCTGAATTAACACATACTTTCTTCGAATGATTTCCTTTTCTTGCTCAAATTCGAACAAAAGTTGAAGCTTCCTATTTTTATATCATTCGGCACAAAAATACATTTTCTCTTGTATTTTGTAAAGCTCATTTTGAAGTGGATCAGTAGAACATCATTATGGCGAAACTCATTTAGTTGTTGGAATTTTTTCATCTGGAATAAATGAAAAAGAAGGTCGACTTTCAAAATTTGCAGGATCAAATTCATCTTGAGACTCTTTTGCATCATGATTTGAAACTTTGACTTTTTGATTAATTGAAATATTTATATTTTGTTTTTGATTTTTAAAAGAAAGGAAAACTCACATGACTTGGGCTCTGATAAAAAATTGGTGCAATAAAAAAATTACATTAGGATTGAAACTTAAAGTCTTCCTTACTATAAACATAGACAAACACTTATATAATATAACAATAGTAGAACATAACACCTTACAACTTATATTAATTAAGAGAAGAAAGATATAGATTGAACGGGAACCGTGGATAGAGAAAAGGAGGTAGAAAACCGAGACGAAATAGTAGAGGGGAAAGGGAAAGGAGGCTAGCTCGCAAGCTAGAACAAACCCGCTGGTTTTACATTACAAAAATCATCACATATCTCAGAAACTGTCACAAAACAACCCCATTTATAGGGGAGAAAAAAAAAGGAAAAAATAATTAATGCTTGGAGTTAACGCACTACTCAAATTGCCACTAGAAAGCCCTCAAAATCTGCAACAAATAAGAATCGAAGGGACAACAACTAAGGGGAAAACAAAGCATCAAAATAGTAGCCAATTGGCACAGAAACCGAAGGGATAGCTGCCAAGGGGAAAACACAGCAAGCAATGAACACAAAGACCAAAAATCAGCCTAGACAAACTATTTGGAAATTCCAAATAGCACACACAACACCTAAGGAATTCCAAACAACACACAACATCTTGATTATATCAATTGGTGATTCAGTAGTGCATCTTTGTGCATGATGGGAATTGATCACTATAAGTCTATAATAATACCTTTGGTTTCTATTGCCATTTGGATACATTTTATAAATGAGCAGTATATTAAATTTTTTAGGATTATAAGCGTACAAAAGCAGAAAATTTAAGAATAAGCAAAACCATGATTCTGTTTTCCGGTTTATTAGAAACCGGAAAATGAAATTTTGGTTTCTTCCTAAACCCAATTTATTTATTTATTTTTGGACATGGGCTTAAAAAAAACTGGAAAACATAATTCTAGTTTCAACGAAACCGGTAAATGGAATTCCTGTTTCTGAATCTAGAAAATACAATTCCGATTTCTAACTTATTTTTTTTTAATCATTTTTCTTAATTCGGTTTGTATGCCAACCAAATTTTAATTTATAAATTTGGTGCATTAAATTTTGCTCAACTTTAATATTTTTAATAACTTATATTATTAAATTCTATGCCTCTTTTTTTTTTTAAATTAATTATTAAATTGGAGAGTGCTTAATTATTTAATTATATGTTGATGTCAATTTTAATCAATAATCATAAAAAATTTACATTAATCTATAATTAAATAATTATGCATTCCACTATTTAATTATTAATTAAAAATAAATAAATAAATAAAGATGCACATAATTTAATAATATAATGGTTTTTAATGGTTATTAAAGATATTAAAGTTGCACATAATTTAATGCACAAAATTTAATAATTGAAATTCAGTTGGCATACAAACTGAATTAAAAATTGATTTTAAAAAAATAATTAAGTGAGAAAATTAATTAAAATTTTCAGTTTCAGAAACTGAACATCCATTTTCTAGTTTCTTTGAAATCGGAATTATGTTTTTAGTTTCTTTGAAACCCATTTTCCAAAGAAAAAAATAAATTGGGTTTAGGTAGAAACTGGAATTTCTTTTTTAGGTTTCTACAAAACCAAAATTTCATTTCACAGTTTCTCAGAAACCGGAAAACTGAATCACGTTTGCCTATCCTTAAATTTCTGCCTCAGTACACTTATAGTCCTAAAATAATTTAATATACTGCTCTTTATTTTTAATATACTGCTAATTTATAAAATTTGTCCTTGCAATTTAGGGTTTACGTACTTGTGTTGTACTAGTAGCGCCATTATGTATATTATCGAGCTTAGATCCACGCATCCCAAACCACCACATTTTAGATTTAAAGAACCATAGCATGATTGCGCCTCAATTCTTTGTGGAGAGATGGGATTATGGATATTTATCATTAACAGTACATAAATGACTTTTGTTGTCTTTGGTAAAATCACATAATTAGGTTCAGCTAGGGTTTTGGTTATTGGCAGAGTCATACATTTTTTCTAGTCAGAGCCTTAATTAATGTTTTTAAATACTAAGGTTTTCTCGTCCATGTTTGGGATTGGTATTGTCAATTTAAAAAAAAATATTTTATTGAATTTTTATTATTTATTTAAATATTAAATATAAGATAATAAAAAAATATATAATTTATAGCGCCTATTATTCATAGAAGATATTTGATTGCTTGGAACCTGACTAATTGGCAGACGATGAGGATGGAGTTGATGCTGATTGCGACAACGAAGGTTGCAGTCTCATTGGATTTTATAGTTAGTTTAACAACTCCTTTCATAAAGCTATGCACTCAAATTTCAGTTGGTGAAGTCGTCAAACTCGCCATCGTCCATATCAACCAGCACTCTTCGTTGTTTATTTTTGTAAAAGAGGCTTCAATATCCTTCGCTCAACACTCTACCAGCGATGATGAGATTGAACGATTAGGGCATGACATTAACACTAATAGAAAAGACCCCTGCAATCGTATGTGAACAAGATGAAAATAAATATAGGACGATGTTTGGGGCCTATGAAAATTAATTTGCTGGTTTACGTTTTTTTTTTTGGGTGGGAGGGGAACTGTGCCCCCATGGCCCCCCTAAATCACCCATTGTTTTGGTTATTTGTTTAGATATGGTCTATGCCATGGAGCTTATAGTCATGTTTGGTAGTTGCTTGGTTGATTATTTGTATAGATCTGCTTAGACTATGCCGCTTAAATTATTTTACTTATAATTTTCTATTTTCAACAAATATATTTATTAAGACTTGTATAAGGTTTCTGAGAGGAAGTACTTGAGTTTGCAAGTAACCCCAAGGGTAATACTTGAGTTCGCAAGTAAACCTAGCAAGATTGAGTTGAAAACAGTGAAGAAAATTGCTGTTTACAGCAGTCAAACAACAAATAACAGTAGATTTTCTTAGGAAAACAGGGAAAACTTAGAGAAACAATAAGGAAATCCACTAATAGATGAAAGAAAATAGCAAATGAAATAGGTTTCTTTAATTCGAGAGGAAGAAACAACTTTCCAAATCTCTAGCCAAGCCTAGAGCCCAAAAATACAAAACCTAGATCTCAAATTGCTTTTCAAATTCAAGATGACCCTCATCCTACCCAAAAAGAGCATACTTAAAGCACAATACAAATATTTAATGTTGAATCCCTAAACAACCCTCCACATTTGAATTTTCCTCTCCAAACCCAAGCTCCCATCAATACATGTATTATTGCTTGGGCCTTAACCATGTGCTGCCCTCCCTTCCCATTTTAGCCTCCTGTAGCAAACTGGTCCAATAAGGATCGGTTCAGGTTGGGCCCTAACATTACCCACCATCCAAAGGCTCACCTTGTCCTCAAAGTGAAATGAGAGAAATTAATGCTTCACTCTCTTATATGGTTCCCAAGCATCGAAGTCAGGAAGGTCCCTCCATTTAATAAGCTTTTCTTTGTTCCCCTTTTTATCTGATCGCACCCCTTTTAGCTCAAGTGGTTCAAGGACCACTTCCAATTCCTCTGTCAGAGTTGTTGGTAAATCTGCACTAATTGCATGCTCCCTAAGAGCTCTCCTCAACTATGACACATGGAAGACTGGGTGTATGGTGGTGGATGTGGGTAATTTCAAATGGTATGCCACTGCTCCAATCTTGTCTAATATCTCATAGGGGCCAAAGTACCTCGGGGATAATTTCTTATATCTTTTATTGGCCACTATCCTCTGTCTATAGGGCCGCAGTTTTAAGAACATCTTCTCTCCCACTTCAAATTGAATGTTTCTTCTGTGTGCATCTGCCTGCTTCTTCATGATTTGTTGTGCCCTCAATAAATGTTTCTTCGAATCCTCCAACACCCTATCCCTTTTCTCCAAGTATTGCTCTATTGATGAAACTGGTATGCCTCCTTTCCCAAAGTGTACTAAATGTGGGGGGTCCCTTCCTATAGGTCTTTGAAAGGGTCATCTGAGATGCTGAGTCGTACGAGATATTGTACCAATATTCGGCCCAGGCTAACCATTTGGTCCACATCCATGGTGTTTCCGAAGCAAAGCACCTCAAGTAAGTCCCCAGGCTTCTGTTGACAACCTCCGTTTGTTCGTCCATCTGCGGGTGGTAAGCAGTGCTTCTCTTAAGAATTGTTCCCTATACCTTGAACAACTCCCTCCAAAACTGGCTGAGAAACACCTTGTCTCGATCAGAAACAATAGATTCAGGAATCCTATGTAGTCTAACCACCTCCCTGATGAATGTTGCTGCCACTGTCACTGTGGTGTTGAGGTGTCGTAAGGGGATGAAATGTGCATACTTACTCAGCCTGTCCACCACCACTATAATGATTGTGAATCCCTCTGATCGTTTTAGTCCATCTATAAAATCCATGGACACTTCCTCACATACCCTATTTGGAAATGCTAAAGGTTAGAGTAACCTTCCTGGAGCCATAGCCATGTACTTGTTCCTTTGACACACCTCACACTTTATCACCATCTCTTCCATATCCTTATGCATCCCCTTCCAGTACAACTCAACAACCAGACTCTTGTATGTCTTTTGTATCCCATAATGACCTCCAACTACACTCTCATGGAACTCCTGTAGTAGGTGGGGAATATGGATGGAAGTTCGCGTCATCACAAACCTCGCTTGATGTAAGAGCCTCTCCACCTCAAGTAAGTACCCTGGATGACTACTCGTATCTTTCAATCTTCCTCAACTCCTCATCTTGCATACTCTCTTCTTTGATAGCCCCCCAATCTACCATAAGTGGTATTGAAATTGCCATCTCCTGGAACCCCCCAGCACATCTTGATAAATCATCAGTTGCTTTATTTTTCTAACCTAGCCTGTACTGGATCTCAAAATCATAGCCTAGCAATTTGGACAACCACCTCTGATGCTTCCTCAGTCACCATCCTTTGCTCTAATAAGTATTTCAAGCTCCTCTGATCTGTCATGATAATGAAATGACGACCCAACAGGTAAGGGCGCCACTTCAGAATAACCAACACAATCACCATCAGTTCCCTCTCATATACTGATTTCAGCCTAGCTCTGGTAGATAGTACTTGATTGTAGTATGCTATAGGCCTGTGATTCTGAATGAGTATGGCCCCCAACCCATATCCGGATGCATCGATCTCCACCATCAAAACCTAACTGAAACCTGGGAGAGCTAAATCTGGAACTGTAGTCATAGATTCTTCAGTCTCTCAAAAGCCTGTGTCACTGTCTCTCCCCAGAAGAAGCTATCCTTTTTTAGTTGCTCAGTCAAGGGCTAAGCTATAGTACTGTATCCCCTCATAAATCTTCGGTAGTAACCAGTCAATCCTAGGAATCCTCTCAAGTCTCTTAAGTTCCTAGGCAAATGCCACTTTTGCATTGCCTCAATTTTGGTTTAATCGGCCGCCACTCCCTCTTTCGACACCACATGCCCCAAGTACTCCACACTAGCTTGTGTGAAGCTGCACTTCATTAGGTTGTCCTTCAACTGATGCTCCTGTAGAACTCCTAAAACCACCCTCAAGTGCTTCAAATGCTCCTCTTCGGTCTTACTGTACACCAGTATGTCATCAAAGAAAACCAAAACAAACTTTCGAAGGTACGATCGGAACATCCTGTTCATTAAGGACTGGAAAGTAGTAGAGGCGTTAGTTAGCCCAAATGGCATCACTAGAAACTTGTAGTGCCCCTCATGTGTCCTAAAGACTGTCTTCTGAACATCTGTCTCCTTCATTCTGATTTAATGGTAACCTGACTTCAAATCCAACTTGGAGAATACCACTGCTCCATGCAGTTCATCTAAGAGCTCATCAATCACAGGAATAGGGAACTTATCCGGCACTGTTCCCTTGTTCATAGCCCTATAATCCACACAAAATCTCCAACTCCCATCCTTCTTCTTGATTAGTAATACTGAGCTAGAGAAAGGACTCACACTTGGCCTGATGATTCCCGCATCCAACATCTCACGGATCAACTTTTCAATCTCATCCTTCTTAATCAAGGGATAGCGTTATAGTCAAACACTAATCAGTGACACCCCTTTCTTCAAGGTAATGGCATGCTCCAGCTCTCTCTATGGTGGTAAGCCATGGGGAGATTAAAAGACCTCACTGAAATCTTGTATGAGCGGCTGAATTGAAGGAAGAATACCCTCCACATCCTCATGTTTGACCCCTTCCAAGCACTACAATTTCACTAAAAATCTTCCTCCCACTTCCTGTATGGTTCTGATCAAAGACTTGAGACATACCCCAGCTTTAGACAGTCTAGCGTCGCCCTGAATCACCATCCTCATTCCCCCTACCACCAGCTCTATCCGCAGTGCTCCCCAATTGACCTTGATATCCCCAAAGGTTTATAGCCACTTCATCCTCAGGATGACATCCGTGCTTTCCAACTCTAATGGGAGAAAGTCCTCCCTCACATGGATTTCTTGAATAGTCAACACTACTCTTACGGCTGCTCTAATATCTGGTTTGAGTCCCTTCATGAAGTTCCCCTCTAACAATGTCTTAAAAAGCATATCTAGCCTACTAGCTAGGTCCTCAAACCGATCACGATACTCTGCCACGATCCCCTCTTGCGTTAGGGCGAAGAACTGCTCATAGAAGTCCCCTCTCCTACTGGTTCAGAAACGTTCTAGTACGCAATCCTTGAACTCTCTCGAACTTCGGATGGGCCGCCTCATGTCCCTCCACTGATACCATGCCAGCCCTTTTCCTTCCAAGCACAATCCAGCTACTGTCAATTTCTCCTCCTCAGTCAACCCATTAACTACAAAGTACCGCTCCACCTTGTAGATCCAGCCATATGCATCCTCACTTTCAAAGATGGGCATCTTCAGTTTCCTTACCCTCGGGTCACCCCCATTTCCCCTAACCCCTCCATAACCTCTCATTCCTCGAAGAGGAGGTTTTCCCCAATGGTCACGATCTTCCCTCCGGCTATCATACCCGAGCCTTTTCTCATATTTCCCTCTTCTCCTTTCATATTTAGCACCCCGGCGATAAAATTCATCCATTCTCCCAACAAAATTAGCACCCCTCCTTTCATACCCATACTCATCTCCTTCCTAAAAAGTGATTCTAGAAGAGGCATTCCATCATGTCCCTCAAGGATCTCCACTTCCGGATTCCCCTTCTCCCTAAATGGGTTCGAATTTTTGCATCTCCCATTATCGCCGATGGTCTGCTTCCGATGTCATCGGATTTTGTTTGCCTTCAAGCATCTTCTTCATCATGTCTTCTAAGGTGGTGAACCTTCCATCCATCTTTTCATGGATTGAAGCAAATTGATTATGAAAATCAACGGTTTTTTTTTCTCAAAATAGATCATTAATTGACATATTTCTCCCTCAAATACTTCAACTTTCCTTCCGGCTATTTCCTTCCCACGATTTACAAAAGAACCTTCTTGCGGATGAAAATTCCTTGCTGAAATTTTTGGATTTCAGCTACCGATGGTCCCAAGACAATGCTCTGATACCAATTTGATAGGAAGTACTTGAGTTCGCAAGTAATCCCAAAGGTAATACTTGAGTTTGCAAGTAAACCTACTAACATTGGGTGGAAAACAGTGAAGAAAATTGCTGTTTACAGCAGTCAAACAACAAATAACAGCAGAGTTTCTTAGGAAAACCGGGAAAACTGAGAGAAGCAATGATGAAATCTACTAATAGATGAAAGAAAACAGCAAATGATACAAGTTTCTTCAATTCGAGAGGAAGAAACAACTCTCCAAATCTCTAGCCAAGTCTAGAAACCAAGAACACAAATCCTAGATTTCAAATTGCTTTTCAAATTCAAGATGACCCTCATCCTAGCCAAAAGGAGCATAATTAAAGCACAATACAAATATTTAATGTTGAATCCCAAATCCAAGCTCCCATCAATTCATGCATTAATGCTTGGGCCACACTCATGTGCTGCCCTCCCTTCCTATTTCAGCCCCCTTTAAGGCCCGCCTCCTATAGCAAACTGATCCAATTAGGACCGGTTCAGGTTGGGCCTAATAATTTCGCAATTTCTATGATCTTTTTTATGTAAGAAAACATGTGGCATGCTCTTCGCTCTTCCATTCATATTTTGAAAAGCATTCTAAATTTTTGCGATAATGAAAAATCTTAGCAACTACCTTCAAAAATTGTCAGGGTAGGAAATTATTCAATTCCTCTTATTTTTCATTCATTCTATCCCTTAGCTCAATGTTTTACATTGATATGCATATTGATTGTTTGTTCAATAATTTATTTGGTATGTCTCCAATGAATATAACCATTATTAATGTCTCAAGCTCTTATTAGCTATTGGACACTCCTTGTAACAACCCTAATTTTGAATAATATAAATTTTTAGATTTTTTTTAGAAAGCTACATGGAGTGTTGATGTGCTATTCTTTCGGGCGTAGTGGCGCTGAGAAGCTTCAAATAGTGGCGCCTTGGTGCCATAACTCTGGCATCGCACATGGCGTAGTGGCGTTGGGTCACTTGGGCGTCGCGGCATCATATATTAAAATGAGTTTTTATATATATTTTTCTCTCTACTCAGCTACCCTCTCTCGTTTTTGGTTTTTTTCGGGTAAGAATGGAAAGGAGGAGAGGAGAAGGAAAGGAAGAAAGAGGAAATTGGGTTTCTAACCATCAGTTCGTTCCTCCGCTTTTAAGAAAATTTTTTAGATCGCAGCATGTGACTTTTATCCCATTTCTATTTTCAATGATTTTTCTTTCGACCATTTGATTTTTTCCAAATTGATTTTATTGTATTTTCTTTGGTTGTAATGAACTTTTATCCCGCAACTTTTTGTATATCATAGTACTAATTATTCTGGATATTTTGACTAGTTAGTTTCATAATTTTACCAGTTAAATTTATAGTTATTGTATTTTTGTACATATTGCACATAATGGTGATTTTGATATTTTAATATGATTATATTATTAATTCAAACACTGTGAATGAGTATGGGTGTTTGACTGGGTACTGGCTGGTTGTTGTTATAAAAATATACAATTCTTTCTAATTTAGATTTTGGGGCTTGACATCCCCAACACCCAAAATAAGGTTAGAAAATATTAACTATATTTTTATGTTATATTTTTTGTTATTTATTAATATAATACGTTTAAGGAAATGCTAATCTTTTATATTTTTTCTTTTTTTTTTATTTTTTAATTAATAATAATATATAATGGCACCACCAATTGTCATGATGTTCATATTCAAGGATACTCATTATAGTATGGAATGTTATTAGCTTCAATTCCATGTCTAGCTTATATGTACGCTTAATAAAAAGTTTTAATGACAAATGGTTTGATTGTGAAGTTGTCTCATTGTACATCGTCATAGAAAATTTTGATGATTTTATAATCTTCTATCCCTTGATGATAGAACAAGGAAAAAAGAAAAAGAGGCCCGTCCCTCATTAAGTGAAACTAACCAAGAATATAAACACACAAAAGAGATGGAAAAACATACATCTTTGGAAGAAGGCTAAAGCAAGTTGTTAAGAGCCAACATTAAGCAAACCTTGTACTCCTGTTACTATTATCAACATTAATTCAGCAATCCGATTCTTGTAATGGTTTGTTATGAGATCCTAAACAATGGATCTATGATTGTGGATGATGAGAATGGTCATCCTTCCTTTTCAAACCTTGGTTTTGGGCAGCCTTGGTCTTTAAAATATTAATAGGAGTTAATTAAGGTTACGGTGTTACTGTTGATTTTAGAAATGATGATACTTATAGGATTATGCATGTGAAGTATTCCTTAAATGGTATATTGGGATTTCGGTATGGGTGTTGTGTAACATGTAGGGTTGCAAGCGAACTGAGCCTAATCAATAGGTGTTTGTTCATGTTTGAGTTCGTTTATTATCAGCTTGTTAAAATTCAGTTCGATCTCGATTCGAACTTTTCTGTTTGCGTTCAAGCTTGGTTTGTTTAACTTAATGATTGTTCAAGTTTGATTTGTGTTTGGTTCGTTTCGGTTCATTTCGTGCTTATAAATCTTTAAACAAACTAGCATTATCGAGCTAAAAACGAATTTTACTCTAGATCTTCATTAGCTTAACAAATGAGTCTTATCAAGCCTACTAACAAACAATTATATCAAGCCTATTCACAAACATATCTAGTGACTGTTTTCGAACTACCAAACAAACCTGTTCACAAATATATCTTGCGAGCATTTCCAAGTTGCCAAATAACCCTCTTCACGAATATATCTAGTGAGGATTTCGAACCATTAAACAAGCCCGTTCACAAACATATCTAATGAGTGTTTTCAGTCTATCAAATGAGTCCGTTCACGAACATATCTAGCTTGTGTTTTCGAACTATCGGTTGAGCTCGTTTACGAAAAATCGAGCTATGATTTTTCTTATAAACATATTTGTTCATAAACATTTTAAACAAATAATCTAGTAAACACGAACATTTATAAAATAAGAATCATTTTTATTACATATAACCATGGTTTAAAATTGCACAATATGAGGCTCGCCTTTGCGCAATTCCAGTAAAAAACGCCTTGATGCTTACGCCTCGAGTTTTTTTTATGAGGCTTGCGCCTCAACTTGGTTGAGGCCCGCCTCGCCTCACTGACATAAGGCTTACGCCTCACGCTATATATATTAAAACGTACATAAATCTTGAAGTAAATGCCGGACATTGGACTCTATAGGAGAGGAGGAAGGGGAGAGAGCAATTCATCATAATGATAATTCAAATGAAGAACCCCTTAGTGATGACAGTGCTGATGACTTATGAGTTCTTATGTGATATGTCATTGCTATTTATTTTTGGAAATTGGAATTATATGTTAATGACAAGAATACTGGGATTTGGAAAAGATAGAATTTTGAGTTGAACTATATTTCATGTTGTCTTATTATTGGGATATTTTGATTTCACTTCATATTTTATGTTTTTTTGTGTTTTATATTATTCACTCATTAGTATATAAAAAATTTATCATTTTATGTTTACGCAATCTTTTGATTTTGAGGCTTACGCCTCAAAACGCCTTGAGGCTTACGCCTCGCCTCACAAACGAAAAATGCCTCAATACCCGAATACGTAATTTTAAACATTGCATATAACTAAATAATATTATAAAATAAAAATAATTATAATTAAATTATATAATATTAATTTAATATATATTTATAATTTGTTTTAATTAATATATATTATAATATTTAATTAATTTTAAAATTTAATTATTAATATTTATTGTATCTTTAAATTATAGTTTATATAAAATATTTATATTAGGTATGTTTATTAATATAATCAAATATTAATCAAGTTTTTAATGAGCTTCTTATCGAGATTGATGTTGAGCTTGATCATGAGCTTTAAATGATGTTGTTCGTGAACATAAATGAGTCAAATGTATAATTGTTCAAACTTATTTATTTAAGCATTAAATATTTTAAAAAATAATCAAGCTTGTTTCTTATTTAATTAAAAGATCATGAATGCATTTTAATCGAGTCGAGCCACGAGTAGCTCGTCTAAATGTCGAATGCTCGATTCGTTTGCAACTCTAGTAAAAATAAATAAGATGGTTGACTTGAGATGATAAAATAAGGAGAAACTCATATAATAAGAGCCCAAAGAGCCCAAAGAAATGCCTTTGTAGATTTGTAGAAATTGAAGACTTTTGATCTCATTGTTTTAATTTTCCTCGGATTTGTTTTCTTCTTCCTTTTTCATTGATTTCCTCCTCGCTACTTCTTTATTTCTCCTAAGTTTCCATTTTTACATGGAGTTCTTTGTTGGATAAGTTAGAAAGGGAAAATGTATTTTAGAGAGAAAAGGATGTAGACTGCCTAGGATTGAGAGAGAGAGAGAGAGAGAGAGAGAGAGAGAGAGAGAGAGAGAGAGAGAGAGAGAGAGAGAGAAGGTGTGGTTGGTTCTTGCAAGCGGTGATGTCCTCATTTGATATAGCTGACAAATGTAGAATAAGGAATGGCAAGTTGTGATGAGGTGCTGAAGAGTGGGATAGTGGAAGTTTTGCTAAAGCCTTAAATAAGTTGAGGAAGTAGGAAGAGGGAAGAAGAAGAATCAAGCACTTAGCTTAAGAGAAGGGGGAAGCAAGCTAACTAGCTAAGCATAATTTTCATTCAATTAATCATAGCAACTATTACACTATGTTGCACCGATACGGATACGGCGACACGGATACGATACGATACGGATACGGGACACGTCAATTCTTAAAAATACAGGATACGGGTACGGCGCGGCAATGCATTATAATTTATAAATCATACATAAAAATTAAGAAAGCAATCAAAACATAATATTTGAAATTACAAAAAAATGGCAACAACATCATTTGTAGCATTGTAGCTTATAATATCAAAATATAAGAAAGTATTAAATGTCTAGTACAACAACAAAAGCATAAACATAAATTATCTATCACAAGAAGTTTCAACTATTCAATAGAAGGAATGATATAATTATCTTCTTCATTAGTTTGTCTTTGAACTTCCAGATCATCTTCAATAAATATCATAGCTTCTAATTTAGGCTCATCAAGTGAAAGATTAATAATTTTTAATATTTTCATATCATCAAGAGACTCAAATCCATCTCAGAAATAAGAGAATCTTGCTCGCAACCGCGGAAGTAAATACGACACGTCTTTTTTTATTTCTTTTTTTTTTTCAACGGACACGCGTATCAGATACGCCTGTCCTTTTGAAATTAAATAGTATTTTAATTGGATACGGCTTTGGCGTATCCGAAACATATCGGTGGAGTATCGGAGGCGTATCCGTGTATCGGTGTATCGGATACAGCACGCCTTCATAAATAGGTGTATCGGTGCAACATAGCTTTTACATGACCCTTGGACATATATAATAAAAGATTATTCAAAATATGATCAATAATCAAACTTGTCTTAAATTTAAAATTTTATTATATTACCCGTGATAATTAATATACAGAATAATAAAATAATAACAAATATATAATAATAATTCAACTAAAATATCAAGACATGACACAATTCATGTTTTTCTTATATCAATCCTTTGGGGTGCATAGAACTTTACCTTGAAAGAGTTTGAATTTTTTTCGAATAACTCAATGGTCTTCTGTTGAGTGTCAAACTAGTGGAATTCATCTCATTGGGAACACATCTTGAGAAAAAATAAACAAATAAAACTCATCTATAAGAAAAAAAAAAGATGAATGGGCTACTTCCCATTAGGAGGAGATGAAAGGGATAAACATCATTATATGTAACCTATTCATTAAAAGCTTCTAACTACCAATTTTTTTGGAACAACAAAACATTTTTAAAAGAGTGATCTTTATTCTATAAGATTTTTTAATCAAATTATATGATCTTTGAACAATTCTCTCTAACTTATAATTGTTGGGTAAATGGCAAGGATACTTGTACCATTTTTTTTTTTTTCGTTGTGGCCCATTGCTAGGATTAGAATTTAGGGCTTAGATTTTAATGGCTTTAGTTTTATTTTTGTTTGGATTTAGGGTTTTATTTATTTTTATTTGTAGTTGATCTGGGGATTTTTAGTGGAGAAAGAGCTTTCATTTTCTTGGAGAGAGAAAAAAGGTTAAGGTTTGGATAAGAGAGAGAAAAAGGTGGGATCATATTTATGATCATTTTATCAGGATTTTGGAGGAATTGAAAGTATTACAGATAGGTAAAGTATGAATGAAATAGTTAAATTAGGTTTATGGATGATTTGAAATGTGATAGTTATGGCTTCTATTTGTTTTTAGATATGAAAAAAAGAATTTTAAATTAATTTAAATAATCATTTATTCTGAGAGAATTTTATGGAAATTGTTATTAAATAATTTTAGGAAGAGTTAGCTAAAAAAGGGGCTTATATGTGATTTTTTTAATGATTAGTTAGGATTTCAAATTTGGAAAGGAGTTGGAGGATTTTTAGTATGAAAAGACTGAGTCGGTCTCTACATGGTGATAGTTGAACAACATGCTTGCAGTGAAAGAGACGAACTGAAAGGATATGTTTGTAACACTTGGGGAGATTTTTTGCATGGTTTTGACTTGAAGTTTTAGAGTTTAGGTAGGCTATTATGAGACGGAGGCTTGAGAAGATAATACATTCATTATGGTGATAAGTGTTGAAAAAATATGATTTAAAGCATAAAAAAGTGTATTTTAAAGTAATGCACTCCCAAATTAATCTAATGTGTGACAATTAAAATATTTGTGGAATTAAGCGTATGCTTCACATGCATTTTTAAGCATGAAAGCTTATTCTTTAATTTTTATTAAATTTTGAAAGGCCAATTTAACTTTTTATGCTATTTAAAAGAAGGGAAGGGAAATAAAGTAGTAAAAAAAAAAATCTTACTTTGAACTTTCTCAACAGTAACTTTTTGATACTTCCAGAAAAAAATGCTTCATGTCATTTCCATCGATCATCCCTTTTTATTACTTCTTGTTTTTCACCTCGCTCTATCTACACTCTCTTCTTTCATCAACATTACGCATTGTGACCTTTTTTATTTTTTTCTTCTAGATTATTTATCTTATTCTCTTCCATATTCATTGCAGTGCAACACCTATTTTTACTAGTCATCTATTTTAATGGTGAACCACACCCATAATTTTGTAATTTAAATTTTAATTCTTGTGTATTTTACTGTGAACATTGTCAATTGTTGTTTGCTCCTTGTGCCAAGTAGATCTAAGTAGCATAGGAAACTTGGTATAGACTTATTTTCACTTTTTTAGGTTTTAAGATTTATTATAGTTTGAAATTGGAATAAGTTTTTTTTTTTTTTAATAATATTCAGTTTGAATTTCAAATTTTATATAAGTAGAAAGGTTTTTATTTAAGTTTAATTTAATTCATCTGATCCTGTAATTCGTTTCCCTCTAATAGGATATCCAGTACTTGTACTTTCAGTTGGATGATAAACTAAAGATTCATTCTATCTCATATAATCTAAATCCTCTCTTCCATAGGTCTTCCTCTCCTATTTTTCGATCCTGTCTTTTTTGGCACCTGATGCATTGCAATATGTAGAATTCCTTTCCTTTGGTTTTAGATAAATTTTTGGTGATCTCACTTTTTCTTTTGCTTGCTTCTAATTTTCCTTCTGCTAACTAAACAAAAAATATGGTGTTGGATCGCATTCTAGCGTACAAGTATTCCTCAGGTGATTGAAATATGTTGCATTATAAATAATGTGAATCTTAGACATCTGCCCCTGACAACTGTTAGGCCGGTTCAGGTGGAACCGGCCCAACCAGCCCTTGCTGGGCCAGTTTGGTTCTATAGAAGGCGGAATCATACTGCCTTCTGTATGGTTTCTGCCTAAACAAGGGGGCCCACAAATTGAATTAACCTAATTATAGCAAGGAGGACGGCGGCTAATCCTTGGGAGGGAATTTTTGAATTAGAAATTATTGCACCAAATAGGCATGAGAGGCTAGGGTTAGGGTTATATACATGATTATTGTTTCTCTTGGAGTTCTCTTTGGTGTCTTGGGCTCTTGATTCATCGTTTAGATATTAGGAGAGAATGATCCTCCTCTTGAATTGAGGATCAATTGTATCTTTGTTTGGTACTTACTTTGATTTGATTCCTATAACACAATCTACTATTTTGGATTGTTTTCACAGTTCTTCCATTTTTCTCGCTATGTTTACCAATTATTGTTAGGTTTGCTTGCGAACTCAAGTATTTCCCATTAGTGTTACTTGTGAACTCAAGTATTTCCTATCAAATTGGTATCAGAGTAATTTCTGGATCATTGTCGGCTGATTTTTCTAAAAATTAAGAGGTGAATTTCTGATTGGAAGGAGGGATCTTACTGAATTTTGGATCTAATATCCAGAATTTCTTATGGCGGCTAAGAAAGTTGATGTTTTGGAAGAACGATTTGAAGGGGAAATGAGCCAAATAAAAGCCACGATGGAAAATTGACTCTCGGTTTCATCCGTGGAAGAAAAGATGTCGTCAATGGAAAACATTCTCCGTTCTTCATCTAATAATGAGGAAGATCTTGGACAATCTAATTCAAACGATAGCATCGAAGGCAAAGGGACCGATGGGAAGAACTACGAATTTTGATTTTCGTAGAAGGGAAAGCGATGGATAAATCATGGTGGAGAAAGGGGGGAGATATGTAGAGAGACGTGGGAATAGGGAACATAGAGTAAGGGGGGTTGATTGGGAGAAAAAAGTGGTCAATTATAGGAGGGGTGCTGATTTTGGAGAGAAGAGGGAAGAAAGTGATTGGGGGGGGGGGGTTTGAAGATGAATATGTAAGGGAAGGCCGGGAGACATGGAGAGAGAAAAGCACTTGGAAAAGGAAAAACTATGGAGGAATACGGGGAAACGAGAAAGATCTGATGGTAAGGAAGCTGAAGATGTCAATTTTTGAAGGAGATGATGCTTATGAATGGATCTACAATATGGAAAGGTATTTTGCCGTCAATGGGTTGACGGATGAGAAAAAAAAGGCAGCAGCGGACCTACGTTTGGAAGGAAAGCCATTGTCATTGTACCAATGGAGGGACCAGATGAGGCCTATACAGAGCTGGAGAGCGTTCAAAGACTGTTTATTAGAAGGTTTCCAATCTGACGGGGGAGGAAACTTCTATGAGCAGTTTTTTCGCACTAGTGCAAAATGGATCAGTGGCAGACTACCAAGATCAATTTGAGCACTTAGCCAATCCGATGGAGTGATTATCATAATTTGATTTGGAGGGGAATTTCATGAAGGGGCTCAAGCCAGAAATCAGAATAGTGGTGAAAGTCATGATACCTTGTGACTTGGGAGAGGCCATGAAGTTAGCCCAGCTGGTAGAAAATTAAAAGAATTTAGAGAGGGGAGCTAGGCCCAGCAGTTCAGGATGCACATATCGGATGACGACTACTTACTTAGCACCCAAGGCTCCTATAGCAGGATGGGTTCGTGAGTCCCCTAGGGAGTAGACAATAGGAGGTGAAAATGGGAGCAATTTTAAGAGGCTGGCAGAGAAGGAGATGCAAGAGAAGAGGGCATAGGTGTAGGGATCAAACTCTCCAGTTTCTAACTGTCTGTGATGATAAGGAAATTGAGGAGGGAGGCAAAGGGGAGTTAAAGAAGGAAGAGGAGAAGAAACTGCATCTAAATCTGGTGGAGGTTTCCTTGAACACTATGGTAGGATTCACTATGAATTATACAATGAAGGTGAAGGGAGAAATTGAGGGCAAATAGGTGGTGGTTCTGATTGAGATTGTGGCTACCCACAATTTCCTTTCCACTCAGGTCGTCGAACAACTGGGAGTGAATTTGGTGGACACCAGTTATGGGGTGATGATGGAGACGGAAGGTGGAGAAAGGCCAGGAGATCTATAGAGCCAGGAGATCTATAGAGGAGTGGTGTTGACCATCTAGTGCATTCAGGTGAGAGAGAACTTTCACTCACTAGAGCTAGGGAGTACAAACGTCATCTTGTGGATGAAACAGCTACAGACCTTGGGGGACACCAAGTTCAATTAGGGAGCCCTCACGATGGAGTTGATGGTGGATGGAAGGAAGGTAATGATTATGGGAGATGCAGGGTTATCCAAATCCATAGTGTCTCTCAAAACCATGGTAAGGAATATCAAAGAGGTGGGGGAAGGCTATTTGGTGGAGCTGCACAGGTTAGAGGGAGTTAGATTAGAGGAGGGAGGTGAGATACCCCTCTCCATATAATTGTTGATACAGCAATTCTAGGAGGTGTTTCAGCCGCCTCAAGGATTGCCACCACCGAGAGAGCAGAAGCACGTTATCACTCTAAAAGAGGGTGTGTCACCCATCAACGTCAGGCCCTACTGATATCCTCAATTTCAAAACGATGAGATTGAGAAGTTGATCAAAGAGATACTGGAGGCTGTTACTATCAGACCCAGTGTCAGTCATTTTTCTTGCCCTGTGTTACTAGTGAAGAAAAAAAATTGATAGCTAGAGGTTTTGTGTTGACTACAGGGTGATTAATAAGGAAACTATGCCAGACAAGTTTCCTATACCAGTGATTGATGAACTATTGGATGAATTTAGTGGGGCGGTGTTGTTCACTAAGATAGATCTAAAATTAGGATATCATCATATCAGAATGAAGAATGAAGATGTGCCAAAAATTGCCTTCAGAACTTATGAGGGGCATTATGAGTTCCTAGTGATGCTCTTTGGCCTCACTAACGCTCCAGCCACATTCCAATCACTTATGAATAAGGTCTTCAAACCTTATCTTTGGCGATTTGTCTTGTTGTTTTTTGATGATATCCAAGTTTAAAACAAGACATAGGAGGAGCTTTGGGAGCATTTGAGGAGGGTGTTAGAGCTATTACAGGAGCATCAGTTGAGGGCCAACCTGAAGAAGTGCTGCTTTGCCCAGACGAGTGTGGAGTATTTGGGTCATATTATGGCTAAGGAGGGGCTGGCAGTCGATCGGTCAAAGATTGAGGCTATGTTGAGATGGCCATTACCAAAGAATTTGAAGGAGTTGTGAGGTTTCTTAGGACTAGCGGGGTACTATAGGAGATTCGTGAAAGGGTATAGCACGATAGCATGGCCACTGACCGAATAGCTGAAGAAGGATGGCTTCCTATGGGGCGAAGAGGCCACAATAGCCTTTGAGTGGCTGAAGAGAGATATGACTTCTGTGTCAGTCTTAGCCTTACCAGACTTCTTTTAGGTCTTCGTAGTAGAGACAGATGCTTCAGAGTATGGACTGGGAGCAATACTCATGCAGAGTCGCCGACTAATTGCCTATTACGGCCAGGTGTTGATAGCTAGAATCAAAATGAAATCAGTATATGAACGGGAGTTGATGGTCATCGTCTTGCCATCCAGAATTGGCAGTCTTACCTGCTAGGTAGGTATTTCATTGTCAAAACAGACTAGTGGAGCCTGAAGTATTTATTGGAACAAAGGATGGTGACAAAGGAGCATCAGAGGTGGCTGTACAAATTGCTGGGGTATGATTTTGAAATTCAATATAGGCCCAGAGTGGAGAATAAGGTGGCAGATGCTTTGTCCAGGTGCATTGGGGAGTTGCATGCGATGACAGTATCAATTTCTTTGATGTTAAATTGGGAGGCTATCAAGGAGGAGAGTGTCAAGGATGAGAAATTGGGAAAGATCAAGGTCGATTTATTGAGGGAAGAGAGTAGCCATTCGGGATACTCATTAGAGGGGGACAGATTGCTGTATCAATAGAGGTTTTTGATGCCCCAGACATCAGTCCACATTCCACACTTACTCCAGGAGTTCCATGGGAGTGCTGTTGGGGATCACTCAGGGGTGCAAAAGATATACTGAAGGCTATCTTCAGAGCTGTACTGGAAGGGGATGCATAAGGATGTGAAGGAGATGGTAGCCAAATGCGAGGTATGCTAGAGAAACAAGTATTTGACCATGTCTCCAGGAGGATTACTACAGTCGTTGGCTTTACCAGGTCGAGTATGAGAGGAGATCTTCATGGATTTCATAAAAGGGCTTCCCCAATCAGAATGGTTCACAGTGATTTTAGTGGTGGTAGACCACTTGATCAAGTATGCCCATTTCATTCTCCATCCATATATCACAGTGACAGTGGCATCAACGTTCATCAGAGAGGTGGTCAGTTTGCATGGAGTACCAGAGGCTATAGTATCTGACAGAGATAAGATGTTCCTCAGCCACTTTTGGAGGGAGTTGTTCAGACTACAGGGGACAATATTGATAAGGAGCATCGCCTATCACCCACAGACAAATGACCAAACAGAAGTAGTCAACAGGAGCTTGGAGACCTACCTTAGATATTTTGTGTCGGAGACACCCAAGAGTTATGCGCCAAGTGGATAACATGGGCGGAGTATTGGTACAATTCCTCTTATCATTCGGCTTCTCAGATGACACCCTTCAAGGTGTTGTATAGAAAGGATCCACCTCACCTTGTGCACTTTGGGCATAGCATCACTCCAGTTTCTTCAGTGGAGTATTTGGAGGAAAAGGACAGAGTGTTGGAAGAGTTGAAAAGACATCTGTTGAGAGATCAACATATTATGAAAAAACAAGCATATGGGCATAAAAAGGACATTCAGTTCGAAGTAGGGGAGGTGTTCTTAAAGCTTCGACCATACATGCAAAAGATCGTCGCCAACAGGAGAAATGAGAAACTTGCCCCAATGTACTTTGGACCTTATGAGGTACATGAAAAGATTGGAGCAGTGGCATATCAGCTGAAACTGTCGCCATTGATTGGAGTAGTGGCATATCAGCTGAAACTACCACCAATGGCGACCACACATCCTGTGTTCCATGTATCCCAGCTGAGGAGAGTCATTGGAGATCATGCAGCAAGTTCTGAATTATAAACAACATTAACCGAGGATTTGGAGGTAATGTTAGAACCCTTTGAGCTATAAGGGGGTGCACCAGGAGGTGGGAAGGGAAAAACTGGTGTTGATCAAGTGGAAGGATCTTCCATATTATGAGGCGATATGGGAGCCTTGTGAGAGGGTAAAGTATCAGTTTCCCTCTTTTCACCTTGAGGACAAGGTGATTCTTTGGGAGGACGGTAATGTTAGGCCGGTTCAGGTGGAACCGGCCCAACCGGCCCTTGTTGAGCTGGTTCGGTTCTATAGGAGGCGGAATCATACCGCTTCATGTATGGTTGCCACCCAAACAAAGGGGGCCCACAAATTGAATTAACCTAATTATAGCAAGGAGGGGGTGGCTATTACTTGGGAGGGAGTTTTTGAATTAGAAATTATTGCACTAAATAGGCATGAGAGGCTAGGGTTAGGGTTATGCTTGATTATTGTTTCTCTTAGAGTTTTCTTTGATTTCTTGGACTCTAGATTCATCGTCTAGATATTGAGAGGGAACGATCCTCCTCTCGAATCGAGGATCAATTGTATCTTTGCTTTGTGCTTGCTTTGATTTGATTTATGTAATACAATTTACTGTTCTGGATTGTTTTCACCGAAGTTCTTGCATTTTTCTCGTTGTTTTTACCAATTATTGTTAGGTTTGTTTGCGAACTCAAGTATTTCCCATTAGGGTTACTTGCGAACTCAAGTATTTCTTATCAACAACCTAACCAGCATTTTTGTTCCATCTCAAATTCTATACTTAACAATAATACCTGACTTTGTTGGATTCTATGGTCTCCTGTCTGCCAACTCGTTACTAGGCCCATGAACTTTTGTCTTGATCACTAGCCTACAACAAATAGCTCTTGCATATAGTTTAAGTATAGGCGACTTTTAATAGTACAGGTTAAATTTCCTGTAATCTTTTATAAATTAGGTGGTTTAAAAAATCCAACTTTTCAACCTGAATCTAGTGACTTGAGGATAAAATAATTAAGTTAAGAGGACAGTAACCAACATCAGACTGTATGATGGCTGAACTTGTTGCAGATCAAGGTTTTCTTAGAATCTCTTGCAGATAACAAAATGGGTTAAAAGGATTAATGGAATTATCTTTGAGGAGGGAAATTGCATATATTTGTGAATTAATTGGGTTAATTTTTAGGCTGTTGTTAGTATTATATTGATAATGTTTCCAGGAGGGAGACTTTATTGGAGTGGAACACAAGTCTTGCAAATATTTTTTTTTATTAGAGATGTTCAATGGAATAGATGTTAGCATAAAGCTTTGGTGACAAATGCCACTAATTACGTTTCACTATCTGGCATGCACAAATCCTTGAGTATTTATGCTTAAGCCTCAATTACCTCTTAATATCACTGTGATTTGAAAGTCTCTAATTTTTTATATGAATTTGTTGATTTGTCAAGATAGACTGAGAGTTGACAAATGTAATTTCAAGTAGTACACCACTTTTGGCCATGTTTTGTAATATGCACTTCCAATATTTACATGAAGTGGAAAGGGGGTTTCATATATTTTATATACGTAGATGCCAATACAAAACTTTCTTAAATAGCAAGAATTTCTTTGTATGGAGGGAAGTACATCTAATTGCCAAACTCTAATATGAATCAAGTGAAATATAACAACAACAATAATAACATCAAGCCTTTATCCCACTATGTGGGGTTGGCTACATGAATCCTTTTTCTTTATTGTGTCTTGTTAAGAGTGAAATTCTCATTTATATCTAATAAAGAAATATCATTTTTAATATTTTCTGACTAAATCTTTTTAGGTCTACCTCTATCTTTCTTAACATAGTTCAAATCTAATATATCTACTCTCCTAACCGGGTCATCGGAAGGCCGCCATTTTATGTGACCAAACCATCTAAGGTGACTCACTCTAATCTTATCTGCCACAGGAGCTACTCCAACTTTTTCACATATATGCTCATTTCGTATCAAGTCTCTAAATGTATAGTCACTCATCCACCTAAGCATCCTCATCTTTGCAACACTTAACTTAATATTATGCTTCTCTTTTAATGGCAAACATTTTGCGCCATAAAGCATTGTAGGTTTAACCACCATCTTATAAAATTTTCCTTAAATTTGAGTAATACTTTTCTATCACACAACAAGCCCGATGCATTCCTCCACTTCAACCATCCAACTTGAATTTTGCTAATAATATCCACATCTATTTCACCATCACTCTGAACAATAGACCCAAGATATCTAAAACGTGTACTCTTATTAATGACTTGATTGCTCAAAGTCACAAATCCCCCACTAGATCTATTACTATTAAAATTACACTCCATGTATTCAGTTTTAGATCTACTCAAATGAAAACCTTTAGACTCTAAGTTTGACCTCCATAATTCAAGTTTACCTTCAACTCCCTCTTTAGTCTTATCAACAAGAAGAATATCGTCAACAAAAAGCATACACTAGGTAACATCCTCTTGTAAATCTCTAATAAGAACATCCATAACTAAAGCAAAATGATATGGGCTTTAGGATGATCCTTGATGTAATCCGGCTAAAATTGGAAAATACTCGGTCAAACCACCTTGTGTTTGAACACAAATAACACATATCCCTAATGACTTGAATATAAGCGTTATTAACCTCTTTCTTTTTTTAGAACTTTCCATAGCACTTCTTTTGGAACATTATCATATGCTTTCTCTAAATCAATAAATATCATATGAAGATCCTCCTTAATTTCTCTTTCTTCATTAAACCTCTCAATAAATGTATGCTTCCATAGTAGGCCTACCCGACATGAATCCAAATTGATTTTGAGAAATATTAGTATCACGTCGTAACCTATGCTCCATAACTCTCTCCCATAGCTTTAAAGTATGACACATCAACTTAATTCCTCTATAATTCGCACAATCTTGTGCATCACCTTTATTCTTAAAAATAGGAATCAACACACTCAGTCTCCACACATCTGGCATCTTTTTAATCTTCAAAATAATATTAAAAAGTTTAGTAAGCCAAGAAATTCCTTCATCTCCTAAGCATTTCCACACCTCTTTTGGAATATCATCAGGTCCAACCATTTTACCCCACTTTATTTTCTTTAAAGCCTCTCTAATTTCAATTTTAGTAATACGCCAATAAAAAAAATCTATTTACGAGAAAATAATCAATCTGAGATTTATTATATCCATTTTTATAAGTGATGAGATGTTCATCTATTTTCTTAAATAAAGTATTAAGAATTACAAAATCATAAGCTAGAGAAAAATCTAATATAGTTTTACCACCTTCATTAGTCGCTCTAAACCCATACCTCCATGAATGCTTTTGAAATCCTCTACATCTCTACAAACATATCTATTTAAATCTCCCCAATAATTTTTTTTTCTTAAAGAGGTATATTTTGTATTAATTCTTCCAAGTCATTATAAAATTTTAATTTTGAACACATATTCAAACTTATTTGAGGAGCATAAGCACTTATAATTTTAATAATTTTATCATCAACAATAATCTTCAAAAGTATAATTCTATCAATTTTTATAACATTATCTTTCAAACTCTTATCTATTATCATACCAACACTATTTCTAATATGATTCCTACCATAATATTAAAGTTTAAATCCTAAACTATCAAGCTCCTTAGCCTTCTCTCCCACCCATTTAGTTTTTTGAATGCATAAAATATTTATCTTCCTATGAATCATAATATCAATTAATTTCATTAATTTGCTTGTAAGGGAACCTACATTCCAAGATCATAATCTAATTTTAGTTTCATGGACTAGCTTCTTTACCCACATCCGTCCATGAAGTGTGAACCCTTGCCTATTTAATACTGCATCCGGGCGCCGATGCGGCTGTCCTTGCACAATTCTCACTATATTCAGGTCATATAACGTGTCACTTCCAGGGAACGTCTTAGCATTAACACAATTTATCAAATGATTCATGTCATGATTATTTGACAAATTTTACATTGGTTGTCGACTACCTAACGCAACCCTCCACTTTTCTCATCCAGGAATTGGGACTTGGCATTGGCATTATCCCTTGGAATAGCTACTGAAGCTTGAGCCTACGTTCGAGTCTTATGCCTTATTTCAAAAGTTAATGTCCTTTGCTATTGTCCCTAGGTTTCCTTTTATGTGTTACTGTTTTATTCATTCTACAATGAACGGGCCTTTAAATTTTTCCTTAGGAACGCAATACTAAAATTCCAAATTTTCCCACACCTCCCAAATTCCGTTAAGTATTCTTGATGTACTATTAATAGAAACATAACAAGGATTAATGTGCTGGTAGAATGCTGTTAACTATTGTAACAACCCACAATACCCATGAATAGTATTGTAGAGTGAAACAATTCATCATTTGAATGTTTACATAAAAATATATCATAACCTCAACTGGTACAACAACAGAAGCATTTAAAAGTTTTTAAATATCCATATAATATGATTACAAAGCCACTAAGGAAAAATCCAAACAAACACTTCATGAGAATATTCACATTCCTCTAGTTTAGTTTACAAACATAAATACAATTAACATCTATGACAGAAATACTTGAACCTAGTCAGCAACCATCTTTTCTTTTTCTTTTCTTGTAACAACAGCAAGGCTCAATAAGTTATGCAGTTATAATTAGTATTAAACTTGTATGTAAACAGTTTAAGAACATTAAAACATGAGTAACAAATTTAAACTACTAGAGAAACAACAAAACATCTCACTTGACATTACTCTTAATTGTTCTCTTAGATCCATATTGAATATCAATTTTATTCATTAAAAAATTTGGCTATTCTTTCATACACATTCAATGGAGCCCAGAAAAATCTGGCATTATCGTCATTGAATTCTATAGAGGTCCCTTTTGCTCCATTTACAAGGTAGTTACATATTGAGAACCCTTTTATCTCAACTATTCTTGTAAGTCATACATCATATAGACAACCAAACTTTATGTTGAATTGATATTACATACACATATATAACATAATTCATACTCATATTATTGCTTTCATAAGGTCTTTATATTCTACTTAATTGTGAAATGAAAAGGTATACTATAAGTTAAAAATGAAGATTCTTTTCAAAATACTTCCAACTAGAAAAATCTTTAATGCAACATAACAACTCTTATTTTATAGTCTCATGATTCAAATATAGAAGTGGTCTTTCCTATATGAAAACTAGGTTATGAACATCCTTTAACAGAAAATTTCTTGTAATGCATATTTTTCTTGCATTCATGCGAATACCAACATACAAGGTAGAAATTAACAAGAATTACATTTAAAACTTTATTTTGCATTACTTACCTTCTAGACGGGTTGCTTCTTCCAAACCTTCACTTTTTATTCTTCTTCTATTATAAGTCACTTCAAAGCCTCCTCTTTGCATAAGACTATATAATCAATATCACTCTAAATTATAATTTACATAAGAACTTTACTTAAAAGAACTAATATAAAAGATAAGGGAAATGTAGGATTCTTACATTTTTCTATCTTTTAAATTTCCTCTCTTAAACTTTCTTCACCATATCATCAATTCATACTCACCCTGATATCAAACTAGAATTGATCAAGAAATGTCATATTAATCATTCTTAAATCTTAACAAATGTGGTTATAATGAGTTGCAAGTTTACTTACTTCAATGTATTTCACAGAACCAGAATTACACTGCTTTCACTATCCTTCCTTTAAAAAAAAAAATGCATAAATCTTCCTTTACAGAAATCAAGTCCTTCCCTTCAACAACTATGCTGAAAGTCTCCCTATTTCCTTCCAGTTACCGCTGCAGAAACTTGTTCTGGCCGAACCAAATTCCCTATATTCCTTCCTGTATGCGGCCTCAACCTTCTCCAGTGACTAGGGAATTGCTTGCGGAAGTGCTTCCTCTCCAGCCCTTTTTCTCCCAGCGAAACACTAGAACAATAGGAATTATCCACGGTTTACACACTATTGGATAGTGGGCCCCAGCCATCATCTAACTGCCCAAATCCCAAACCGTCCCATTCCAAAGGCTGCTTTGGAATGCTTCCCTTCAGATTTTGAGTTAATTTATTATATTATAATATTAGTTAAACTAGCATATAACATAAATCTTAATAATACCTATTTATTTAAAACAATACCTGAAATTTTTGGTTCTTACAACTATCACTTGACTGGCATGGAGCTGATGGCTTGACTTACCTTCTGCTAATTATTGCATGGTGTATGGACAGTAAAATGCAACCATGACATGTTCAGTTTGCATGGGCCTGCATATAGCAGCAAGCACAACCTATGCGCTACTAATGGCTCATGCGAGTTACCCGGCCTGTCCTTCGTAGTTGTAAACTGCCAAAAATTTTCAACACCCTCCAAATTATCTCCAGTTGGTTTCAGAAAGACAGAAACCTTTATGATTGAGGAAGCATTGCAGAGGTCACTGTGTGGCTGGAGTACCATTATCAGCTCTACGATTAATGAAATATTTAGAGGTAAATGTGTGGCTGGAGTACTTCATAGTCACCCTACATGCATGCAGATCTGCGCACGTCCACTAAAAGTGATCATGTGATAAAAAGTTCAATGCATACAGTTGTTATCTGATAAACAATCCTGTTGCATCCCGTTTCATTGCATCAATTTTTCTATTTTATAACGTTTTTGAGTTATTTTAAGTTTGTTAGTTTGAGAACAATTTGTAGAATTAAGAAGAATGTATTATATGATTATTCCCTTGCTAATACGTTCTATTAATTGTTCTTTATGATGGAGATAATTGTATGGTATGAAAAAGTTTCCAAGCTATATTTTCTTAGTTTTTTTTTCTTCTTCTAATTTTTTCTGAAGTTGTGCAAGACTGCACATGTATATTTTCTTAGTTAGGATTTACTGTAAGGTATGATAATGAAACATACCTACCTTATGTTAGGGCCATCGTATCATATGACAAAATCTTACTCCAGGTGATGGGCTTATAAGGTGCGTTCAAACCAAAATGCTTTATGACAGGTCCAATGTATGCATACACATAACAATCTATTCGGCTACAGAGGCAGAAATTAAGATTTATTCCAGATATTATCTATATGATATTATCTGGGACCTTACAGGAGTTTACTTTTGCTTATTGAGTCGCTTCATTCTCATGCAACGCCACCATCCCAAACTTCAACCCTGCCCTCTCAATTTCACACACAAATTGATTTGCATCCATCTCTTTCCATTACTCAAATCCCCCTTTCAACATTGCCCTCTCGCTTTATTCTGCACACATTTCTAGACCAGCAGGTAGGTTCCCCTTCTGAATTCCAGATATTAAAGATTAACAATTCTTGTCCAATATTGGCATATAGGGTTTATAAATCAGTTAATTAGATCTGGACTCTTAAATTATGCCCATTGTTGGGATAAGTAATTTTGTTAGGCTCCATTGCAAATTCATATATGGATTCTCAATTGTGGTTATAACAGATTTCAATTATTTCATGTCTTGTGCACTTTCACTTGTCATTTGCTACTTGACGTTCACCACCAGTTTGGATAAACATGAGGAATTCCTTTGACCTGCAGAGAGATGATCCAGCGCAGACCTTATACTCAAAAGGTTGATGTCTATAGCTTTGGAATTGTGCTGTGGGAGCTCATAACTGGCATGGTTCCATTCCAGAACATGACGGCTGTGCAGGCAGCTTTTGCTGTTGTAAACAAAGGTGCTCGGCCAATTATACCAAGTGACTGCCCTCCTTCGCTTGGAGTAATCATGACTCAGTGCTGGGATGCTAACCCTGATGTCCGCCCACCATTTGGAGAAGTAGTCAAGATGCTCGAGGTTGTGCAGACTGAGTTGGCTACTTCCGTTCGACGGGCACGCTTCAGATGGTGTATTTCTCATCCCATGACGAGCGATTAAACCGTTTTAGGAATATGAAAACTTAAGAAGCATAAAAGCAAAACAAAATGAACTATGGATAGGAAAGAAAGAAAACTACCTTCTTTTTTGTGCATTTTAAACATTTTTAGAAGACTGAAGGAGTAAGAAAAAGAGCTATGTTGGCTCTTGCAGCATTGTATTGAATGAACACAGAAGATAGGTTACTCTTTTTCTTGGCATGCTCTTACCGTTTTAAAATTGCATGGCTTGACTGATGCTTTTTGAGGCTATGGCCTTGATTTTGATGCAGATTTGCATCTGGGTTGTAAGGCATGATTGAGAGAGGTCATTTTGATCAAAGATGTAAGATGACATCATTGCTTGTTTTTTTAGATCACATGCTTTTATCTTTTAGGATAAAAAAAGAAATGAATTTGAATGCCATTTTGTAGTTGGTTCTGATGCAAATTTGCTTCTGTGGTGTGAGGCATGATTAAAAGGGCCATTTGATCAAAATTATAACATGAAGTATTTTTATCTTAGGATAAAAAATGATTTTGTAGTATAAAATAGTTGTATTGTAGTTGTTACATAAATATTTTGTATCTCTGATCAAATGTGATTTTTACTTATTTGCCTTGTCTTTATTTATCTAAATTTGCATCAGGATTGCATATTTATTTCCTCATCTTTGTATGTTGCCTCATGATATAGTATTGTTGTGTTATTTTCTTCAACAAAGAGAATGATTGGAGGCCTTGCTAATATTGAAGAGAATCGAGAGTGTGTGATGATACCTGAAACAGAACATCGCAACTAGAGGAATTAAGAACAGAGCAAGCATAAAGGAAAGTCTGTATTACTCGTATGCATATTCCATCTACAGTGAAGACTTATATAAAGATGAACAGGTCGTTAGTCATCAACGGCTAAGATTAAGTTGCAGAGATCAAGCGGTGTCCAGCCCGGTAGTACACTGTCGTCCATGTAGATAGTGGAGCATCAAGTAAAGGATATGTGAGCTGACTGATGGATAAGTCGTCAAACATATCAGGTCTTCTTATCATCCCCCCTCAAGTTAACTGTCGATGAGCAGACAATTAACTTGTCTCTAAGAAAATCAAAGCGGGGTGCTCCAAGGGATTTTGTAAATATATCGGCTGGTTGATCAATTGTGGAGATGTGATGAACTGAGATATAGTTGGACCGAATGCAATCCCTGATAAAGTGAAAATCTATCTCGATATGTTTAGTACAAGCATGAAAAATGGGATTACTGGCTAATGCTAATGCTGAGACATTATCACATAAGAGTTTTGTAGGGTTGGCGAGCTCCACTTGAAATTCAGTAAGAATGCGGCGAAGCCAGATAATGTCACATGCTGCAGTTGAGAGGGCACGATACTCTGCTTTTGTTGAGGATCGGGCAACTGAGGATTGTTTTTTTACGGTCCATGAAATAAGTGTATCACCTAGGAAGGCACAGTAGCCGGTAACAGATCGTTGATCAGCTTTATCTGTTGCCCAGTCTGAATCGGCAAATGCTGTTAACTACATATTGGATTTGATGATAGGTAAGCCAAGAGTAAGCGATCCATGTACATACCGCAGTACTCGTTTCAATACTAGGAAATGCGTATTGTATGGCTGATGCATATTTTGAGACAGATAGTTAACAACAAAGAGTAAATCTGGGTGGGTGATTGTTAAATACTGCAATGAGCCAACCAGCTTGCGGTAGAACTCCAGACGATCATACACTGCATCATTCGGTTCTGCTGTAGGAAGGGTAGTCGGAAGAGGTGTAGATACCGGTTTGCAGTGAGACATTGCTGCTCTTTGTAGGATATCTTTGGCGTACTATGATTGATTCAAATGCAGCCAGTAGGCTGTTTGAGTTGCTTGCAGACCGAGGAACTGATGCAGGTGCTCGAGATTGCGAAGGGAGAAGACAGATTGAAGGGCTGCGATCAGCTTATTAATCTCACGTTGAGAATTACCTGTCAACAGAATGTCATCAACATAGACTATCATGTATAGCTGAATGGAGTCCTTATGCAGCAGTAAGAGGGACGGATCAGCAGTGCTGGTTTTAAAAACATATGTGAGCATATAGGAGGACAATTTTGCAAAACATTGTCTCGGAGACTGCTTCAGCCCATAAATAGATTTTTTTAACAAGCATACATGATTAGGGAACTGTGGATCAACAAATCTAGCCGGTTGTTTCATTTGTATGGTCTCATTTAATGTGCCATGCAAAAAGGCATTAGATACATCTAATTGGAGAATTGGCCAACAATTGTTGACAGCAAATGTGATGAAGATCCGGATTGTAGAAAATTTCGCTACCGGGCTAAAGGTCTCATGATAGTCAAGACCATGCTCTTGTTTGAAGCCCTGAGTAACCAGCCTCGCTTTGTAGCGAGCAATAGTGCCATCGGCGTTGTATTTGGTTTTGAATAACCATTTACAACCCAAGAGATTCTGACTAGGATCATATGGAACAAGAGTCCATGTACCTTGATGTTGTAATGCCTCAAATTCAGCACTCATGGCATTTTTCCAAACAGGGTATTTGGCAGCTTGAGTGAAGCCAGTGGGTTGTGTTGGTATAAGCTGATGTTGAAGATCCAGGATCTGTTTTGGCTTGAGTTTACCGGTTTGAGCTCTAGTAACCATGTGATGTTTGGATGGTTAAGGAGTAGCCTCAGAAGCAGTACTAGGAAAAGATGATGTGGAGGGAGTTGCAGTGTTAGATGGGGAAGTAGTTGAGGCTGAGTTTCTTTGAGATAAGTCAACAGATTGCTGGAGTGAAGATAAACTAGGAGATAGAGCTGAGTTGGAATGAGAGTAGCAGGAATAGGTGTGGGCGATGGTATAGGAGTCGGTAGCAGTGAAGTTGAGTCGTAAGATTGAAATGAAAAAATATGCTCATAAAACTGTACATGCCTGGAAATATACAATTTAGAATTATTGAAGTCATAGCATCTATACCCTTTAGTATTACTCTGATAACCAAGAAATATACATGGTTGTGATCTTGGTGCTAGTTTATGAGAAAGTTGAGTAGGTAGCCAAGGATAAGCTAAGCAACCGAAAGTTTTTAAATGAGAATATTAAGGTGGTTGCTGAAATAGACATTCGTAGGGAGATTTGTAGTTTGTGGAGGAATATGGTAGCCGATTAATAAGGTATACTGCTGTAAGGAGAGCGTCAGCCCAGAATTGTTGAGGGAGATGCGCATCGAACAATAGTGCTCGAACAGTTTCCACAACATGCTGATGCTTTCGTTCAGAGATGCCATTCTGTTGGGTTTATATGGGCAAGTTGTTTGATGTATAATGCCAAATTGTTTTAAATGTTGTTGAATGTTGGCATTAAGATATTCACCACCACAATCCGTGCGGAGAATTTTAATTTGTTGTTGAAATTGAGTTTCAACAAGCTTTTTAAATGTTAAAAAGATTGAACACACATTCGATTTTAAATGCAATGGAAATACCCAAGTCTAATGACTGAAGTCATCAACAAAAATTATATAGTAACGATAGGATTGCATAGAAACAGTTGGTGATGGACCCCAAACATCACTATGTATAATTTCTAAACATTTAGTAGATCTACTAGACGATAATGTAAATGGTAAGCGAGTGCTCTTAGAACGAGCACAAGCACTACAATGGAAGAGCTGGCTGGCAGCAGAATTGTTGGGAAAAATTGTGGGGATGAACTGCTGAGTGGTGGGCGATGGATGACCAAGCCGCTAATGCCACAAAGAGGGGTTACTAGTGGTAGTAGTTAATGCTATAGTAGAAGGACAAGAAGTGGTAGATGATGCAGCAGTTGAAAAGAACAAAACACGGATTATCAGTGGTTAGCTTGTGAATAGAGATAAGATTGTGAGAGAGTTGAGGAACATGAAGGATTCTGGATAAATGAAGCTTACGATGAGGCGTGGGTAAGAGCCCTTGTCCGGTATAAGCAATTGAGAGTTGCTGTCCATTTCCAACTTGAACATGAGATGTCCCGACATATGGTTGCATATTCTGTAGCTGAGTGGCATTGGAAGTAAGGTGTTCCGTAGCTCCCGAGTCTAAGTACCACTCTGCAGTTTGAGGTGTATATGTTGTAATGTAGGCTTGAGGCGAAGCAGAGTAAGCAGGATCATGTCTATACCAACAGTTCACAGCAGAGTGTCTAGATTTTCCACATATCTTGCATTCAATGTTGGAGCGCTGTCGACGACCTCCACAGTTTGCGGCAGGATTAAATGTTCCAGACGGGGATCTGTCAGAGCCAGTTTGTCCAGAGAGTGATCCACGACCTCTGCCGCGATAAGGTGGGCGTCCCCGGATGGAGCCGCGAGTGACGGAGAGTGCGAAGTTCGGATCAGCAACAGAGGAAGAGATAGAATCCCGACTAATGTCAGCCTGTAAATGTAGCTCTTCACTACAAAGCAACGCATAAAAATCATCCAGAGGCAAAGGACCTGGATGAGTGCGGATAGAGTTTTTAAAAGATTGATATGTTGTAGGTAGATCGTTTAATGTGTAGTGTATGATGTATTCTGGATCTACCGACGAACCAGCTGCTGCGATGGCATCGATTTTGGTTTTGATATTTGTGAGGTGCTGAAACATGGTTTTATCACCAAGCTTTAGCTGATGGAGCTCCCCTTTAAGGTGAAGAAGCCTTAAGCGGTTTGAAGATTGTAGACGTCGCTCTAGCGTTACCCAGATTTCATGTGTGGAGTCTAGATTTAGAATATATGGGAACAACGACGGTGATACCGTGGAATAAATGGCTGAGGAGAGATGTTGATCAATCAACATGTAAGTTGAGCATAAAGGATTGAGAGAGCTGCTTCCATCAGTAGCTATTATCTGCTTCGCCGGTTTTACTGTAGCTCCAGTGAGGTGACCTTCAAAGTTTTTAGCCGTGAACAACTTTAGCATTTGAGACTTCCATATGAGGTGATTCTCCGACGTGAGTTGAACGGTCACCATTGTCTTAACATTATACATAAAGAATTTGAGCTGAGCTGGGATAGCTAGAGCGCTAACAGTGGTGCTAGACTCAGAGATCTCCATCGGAGTGGTGGTAGATGAAGACGCCATAAGAAGTGAGATCGAAAATAGAACCTAAAGCTCTGATACCATGAAGAGAATCGAGAGTGTGTGATGATACATGAAACAGAACATCACAACTAGAGGAATTAAGAACAGAGCAAGCATAAAGGAAAGTCTGTATTACTCATCTGCATATTCCATCTACAGTGAAGACTTATATAAAGATGAACAGGTCGTTAGCCATCAACGGCTAAGGTTAAGTTGCAGAGATCAAGCGGTGTCCATCCCGGTAGTACACTATCGTCCATGTAGATAGTGGAGCAGCAAGTAAAGGATCTGTGAGCCGACTGATGGATAAGTCGTTAAACATATCAGGTCTTCTTATCAAATATTTGATGCATCACTTGGTTAAAAGAGTAAAAGGAGGATGGATAGCTGTATTTTGTTTTGGTTGTTCATTGTGTTGCATGCAGGCCTCTTATTTGTAACAGTTCAATTCTGACATTTTTCGTGTGACCAGCAATGTATGAGAGTCTGAATGACTGACATATGGCAGTTTTTACAATGTGTGCAGTATATAGACTGCTGCTCAGGAGATTATCAACTCATGAATATGAATGGAAGATAAGCTGCTAGGAACTGGAAATTGGGAAGGGGATCCCTAGAGATTTGCAATGTTGAGAAAAATTATAAAGATTGATATGTTGCGGGGAAAAACTAGATGGGAACTTATTAAAAGATGTTAGCTTGTGAGCCTTGTGATTCACAAGATTATTGTTGAGTTGTTATGATGCTTCTGGCTCCAAGGATCCACATGGTCAACATCATAATTAATGTCACTTCATCGTAACTTGCAATCATGATTTTGATACGACTTCCTTAGCAGGAAGGGGGGTAGGCTGGGCCAACCCATCCAGTCGGTCCAGTAGGAGCTGAATCAAGGATCTTGGCTATGCAGAAATTGGGAATTAGCGAAGGGAGATTTCGGCCCCTTTGTGGGGCCAAGAAAAGATATGATTCATTAAGTAACAAGGAGAAATCAAGTTCTAATTTTGAATTCAAATATGAGAGGAAATTAATTAAGTAAAATGATAGATTTGGGAGAGAATTAGGAGAGCCTATTTAAGGCTAACAATGTTGTTATTTTGGGCTTCATGCAATTTGTATTTTGTTGTAGTTTTCTTTGTGATTTTTCTAGCGGCATCTAGGGTTTGTGGGAGAGCTGGTTCATCTCTCGAACATTAGATCAATCGTATCTTACATTATTTTTAAAGGAGAAATAAAAAATAACCATTATCTTTGTGTTCTTATGCTTTTCTTATCTTGTTTGTTTTTTTATTTTTTTCAAGATGCATCAAATTGGTATTAAAGCAAGTTTATTGGAGGGATGACAGTAAAGAAAGTGGATGCATTAGAAGGCGAAGTGGATCAAATCAAATTCGGGATGGAGAAGAACTTCTTAACCATTGAAGAAAAATTTAATTCATGGAAGGAAGGTTTTCATCTATGGAAAATCAATTTGGAGGGGCGGAGGAGATGATAAGGAAGCTCATTGAGATGTAATCTAAATTTCCAATGGTTGTTCCGATTGCTAACCCTTTCTCGGAATTGACCGAGGTTCCCTTGGTTGAATTTAAGGGAGAAGAAATCAGGTGGGAAGAGTTTGGTAAAGGAGAGTTTCTTTCATAAAAAATCACCTCCTAGTGCTTTCGATAAGGGGTGGATTATCGATTCCATATTGGCGAATGACAAGAAGGGAGTTTTATGGAGGAGTGGTCGACCACTATGTGAGGTCTTTTAGGCAAGGGAAGTAGACGACCATAGGAGTGGGGGGGGGCAAGCAATGGGGATTGGGTCATGTGAGGCATATGGAAGAAAGATGTGATTCCCACCCTCGATACATGGGGGTTGGGAAAGTTAGGGTGTAGATGTTGGGGTGAGGAAGCTGAAGATGTCGGTATTCGAAGGGTAAGAGGCCCATGGGTGGGTATACCGGGTGTAGATGTATTTCATAGTGAATGGATTGAGAGAGGAGGATAAGCCTACAACCATAGGGCTATGTCTAGAGGGGAAAGCCCTCGCAGGAGGGTAGATTTCTGATTCGTGCGTGGTAAGAGTTTAAGGATTACTTGTTAGAATATTTTTGAGCCATTTGTAAGTGTACCTACAAGAGCATGTTTTGGCCTTAACTCAGGAGAGGACCGTCATGGAGTATAAGGAGATATTTGAGTTATTATCGAGGCAGTTGAGGGTAATTTTGGAGTAGGTATTGGAGGAAAATTTCATGAAGGGCCTGAAGCCCAACATATGAGGGGACCTCTGATTGTTGAGACTACGGTGGTTGAAGGAGATGATGGAGCTAGCCCAGATGGTAGAGGATCAAAGATAGATGGAGGGGATTCGTAAGAGCGGAGTAGCAGAAGGCTCTTACAGAAGTACCTCGACTTCATTAGCACAGATAAATCATACAGTGTCATTTCAGTGAGAGGCCCCCTAGCAAAAAGAGTGGAGGAGTTTTCCCCTGGGCCAACTTCAAGTGCCTCACAAAAGTAGATGTATAGGACAAGGGAGTGAAGGGTCTATGCTTTCATTATGATGAGAAGTATGCACCATGCCATCAGTGCAAGGACTACACACTTCAGGCTACTATGGTATGTGATGAGGAGGAAACCAATAGTAAGGATATGATGGATGAAGCATAAGAGGGAAGACAGAACCTAGAACTTGATGTGGCGAATGTTACCCTTAACTCGGTAGTGGGATTTACTACAAATCAAAGCGTGAAGGTGAGGAGACAGATTAGGGAGTGGCCAGTGGTGATTTTTGGTGGATAACGAGGCTACCTATAACTTCATATCAAATCAAGTTATGGACAAATTAGGATTAGTATTGACGAAATAACAAGCTTTGGAGTCATAATGGAAACTGGAAAGATGAAAATAAGTAAGGGATTTAGAGGAGGTTGATGCTGACTCTTCAAGGCCTACAAATAGTGAAGGATGTTCTTCCTTTGGATTTGTGAAGCATTGATGTGATCCTAGGGATAAAATTGTTACAAATGATAAGGGAAGCAAAGGTTGACTGAAAATCCTTGACTATGGAGATTCATGTGGAGGGGAAGAAGGTGGTGATGCGATGAGATGCCATCCTAGGTAGAACCATGGTTTCATTCAAAACCAAGGTCAAAGAAATATAAGGGGTAGGGTTGGGCTACTTGGTGGAGCTGGAGAGTTTAGAGGAGGTCCTAGATTTAGAGCAGGAGGAGATTTCTGAGTGTGTACATTAGCTTCTACAGTAGTTTCCTGAGCTTTTTTTTAGCAGTCTAGCATATTACCTCCACCTAGGGAGTACGAGTATGCCATCACCTTGAATGAGGGAACTTCTTATATCAATGTTAAACTATACTGGTACCTCTCGATTTTGAAGGATGAGATAAAAAAGCTCATTAGGGAGATGGTTGAGGATGGAATTATCAGGCCTAGTGTGAGCCCCTTTTTAAACCATATTATAATGATGAGAAAGGATGACAATTAGAGTCTTTGCGTGGATTGCAAAGCCATGAATAAGGAAATTGTATTGAATAAGTTTTCTATCTCATGTTCGATGAGCTATTGTATAAGCTTTTTGGTGTGATCATCTTCTCAAAGATTGACCCAAAAGTTAGGGTACCATCAAATCAAAATGTAGTCGGGGGATGTGCACAAGATAACTTTTAGGACTTATGACGGTCACTATGAATTTTTGGTGATGCCTTTTGGCCTTACCAATGGTTCAACCACTTTTCAATCCCTCATGAACTGGGTTTTCCTACCCTAAATCAAAAAGTTCATTTTGGTATTTTTTATGGATTTACAGTCGTATGGAGGAAGATCATGTGGATCCCTTGAGGAATGTACTAGAGACTTTAAGGGAGCAACACCTATATACTAGCCTAAATAAATGTTCCTTTGCACAACCAAAGGTGGAGTAGCTAGGGTATATGCTGAGCAAAGTAAAGGTAGCAATAGGCCAATCAAAGATTTAGGCTATATTGGATTGGCCTTTACCTAAGAACCTAATGGAATTGAGCGGGTTCTTAGGCCTCATCGAGTACTAGTGAAAGTTTGTGCGAGGGTATGGTAGACTGAGAAGTTGAAGAAGGACCGTTTCAATAAAAATATTGATGTAGGCCTTTGAGCAGTTAAGGAAAATCCATGACTAGTGTGTCAGTATTAGCACCACCAAACTTTAGCAGACCATTTTTGTTGGAGATGGATGCATCAGGATATGGAATAGGAAAGTCCTCATGCAGGATTATCTTTAAAATTGATGGATATTATCTTAGCCATCCAAAAGTGGTGATCCTATTTGTTAGGGTGATATTTTATCATCAAGATAAAGTTGAAGATACACTATCATAGAGCTACAATTAACATCTCTATCAGTACCTATAGTCCTAGATTTGAAAGCCCTGAATAGGAGAGCGAACAAGATGAGTTCCTAACTAAGATCAGCTTCCTAAGTAGGAAAGGAGGCAGGTTGGGCCTGAAAGTCCTATAAGTTGTTAGACTTATAACAATTGTCTCAATGCTAACCAAGAGGGGGGTGAATTGGTTATTTAAAAAAATCTCTTGGAAATTTTAGAAAACCGTTATATATTTTTGTACAAAGAAAAATTTTCAACCACAAAATTAAAATTCCAAAAAATAAAAATGCGAAAAAAATAATCAAACCACAGAATTTTATAGTGGTTTGGTCAAACAAGACCTACGTCCACTCCTTGAAGACTCCCTCTTCAGGTATTGCACTATTACCAAAGTGACTCTCCCACAGCAAGACGGAGAAGCCTTTACAATTACCCTCTCTTCCATCAATCCCTAGTGCGACAGAGTACTGTTGTCATTTCACACCCTCCAAGTGTCGGCAGAGAATCATCGTTCTTTCACACTCTCCAAGTGTCGGTAGAGAATCGACATCCTTTCACACTCTCCAAGTGTCGGCATAGAACCGGCGTCCTTTCACATTCTCCAAGTGTTAGTAGAGAACCGGATCTTCTTCAAAGATCTTCTCTCAAGCATCTTCAAATAAGTGAGGAAGAGATTTCAAACACTAAATTAGAGTTTCTCACTATTGGGTAACCTTGCGAGCCCTTCACACTCCGCTTGCAAGAACTCTCTCTCAAACACTTACCAAATCACTCTCACATTTGCTCTCAAAGATAAAATAAAGAAGTATATCTCCTTAGTAATTTTTTAAGACTTTATATATAAAAGACACCAAAAACTGTCAAAAAAAAAAAATCAAGTATGAACGTCCATGATTGTACAATACGATCGACGATCGTATATACGAACATTTTAAAATTTGACCGTACGATCTTATATGAACCAAATTTGTACAACGAAAGTTGTCTGTATGAACTTACATCGTACAATACGAGCTTCTTTAATCAAACCATATTTCGTATGGGCAAAAATATACCCATCAATTTTGTACTCTAGACGTCGTTTGTATGAACCCAAGTTCATCCCAGACAAAAAATTTAAAAAATTTACCTGTTCGTATGGACGAAAATGTATGCATCAATTTTGTACTATAGACATCGTATGTATGAACCCAAGTTCATCCTGGACGAACAGTTAAAAAAATTTACATGTTCGTATGAACGAAAATGTACGCATCAATTTCGTACTCTGTACGTTGTTTGTATGAAGGCAACTTCGTACAGCATGAACAATACTTAGAAAATTTTCCATCCATGATTTGATTTACTACTTCTAGAGGAACACTCATGCCAAATCATCCAGTACGATCTAAAATTGTATAATACGATTAGTTTTAAAAAGTTACAAATTTTTATACTCCCCCATTGTGTGTGTACACGGTTACCCAATTACAATCGCACTCTCTCAGACTCAAGAAAAGTATAAAACATATAGACTTCAGATACAATTAATCCCAGTCTAATCTGTCTTGAAGTCTTCAACTGTCTGGACTATGATTTTCCTGAAACGTTAATACGCACAAATAATAAAAGTAATATTTTCAATATATATTAGGAGAAATAGTAATCAATACAATAATATTTTGGAATCATCAAAACACACATGGTATGAAAACATAGTTATGAAAACCAAGTTGCAACAATCTCCTCATTTTTTATGATGATAAAATAATTATTGTTTGAGTTAACATTCTAAACAATTTTTTCCTTTTCTCCCCCTAAATGACCAATTAAGAAATAAGAGATTCTCATGAAGATCAATAACAACAAATCCTTGAAAAAAAAGACCCCAAATCAAAAATAATTCGAACAAAAACACGAACACGAACGGACATTCAAACATTCAAACAACAATCACACATGCATTCAAAACATACACATACAAAACATACACATATAAAACATACAAAAAACAATTCAAACAAAAACACGAACACGAACGAACATTCAAACAATTCAAACAACATTCACACATGCATTCAAAACATACATATACAAAACATACACATACACGCACATAAATCGTCAAACAATAATTATCAATCAATCAAATAATATTATAACTCCCCCTTTTGACAATAACAAAAAGGGAAGTACAAGTTGAAATGAGAGGTTTCAATAGATAAACCAAAAGAATTGAAGAGAAAAGGGTTTTAAACCAATTGCAAATACAATATTAATTTCATAATACTAAAAAGGAAAAATTCAAAATTTTAAATCAAAGAACAACTAAGATAAGAAAAGTCAATCAAAGTCATTACTCATGCTAGACAATTTAAATAAAGATAATTAGTGCAAAAATGATGAAATGAAGATTTGTTAACTTCAAATTCAATATGGAATATAATTGTTAATTAGATGGATTTAGATTAGAGATTAAATGATAGTGGAAAGAAGACTATAAAAAAAAATTTCAACTCGTGACATTGAGCATATTTTTAAAAATTTGTGCCACATTTTGTGTATCTTTTCTATTTGGGCTAATTTTGTGCCTATTTTCACTTTGTAAATCATTGCACATCTTTTCTATTTTTGCACATATTGTGCATTTTTTTATTTACTCTTTGGGTCTTTCCAATATCAGTAATCTAAATTCAAATTTCACTAATAACAAAAATAAGCATATTGAAAAAAATAAAAAAATAATAAGACATCAATATTACAACAATTATGTTTCAGATATGTTTGTTTAAAAGAATATGAAATTGATCTCCTTATCTAAACCTAGTTATAATTTAAATTTAAATTTTTGAAAGATTAGATTTTGTAAGGAAATTAATTTATAAAGCAAAATAATGTATATCTCATTTCAATGATCAATTTCAAAAAGTTTATCTCATTAGAAATATTTAAATTTTAAGAAACAATATTACACCAATGTCCTTATAGCTTTCTTACATATCGCGTTGGTGTATCATATCATATTAGTCAATGTCCTTATAGTTTTCTTTTTGTATCATAGAGGATTACACCATAAACCTTATTTAAAGGAAATCCTATGGACCCACCCTCCTGTACAAGATAACATATCTCCAGTCAACTTGAATCGATGAAATATTTCTAACCACCCTTTCTTATAATAGCAAACATCATATGCAATCAATACAATTATCATTATACTCATTAGTACGCATGTAATATGCCAAAAATAAATGTTTGACTAAATGAATAGTAAATTTATACACATCATATATTTCATATCCAAGTGCAATATAATAGAACCTAATCATTTTATATTCAATATTATATAGCCCATTTTTTAAAAAGTGATATATAAATAAAACCACTTAATGAAATTTTAATATTAACTAGTCAAAATACTCAAGATAATGATATCTATTACATATAAAAAATTACGTGATGGAAAATCATCAAAATGAGAGATATTATCATTTTATCAATTTTAGAAGGGACATAAATAACCAAAACACGAAATCATCGAAAATAAATATAAGGTTAGGGTTACCTACTATGATTATAATACTTTTCCCATTTGGAGCAATGAAAAATATCAACCTCTTTTCTCCTTTATCTCTTCTTTTCTCTCACTTTCTCTCTCTCTTCTCTCACCCAACATAAATGAATGAGAAGAGGATAGGGGTGTAGAAAGGGTTTTAACAAAATGGTTTAGATAGTTATATATATATATATATATATATATAAAATCAAACTAGTATTGTAGCTTTAGTTCATTTTTCTACAAATTTTTTATAGAGCTCAATGCTACGACGTTATCCACCCAACACCAAAATTCAAGAATTTAGGAAAACCAAATTTAAGGTTATTGCAATATTCCCACCTTAGAAAAACATTATCCTTGATATTTCCCGCCAAGGACAACCAACTAGTAGAACAAAATCACTGATCACTGGTTATATCAATCATTAATTAATTATCTATTAAATATTATATTTATTCATTCCCATATGTATACATGTCAATCAATATGCATATAGATCAAGCATGCATGTTGTGTAATTTATTAAATAATAAAATTAACATCTATAACATATAACCATACTAGTGGACCTTTTTGATGTAAGTCTCACTTCCTGCTGACTCAAGATATATAGTCTTGGTTATATGGGTGATGTCATTATTGAATTTATTAGCAACCTCTAACTCACACTCATACTCTCTTTCATAATATCAGTCCTGCTTATTGGAGCTTAACTAGACATACAAGACCCTGCAATACTTTACCCATATGCTTGCCATGATTGATTTATCCTGGATTTGAATCTCCCTCATAATCCTCTCTTTGGGCGATATATCATTCTAAGTTCATACTGAACACATCCAAAACATTATCTTTTGATCAAGTAACTTTATAATGTATGCCTCCTACAATATCAAGGACACTCTTGCACATTACCAGCTAATATCATGGGTCCTCTCCTAATATCAGCAAATCTGCTTCTCTTCTCATTACTTTTTCCTCTTATCACCTCTTCGCATACTCTCTTCCTACTCATATCTTATCTGAATGAGGGAATAACCAAATCATTTTCTACTAATTTGGATCTCTCCACTAACTTTGAAAACTTCTAAATCCTTAGTGGTACAAGTGGGTGTCTTAACTCATCCTTTAATCCACTTAAGAACTTGAAACAGTTCTCCTAGCAGCACTGACCAGTTAAGGAGCATACTTGGCCAATGCAGCAAACTTTACTTTATATTGCATCACTATATTATTCCACTACTCCATCCTCATAAAATCTTCATATATTTGTTTTCATATTGATAGAGGTCCAACTAAACTCTAAAGGTGTAATAATTAAAATATTTGAAATAAAGTTATTTAAAAATATAAAATTCTGAAGAAGAGAGCTTTGGAACTGATTTGATGAGCACTACGATGCAAGTTGATGAATAGTATATGTGTGTGTGTGTGTGTGTCTGCCTCACTCCACCAACTCCCTCACTTGATTACTTGGAGATGAAGAAATTAAAAGAGAGGAAGAAGAGAGAGTATAAAGAAAGGTCTTTATATTATATTTGTCAGTCATTCCTATTACAGATTTTGTTCTATTCAATAAGTAGAAATCAGTGGAAGGAATATCTATTTTTTTCTTCAATTTACAATTTTTTGATTTCCCAAAATTCATATACAATTTTAGGAGGTCAATCAATACATCATCTATCACTCTTGATTCCTTACTATAAAAGAATACACCATAAGATAGATAATAAAAGAAAACCTATAAAAGCTTGATCAATCTTACTCCATTAGATCTTTACCCCTTCTTGAAAATCTATAAAAAATAAAAAAAATGAGCTAACAACTTAGTAGATTATCAGAACTTACAAATGCAATCAATTCAAGGCAATAGATGTAGCATGCATGATATCATACAATCAATATGAGTATGAACTTGTAACTACAAAAACATATGATAGTCAATATGAATAATGTTTTCTAAGGGTATAAATGAGTTGAGTTGAGCTTGAGTCACCTTTGGCCTGAGCTTGATCTAGATTAACTAATCGAGTTTGAGGTCAAGCTCGAGCTTTATTTTATGAATTCGTGCCCACTCACAAACCAACTCATTTAGCAAGAAAGATATAAAATAATTATGATTCCAATAATTATTATAATAAAATGGTAAAAATGAGAAAGTAGAACAAAAATAAGAAATAGTAACTTAATAAAGAAATGAGACAAAATCTTAAAATATTTTTAACAACTTTATACTAAAAATTATAAATGTTAATATATTTTAAGTATATTTTATATTAATATTTTTTAAACAAGCATGCTCGTGAGCTAACGAGTTGAATCAGTGCTAGCTTAAGCTTGGCTCGTTAGCTCATTGAGCTTGGTTCATGAGCCATTCATTAAGCCAAGCCCAATCTGGCTCACGAATCACCTTTACTCACTTACACTGCTAGTATTATCTCATATGAGCAATGAAAATTATGCTACAAAGCTGATTCAAACACTATGATTTTGATGATAACAAATATTTGTGTCTAGTACTACGTTCTCCTAATTCTATGATATTTTAGTTTTTTTGTGTAATAACATTTCAGGAAATCAACCCACTATTCACTTATAATTCTGATTAACTCAAGACTGACTAGGGTTATAGTCTATTTTTATTTTATTATGTATTTTTTTCTTTCTTGAGTCATATCATGTAATTGGGTTAATATCTTTACTAAGTAATCTTGCACACACATAGGGGGATAGAGAAAAATATTTTTGAGAGAAAATTTTTTAAGTAAATCTTAATGTACGATTTTGGCTTTATATTGTACGACCTTGTTTCGTATTGTATAATTTTAATTCATACGGTATGATCTATTGTGCTCTATCAAAACCCTAGCCGCCAAAGGTTAAAAAAGATACTAATTATGTGATGATCATATAATACGAATTGGTTTATATTGTACACCCTAATTAAAATCTTTCTCAATTAATCCATTGATATCAAATAATCAAGTTAAGAATAATTATTGTAACCAAATCATACTCTATGATTACCCGTGTACGAAGAGATCATATCAAACAAAATCCATGATTTTTAAACTGATCGTATTATATGATGTCCACAGTCCTAGACGATCGATAGTATACAAATTTTTGTCATCCGAAGGATCGTTTGAAATGAACAAAAGGAATTTTTACAGTTAATACCATACGATGTTTTAATCATACTGTATGAAATGTTATAAAAGTTAAATAGTTCATCTGAATGATATTATTGAATGAGTCTGAATTACATTAATCGTACTATATGTTATGTGTATCATATTGTATGAATAGAAGACAAATCTTATGAAAATTAGGGTTTTTTTAAGCCCACGACATAAAAAATCTCTTTGGCTTTTAAGAGGTCAGGAGAGAGAGCCTTGAGGGAGAAAAGAAAGAGAGATTTGTGAGATAAGAGGGAGATTTTGTGAGGGAGAAGTTGTGAGGGGATTCAAAAGGTTGCTCCAAGAAAGAATCTTGCTTAGTATCTATAAGTGTCTGTCTACATTCTTTGTGGCTCCGGAGAAGAAAATCTTCAGCAAAGATCATGGTTCTCTGGCCATCACTAGGATGGTGAAAATATAGTTGTGCTTCTTTGACCATCACCAGGAGGGTTAAAATAGAGTTGAGATTCTCTGTCTGTAAAATAGTCACAGCTCTTTGCCACACCGGGGAGGTGAAACAGCATATGTACATACTTCTCCAACTTACTGTGGGAGCAAAAGGAGAGTCACTTCTATTTAGTGCAATACTTGGAGAGGGAGTCTTCAAGGAGTGGACGTAGGTTAGGTTAACTGAACCATGCTAAATTTAGGTGTGTTCATTCTAATTATTTCTTATAGTTTATTTTTTGTAATTATATGTGTGGTTAAAAAATATGTTTTATCTCGTTATTATGAAATTTAATTTTTTCATATCTACTATATTGATTATCATATGTGGGTATGAAAAATTTTTTAAAGAAGTTTTTTTTTTCACTAAAGAATTTTTAAAATAACCAATTAACCCCCTCCCCCTCTTAGTTAACCTCGGGCTGGTTCTTTTGGGTTTCACAACCATCATGAGCTGTTAAGTGATATAATAGCAAAATTTTTAAAAAATGATCATGGCTAACTTTGGAAATAGAAATACTATAGAAGGATATTCAATTACATGACTACATCTATTTGATAATATACCATTTGGTTTTTAGAAAATTTCTATATCTACCTTCATGCAATTAATTGATTATCATATGTGGATATTCAGGAAGGATACTCTGCACCTTCATGTTTAGTAAACGACGTTAAAACTGGAACACTTTTTTTAATGGAGTATTGATGATAGAGATTTAGCCCAACTGAATACTAAATGCCTAATTATTTCTTTTGTGATTTGAAATGTGGAGATTACTTACATGTATCTACATGTACTACTAGTAAAGAAATTTGGGACAGATTATGCATTATTTATGAATGAGCAAGTAAAGTGAAATAATCTATGTTAAATTGTATGCTTCATAAATATGAACTCTTTTGCATGAAACCTAGTGAATCCATATATGAAATGTATACTAGGTTCACACAAATCATCACATCCCTATATGTTTTAGGTAAAGAATCATCAAATTCTGAAAAAAGTAAATAAGACTATGTGGTGTTTACCTTCTTCCTATGATGTAAAAATTATTTCTATTACTAAATCCAAGGATCTTATTGTTTATTCTATTAATAACTTACTTGGATCGCTCATTACCTATGAGCAAGGAGTGAGCCAAATATAATTTGAAGCAGGAGAAAGAAAGAAGGAGAAAATTGTAGCATTAAAGGATAATGATTCAGACAGTTCCAATGATGGAGGAGAGGAAGAGATTGCACTGATGACTCAACAATTCATAAGCTTCCTAAGGAAAAAGTAAAAAAATCATCATCAATAGAGCAAAGGTAAAAATTATAAAAATTCTAAAGCTTCTAATGATATTGTCTATTTTGAATGAAAGAATAGAGCATGTTAAAATTGATTGCCCAAATCTCAAAGGTCATTAAAGCAAAGAGAATGTTAAAGAAAAAGTAAAGTACTATAAAGGAATATGAAGATCTTAGAAAGCGCCTTTTTAGCCTACTCTACTTCAGATTCATCCGGAATAGAAGCAGAAGAGGAAGTGACAAATCTATGCTTAATGGAAAATAACTATCTTGATTAGTATGATCAATATGAGGTATGCCAACTTTCATATAATGAATTACTTAGTGTTTCAGAAAAGATTCATGATTTATACAAGAAACTAAAAAAGAATCACACTGGCTAGAAAATTGAATGCTCACTTCAACAAAAAGAAAATGAAATACTAAAAAAGATAGTTTTGATTTTGATAAATATCATATGGCTTTACTGGATGAGTTTGATGAATTGAATAAGAAATTAACTACTTTATCTGAAGCACATGATTCTTTAAAAGTATTACATCTTGAATTAGAAAAATTATTTAAAGAGTAAGAAGCATTTGTTAATATTTTAGTGTTGTGAATCTGGTTTCAAGATTATAATTTTTATGATAGCAAATATTTTTGACACTTCTATTTTTTTGACTGTCTTGCTTACTAATGTTTCAAGCCCACAAGATCAAATTATAAATCAAACCAGCTCAAGATTGGGACTGAGTCAGTTTGTAATGTATGTCAAATGTCTTTTACCTTTTCTTGAATCAATTATATCGATGTGGGTCCTGTAGCTAAGTAACCTTGTACACACACACACTAGTGGGAGAAATTTTGTCTATTTTTAGAGTTTTCTATTTTTTATCACATTGTCCGGGATGATCCCAAATCATCCTGGATGCTCAATTAAAAATAAAAACTCTAATTAGAGCATCCTGGTTAATGAAGCCACAATTAAGTAAATCATCCTATACGATATTAGCATCGTCCGGGATGATAGGCTCAAATCTGAAAGAATCAACCACCATATTTATTTAGGCAGGTTTTATTTTTAAATATCATCCTGGACGATGCAGTACAATTATGTTTAAATTAGTGTGGTAATTAAGGAAAGTAATTAAGGTTTGATTGCACGATCATATCCAGGATGATCAGTTAAACAAACCTTAGTTTCTTCCTAGACGACCAGAACGATGTTCTGGATAATATACATTATTTTTGCTTAATCATCTAGGATGATCCCAAATTATCCTATACAATCAGTTATTTTAGATAATATTTGTCATTTTGAACTAATCATCCAAGCTGATTATTAAATCATCTTGGATGATCAATTTACTTTTCCATTATCCTAACATGCATTCAGGGCGATGTTCTAGATGATTTATAATGATTTGAACTAATCATACAATATGTTCATTTGATCATCTTAGACGATAAAGTTGATTTGTTATAATTAAGAGCAAATTTGGACCTATTCTATTTAAGACCTCTTATTTACCCAAGATTGTATCTCTTATTGATGTCTTGACCTGAGAGAGCTAAGAGGAGAGGGAGAGTAAGGGGGGAGATATATATATATATATATATATCACTGAGTTTAGTGTAATACGCAGAGGACATGCTCCAGGGAGTGCACGTAGGTCAAGTTGACCTAACCACTGTAAATCTCTATGTATTCCTTCTTACTATTTTTTGCATTTAATTTCCGTACTTCAATTTTCTTATGGTGAATTTTGGTTTAATTTAAGATTATGTTTTTTATTGAGAAACTTTTAAAATACTAATTCCCTCTTCCCCCCCCCCCCCCCCCCCCCCCCTTTCACCCCCCTCTTGGTTAGCTTTGGGCTAGTTCACAAGGGATTAACATCCCTAATGAACATTTAAGTGGTATTAGAGCGGGATTTATAAAATCAAGTTTTTGAAAACTTTTAAATTTTGATCCATGGCTAACTCTGGTAATCATAATACTGCATAAGGGTATTCTATTACCCGGCCACCTTTGTTTGATAATATTCCTTTTAATTTTTGTAAAACTTGCATGTTAATATTTTTACAATCGATTGACTATTGTATGTGGATGCTTGTTAAAGAAGATTATTCACCTCCATCTCGTGAAATTAATGGCATTAAAACTGACTTCCTTTTACTAAATTGACTTTTGATTATAGGGATTTAGCATAACTTAATGCAAAATGGTTGAACTATTTTTTCTGTGCTTTGAAATTATAAGATTACATGCATGTTTTAACTTGTGCTACTGATAAAAAAATTTAGGATAAATTGTTTATTACTTATGAAGGAACAAATGAAGTTAAGCAATCTAAGTTGAATATTTTATTTCATGACTACAAACTTTTTGTATGAAACCTACTGAGTCGATTTTTGACATGTATAGTAGGTTTACTCAAATTATCACTTCATTGCATGCCTTAGGAAGAGAGCTAACTAACTATATAAATGTGAATAGAATTTTGAGAAGCTTATCTTCTTTCTTTGATGCAAAGATTATTATAATTACTAAATCTAAGGATTTGAATACTTATTCTATTGATAACTTACTTGGATCACTCATTACTTACGAGTAAGGGGTGAACCAAAGACAACTTAATGCAGGTGAGAAAAAGAAGGAGAAAACTGTGGCGCTAAAGGAAAATGACGCAAACACTGATTCTTCCAGGTCTGAAACCGATGATGTTTCCTTAATCACTAGGCAATTCAAAAGCTTTCTAAGAAAGAAGCAAAAACATCATCATAAGTGGAATGAAGGTAAGGGCAGCAATAATTTTAAAAGTTTTACTAATACGATTTATTTTGAATGCAGGAAGTTAGGATATGTTAAAGATGATTGTCCTACACTTAAGACTCACCCAAGCAAGGAGAAGGGTGAGGAGAAACCCAAGTTCAAAAAGGACTAGGATAGGAAGAAATCCCAAAAAGATTTTTGGATGGATTATGCATCTGACTCCTCTGAGAATGAAGCTGAAGAGGAGACTACAAACTTGTGCTTGATGGCAGACAATCATCTTGGTCAATCTAACCAAGAAGAGGTATGTGAACTAACCTACAAACAATTACTTAAATTTTTTGAACAAATTCTTGCATCATATAAGAAACTTAAGAAATCACATGCTAGTTTAAAATTGAAGTTTTTAAATTTACAAAAAGAGCGTGAAATTTTACTTAAAGATCGCTCTACAATTGATGGCAATCACATGTCATTACTTGATGAGTTTGATGCATTAAATAAAAAGCATATTGAATTATTAGATGCACATGATTCCTTGAAGTCATCTCATGTTGAGTTAGAAAAAGAGTTTAAAAAATTAAAAAAACTCAAAGAATTTGAAAATGATAAACCAATATTATATGCATCACATAACTTTAAGAAGAAGCATCACCATTCGAGTAGATTAGTAACCCTTTTTCTGGTGTTAGATGTTTTTCATGTGGCATGTTAGGACACATTTCACACACTTTCACTATTCACCGTAATACACATTGGGTGTGGAAACCTAAATTGTATGATTTATAACATAACACACATGCATTGCATTCTTATTTTCATAAGAAGAGACCCAAACTTGTTTAGGTTCTTAAATATGATATTTGATGATTTGTAGGCTTGCTCTCACAAAAGGCCTCATGAGAGCATGTGGTACCTGGACAGCGGATGCTCATGACACATGACTGGAGATGCCAACCATTTCATTTTGCTGGAGGCCAAGGCTGGAGCCGAAGTCACTCTTGGAGACAACACCACTAGAAAAGTGGTGGGCACAAGTATAATCAAAAACTCCAAAAACCATTTGATTAAAAATATTTTGCTTGTAAATGGACTGAAACACAACTTGGTAAGCATCAGTTAGTTGTATGTTAAGAGCTTCATCATAATGTTTTATCAAATACATGCATTATTAGTTTGAATAACAACACTATTTTATAGGGAAAGTTGATTAACAACGTTTACATGCTAAATTTAAATCACATTGAATGTGCTGCTTTATTTTGCTTAAAAATTTTCGCTGATGAGTCATGTTATGGAACTGGAGGTTATGTCGTGCCAGTATAAAAACCCTCAGGAGAGTGACCCAAAAAGACATAATTAGAGGCGTCCCAAAGCTTAAGTTCACCAAAGACCACATTTGTGATGCCTGCCAACTAGGGAAGCAAGTCCAATTCTCTTTCCATTCCATTAAGGACATTAGCACCACTAAATATTTAGAAGTACTTCACATAGATTTGTTTGGACCCATTAGCACTGAGAGCTTAGGGGGGAAAGTCTACGAATTTGAGATTGTCGATGATTGCTCGAGGTTCACTTTGATTAAATTTTTGTCACATAAGAGTGAGTCTTTTGATGAGTTTAGATCCTTCTTTACTTAGATTCAGAAAAAGCTAAGTTATGAAATCTTGATCATACATAGTGATCATGATGGAGAGTTTGAAAATGAGAGATTTTGGAGACTTTTATGAGAATAAAGGGATTAATCACAACTTCTCAGCTCCTAGGACCCCTTAGCAGAATAGGATAGTTGAAAGGAAGAACAAGACCTTAGTTGAGGCCACTAGAGCCATGCTTGCTGAGTATTCACTTCCAAAATACTTTAAAGCTGAAGTGATAAACATAGCTTATTATGTGTTAAATAGGGTGAATGTTAGAATCAAACTAGATAAGACACTCTATGAGATTCTTAAGGATAGGACACCCAACCTTTCCCACCTCTATATATTTGGTTTTAAGGTTTTTATTCTTAATAATAGGAAGTCACACTTAGGAAAATTTGACCCAAAATCTGATAAAGGAATTTTTTAGGATATTCAAGTATGGTGAAATCCTTTGGGGTGTTTAATAAAGGGATATTGGTGGTAGAGGAGACTAATCATGTAGTGTTTGATGAATCTAATCCTAAGAAGTCTAGAGTTGAGGATGAAGATGAAGTTAGAGAGATTATCCAAGGAGTTAAAAATTTGGAGAAGATGGTAGAACCCCAAAACACTAAAGGAGTAGGTGAGATTATCCAATGAGTAGAAAATGCAAATTTGGAGGAAAGGGTAGAACCTACACACACCTTGCCTAGAGATTGGAGATATTATTCAAGTCTTCCTAAAGAACTGATCTTAGGAGACCCTTCTAAAGGTATTAGAACTAGGCATTGACTTAGGATGGAAGTGAATCACTCTGCCTTTATCTCAGTGACTGAACCTACCAATATCAACCAAGCCATGTCTGATGAGTTTTAGCCATGCAAGAGGAATTAAATCAATTTATTAGGAATGATGTTTGGGAGCTTGTAGAAAGATCAAAAGGATAAAGTATAGTTGGTACCAAATGGGTCTTTAAGAATAAGATGAATAATTATGGTGTGGTGGTTAGGAATAAGGCGAGATTAGTGGCTAGGGGGTACAAAAAAATATAAGGGATTGATTTTGAGGAGACCTTTTGCCCCTGTAGCTAAATTGAAAGCCATTAGAGTGCTACTAGCATTTGCCTGTTATAAGGAATTTAAGCTTTTCTAAATGGACATCAAGAGTGTCTTTTAAATGGGATAATAAAAGAGGATGTGTCTGTAGAGTAACCTCAAGGTTTTGAGAGTTCCTAATTTCTAAATCATATTTACAAATTAAAAAAGGTCTTATATGGACTAAAACAGGCACCCATAGCTTGGTATGAGAGGCTTAACATATTCTTATTAGAGAGGGAGTTTGTTAAGGGGAACATAGACACCACCCTTTTTTTGAGGAAAGTAGGAGATTTGTTACTCATGTTCAGATCTATGTTGATGATATACTTTTCGGATCTTCTGATAAAAGGTTATATGATGACTTTTCTAAAATAATGAGTAAGGAATTTGAGATGAGTATGATAGGAGAGTTGTCCTACTTTTTAGGGTATAGCATAAAACAATTGGATGATGGAACCTTTTTAAATCAATCTAAGTACATAAAGGACATATTGAAGAAATATGAAATGGATAAATCTAAGCCAATAAATACTCCCATGACTTTAAGTGTTCAGTTGGATAAGGACTCAAATAGAAAATATGTTGATCAAAAGAAGTACATAGGGATGATTGGATCTTTACTTTACCTGACTATGAGCCGACCTGATATAGTGTTTAGTGTTTATCTATATGCTAGATTTCAAGCTGATCCTAAAGAATCCCAACTGACTATAGTGAAGATAATCCTTAGATATCTCTTAGGGACCCAAAACTTAAGAATCTGGTATCTGAGGCATAACACTTCTTTTGAGATTATTGGATATTCTGATTCTGATTTTATAGGATGTAGGGTAGATAGAAAGAACACTTTTAGAACTTACAAATTCATTGGACAATCTTCATTTTCCTGATCCAATATAAAACAAAACTCTGTTGCACTTTCCACTACTGAAGCTGAGTACATTGCCTTAGGAAGTTGTGTGGTCCAAGTCCTTTAGTTGAAGCAATAAATTCTCGATTTAGGATTACCTATAGGCACAATTTCAATCCTTTGTGACAATATTAGTGCCATCTGCATCTCTACGAATCCTATCCAACATTCAATAACCAAAAGCATTGATATAAGACATCACTTTATTAGAGACCATGTGACCAAAGGAGACATTGAGCTATACCATATTACAATTGACAATCAATTGGCTGACATTTGTACTAAAAAATTGGCTTTTAACACTTTTAGCATCTTACGGACCAGATTGGGTATGATAAACATAAATGCTTGAACTTGATGTTTACTGAATTTTGAATTTTATGCTTGTTTATTTCAGACTTGTTTGCTTCACTTTTTACTTGCAATTATTTTTCGTGTTTTTTTTTTCATTTATGTTGCTACATTAATCTATATTATATATATAATGTTTAAAGTCTTTATATTACTGCCAAATTTTTGTAATCTTATCGTTGCATTTATCATATGAATTTGATTCTATTTTATGATTTATTCTTCTTAAAATTAGAGTGTGAGTTTTTTTCTCTAATATCTGAAAGATACACTCATGTACAACTGAGAGTATTTAAGTTTCAAAAGGGATCTAGCTTATAAGAAAAAGAAAAGACAATGGCATAAAATAAGCCCAAAAAGAAGAAAAATTGAAAAGATGCGCAATAACCGCCAAAAAATTGAAAGATACACACAGCATATCAAAAATCAAAAGATGCGTAAAGTGCACCAATCAATTGATAAGTGACATAAAATGAGCTCATAAAAAGTAAGCTTCTTTCTCTTTCAAACCTTTAAATCTTAGAAAAATTCATGTATCACTTAATATTTTTAAAGGCTTGTGCTCAAAATTCATGATAGAGACTAATTACTTTGATATATTATTTTATAAGATATTTTTTTGGAACCAAGTTTTGAACAAATCTCTTTTCTTATCCAATTAGTTTTTCTGAGTTAGATCTTTATTTTCAAAAGATAAGTTTCCCTGAGTGAAGTCCGAGCTATGGCTAACAGGATCGGCTATCCTACCGTTATTCAGATTTCGACGATGTTAACTGATTGATTCATACAAATTTTTAATTCAATCACATGAAGAATTTATTATATTCATGCTTTGATAAAAAAAAACCTTATTTTTGTTCCTTTTGTCTTTTTTTTTTCATTTTTCTTTATCTTTTACTTTGTTTTCTTGTGTTATTTTTTCTATGATGTAGTTTCTCTCCTTTTTAGTTTCTATTATGTTTTTTCTTTTATAATTCTCTCCTACTTTTTTAGATGTCAAAAGGGGGAGTAGTGGTAGCATTTTAGTGTTTTATGTTATTTTCATTTTATTATTTCTATTTAGTTTTTGTTTGTACCATTAGTTTGCCTTTTAGTAAAATTTAAATTTTGGTGTCAAACTGCTTAAATTGTTTTTGTTTGTCATCATAAAAAAGGAGGAGATTATTACGAATCTGGTTTCAAAAATTATAATTTTGATGAAAGAAAACATTTATAATAATTCTAATTTCTCGACTGCCTTGCCTACTAACATTTTAGGTCCATACGATCAAATTGCAAATCAAACCAGCTCAAGATTGGGGATGAGTCAGTTTGTAATGTACGTCAAGTGACTTTTATCTTTTTTTTGAGTCAATTGTATCGATGTGGGTCCTGATGCTAAGTAACCTTGCACACACACTCGGGGAAGAAATTCTATCTATTTTTAGAGTTTTCTATTTTTGATTATATCATCCTGGACAATCCAAAATCATCCTGGATGATTAATTAAAAATAGAAACCCTAATTAGGGCATCCTAATTAAGGTAGTCACAATTAAGCAAATCATCCTGGACGATATTAGCATCATCTGGGATGATAGGTTCAAATTAGAAAGAATAAGCCGCTATATATTTATGTTATTTTATTTTTTGACATCCTTTAGGACATTATCCTGGAAGATACAGTGCAATTATGTCTAAATTAGTGTGTTAATTAAGAAAAACAATTAAGGTTTGATTGCACAATCATATCGTCCTAGATTATCGCAGGATTATCCTGGACAATCAGTTAAACAAACCTTAGTTTCTTTTTAGACGACCAACACGATATTTTGGATGATGTGCATTATTTTTTAACTAATCATCCGGGATGATCCCAAATTATCCTGGACGATCATTTATTTTTTTCATTATCCAGACATGCAATCAAGGCAGTGTGTTGGACGATATTTGTCATTTTAAACTAATCATCTGGGCTGATCGTTAAATCATCCTGGATAATTAGTTTACTTTTCCATCATCGAGACATGCATTCAGGGTGATGTTTTGGATGATTCTCAATGATTTGAACTAATCGTACAAGACGATCATTCGATTATCTTGGATGATAAAGTCAATTTGTTGTAATTAAGAGCAAATTTGGAGTTCTTCTATTTAAGACCTCTTGTTTACTCATGATTGTATCTCTTGCTGCTGTCTTAACCTGAGAGAGCCAAGAGGAGAGGGAGAGTAAGGGGGAGAAAGAGAGGATCTTATGAGGGGGAGTTTATGAGGGGTTTCACAAAGGTTTTTCCAAGTAAGGATCCAAGTCATCTTCTCCGGTCATCATCCCTTATTCCTTGGTGGTTCAAGAGAGGTCTACTTCAGTAATTAATCGAGGTTCTCTGCCTGCTTCAGGAGGAAGCAAAAGGAGCCAGGTTCTCTACCTGCTTTATGAGGAAGCAAAAGGAGTTGGGTTCTCTACCTCACTGGTGTCGGTGGAAAGGAGGTTTATACAGGCTTCTCCGCCTTACTGTATGAATCATAACCCTTTTCCTGAGGTTAGATGTTATTGTTGAAGCATGCTAGGACATATTAACCACACTTGCATTATTCACCATAGAACACACTTGGTGTGGAGACCAAAGTTGTTTCAAATACAGCATGGCATGCATTTTGATGATTTATCCAAATTTAAGAAGGGGCCCAAACTCAATTGGGCTCCCAAAACTGTTCTTCCATGATCTTTATATTTAAGGGATCTCACAAAATACCTAGTGGGAGCATGTGATTTTTGGGCTTGATATTTAATTCCTATCACTTGAAATCAGTATTCATGAGCTTCTCAACGTATGTGTTTTATCTTGTAATTTTATTTATTTGTGACTTTATTTAAGTTTTCTTTTTAGTTCTTAATTTATTTTTGTTGATGATTTTATTTTTATTCTTATTTTTTGTTCTTTTATCTTTGTTGTTGTCATTCTTTATGATTGTATCATGATCATCACACAAACCACTTTTTTGAACCTCACTATTTTTTCCTGCTAAAAAAATTATCCTCTATCATATTGTATGAACCATCTTTGTACTATATGATCTGCACATCATTGCTTTGATCACAACCCTTAACTCAATGGATGAGCAAGATTAAATCTATGATTGACAATCGTACTGTATGGATACCTATTCATTTGGAATATCCACGTGTCAATCTAGATTGGGATGAATTCATTTTGGTTGGTATGATATTTATTGTTGATTATACTATAAGAACACCTGTTCGTACTATACAAACCTTTTTGTCAAAGTCATACTGCCTAACTCCTCGGGATGATCTCCCTATCTCTAATCATCCCATATAATGTCTGATCATATTGTATGATCAAACAATCTTTTTGACTAATCCTTTGGTTGAACTGATTGCTCACGATCATCATGTATGATCTCATGATCATATTATGTGATCCATTGAAATTTTATTTAAGTAGCCCCAATTCATTCAAATTCTTTACACAACCATTCTAATCCTCCTTTTTTTCAATCTAATATGTGCAATGGCTTACAGTGAAAAGCATAGTCATCAAACCCAAGGTGCTTCCTCCTCTTACAACCCTACCGATGATTGATTTCTAATGGCTTCTGATGAAGCTGCCTACCATAAATACAAAGAAGGCAAGATGACACCTTCCAAACTTCTTAATCAATAGGCTTTAAACTTTTCTATAATGAACCTCTTCAATTCCATTGCACTTCAATTTCTTCTAATTTTGGCCTATCCCTTCCACTCTAAAAGCCTAAACGAGTTCCTCGCAAATCATAGGATAAGTGAGGATGCCATTATTATATCTTCTTGTATTTGTTGTCAGAATGTTATAATAATCAAGGAGGACATAGCAATCCATCTTCAATTAAACAGCAACGAAAACAGACCCCTTGCTATGGCCTCCAAATCCAATTTTAATTGGAGTGATATAAATCTCCTGCTAAGAAATGCTTCTCTTAACTACCACCAACCCTTGGTTCACACTCTAAATCAGAATGCTAGGGTTATTCACCATATTTTGATAATATCTATCATCACTAAAGTTGGAGACTAGGTAAACATCACTCCCCTATTTTCAATTATGACCTACCTCATAATGTTAAATACCTAAATGGATGAAGCCTAAATTCTAATTGATTACATCCAAAATCTTACTTCCATTTGACTCCCAGCTACTATGAGAAAGCAAAACATTGCTTTAGGATATGTGATTGGGTATATCTTGGATAAGATATATAACATCACATATCCTGCTCGTCTTGACCACACTCCAATCTTCTTCTTGAGAATTAGAGCTAGAAGACCCTCCACTTGATGAATAAGGGGATGCTACCCCTACAGCTGATCCTGCACCCACACCACCTCCTCACCGTTACTCATATGAGGAGTTGATTCAGAGGTTTGATTGACTTTAGACTTGCTTGGAAAAATAACAAACCCAACATGGTAATGACGTGGGTTTGTTTAGGGAACAATTTGGAAATATTCAACAATAGTTCATCACCTCCATCCAACAGCAGTATGACAGCTTTAGCCAGTTCATTCAACTACCTCCACATCCATCTTCTGATCAGGATCCACCTTTGTTCTAGTTTATTCGTGTTTATACTTTTCTTTTTTAAGTATATATTTTCCTTTTGTGTTTTATAAATTTGTTTATGTATCGCATTTTTCTTTCCAACACCTCTTATGTTGTTATCCTTTTAAATTTAAAAAAATATATATTTTTTACTTTGTTTTTATTTCTTCACTTTCAAGTGATATTTATTTTTCTTTCAAGTAGGCTCTTGTATTTCTTTAAATGTTGGGTTATTTTCTGTCCTTTACTTGAGAAATTTTCAGTCAAGTAACATATTGTTTCTGTTGATCATACTTTATGAATTATACTTGTACTATAGAAACTAAATCATATAGTGTGGCTTATATCATACTATACAAATGAACTCTTACTACAATGCTCTTTTCTCGTTGTAATAAAATTACTTCTACTCTTGCTTAAAGGTTAGATAAGAAATTGCTGACATGATTAAAACTAAAATGATAAAAATTTATGATTTGACATATCCTTTCTTATTTCATTAACATGTTAATTCCTTGTGTGAACTTAAAAATCTAAATTGAATTGAAGTTGAGATGCTTGAAATAAAAACATTTTCAATCTACAACATTTTTTTATATCATTAATATATTATGTAATTTGATAAATAAGATTCATTATTTTTAATAAATCAAGTTATTTATTTCTATTAGAAATATTGGGTCTTCTTTATAGATTATTTCTCCCTATATAAGAGAGTGAGTTACTCTTCTCTTCTATTTGGGAGATAATCTTTACATTGAGATTCTTAAAGATTTAGAAAGGAAGTAATTTGCAAAAAATTTAAAAGAGGTATAAAATGAGCTCAGAATCAAAAGATGCACAATGACACCAAAGGTAAAGATGCACTAAGAGTATCAAAAATAAAAGATGCATAATGTACGCCGAAAATTGATAAAAGAGGCACAAAATGAGCCTAACATAAATTAGCTTTTCTTTATGGCAAACTTTAAATCTTAAAAAATTCTTCTGTTTCATAATATGTTTAATACATGATTTTAAAAAATTATGGTTCTTCATTAATCACTTTTATAGTAATATTCTATTTGATATATTTCATAATATCAGTCTGAAAAGTTTAAAATTTTCTTTCTAATTATAATTATTGAATAAAATTTATGTTTAAATAAATGATTTTAGCCTATGAAGATGTAAGTTGGGTGTGCAAACTCTAGAATCCAAATCCTTTGGTTACAATAAAGTCAACACTTATCTTATTTGGTATTTTATGTTTGTAGAATAAGTTTATTACATTTTGAAAAATGCCCATGAGAGTTCTCATGTCTGTGATGTTTCATTCCTTTCCTTGAGTTGCTAGTCATTTTTTGTCTGTTTGTTTTATGCATTTCTTATTTATGTTTTCTATTTTTTATTCCTATTATTTTCCCTCTTTTTATGATGTCAAAAGGGGGAGTATTATTTTATTATTTTGTTGTTGTTGTTGTTGTTGTTGTTGGCATACAATTTAAAATTTTAAAAAGTTATACACCTTTTTGTTATAATTGATTTTCATCTAAGGGAGAGTTTAGAGGAAAGAAACTTTTTGAAAATAAAAAAAACAATAATGTTTACTATCATAAAAAAGGGAGAGATTATTATAAACTTGATCCAAACATTATGATTTTAAAGATAACAAACATTATTGTGCCTGCTACTGCTTTCTCCTAATTCTATGATACTTTGGTTTATTTTGTGTGTTGATTCTTGTTTAATCTTGAATAGGTTGTTAAACCTAAGCTTATGTCCCAAGGCTAACCAAGAGGGGGGGGGGGGGGGGGGGGGGGGGGGGGGGGGGGAGGAGGTGAATTGGTAATTTTTTAAATTCTCTTCTATTTTAAAATTTGAAATTGATTGATTCACAAAATAAGTTAATTAAAGTTTAAAAATAAAACTTTTCAACCATAGAATTAAAAACTTGTATTAACTAGCGAAAATTTAAATGACATAAAGATTTATAGTAGTTCGGTGAAACACGACCTACATCCACTCCTTGAAGACTCCCTCTTCAGGTATTGCACTATTACCAAAAGTGACTCTCCTTTTGCCCCCACAGCAAGGCAGAGAAACCTTTACAAAAACTCTCATCCACCAATCATCGGTGTGGCAGAGAACCATCATCCTTTCACACCCTCCAAGTGTAGGCAGAGAACCTTCATCCTCTCACACCCTCTAAGTGTAGGTAGAGAATCTTCGTCCTTTCATACCCTCTAAGTGTAGGTAAAGAACCTTCATCCTTCAATACCCTTTAAGTATAGGCAGAGGACCTCATCCTTTCAAACCCTATAAGAGTAGGCAGAGTACCTTCAACTGTTCACACTCTTTAATTGTAAGCAGAGAACCGTCAGCTGTTCACCCTCTAAGTGTAGATAAAGAACCTTCATCCTTCAATACCCTTTAAGTATAGGCAGAGGACCTTCATCCTTTCAAACCCTATAAGTGTAGGCAGAGTACCTTCAACTGTTCACACTCTTTAATTGTCAGCATAGAACCGTCAGCTGTTCACACTCTCGAAGTGTTGATAGAGAACCGTCTGATGTTCACACTCTCCAAGTGTCGGTAGAGAACTAAATTTTTCTCCAAAGATCTTCTAACGAGCAATCTAGAAAGATAAGAGGAAGAGTGAAAAACAAAAATCACACATAAATCATTACCTTTGAGTAACCTTATGAATCTTTCACACTCCACTAGCAAAAAATCTCTCTCAAACACTCTCTCATACTCTCTCCTTTAAATTCCCATGAAAAATCACGAAGTAAAAAATTTTTTACGTTAGTTTTTTATGGACCTTTTATACAAAAGACACGAAAAATCGTCCAAAAAATTGAATATTTCAATTTTGAGCATACACAATCGTACAGTACGATCGTGTTTCATACAAATGACAGTTCAAATAATGCTGCATACGAACATGTTGTGAATTGATATGAAATCATTTTGTACCCGATCATCGTCTGATACGAACCAAGTTTATCCGGGATGAATAATTAGAAAATTTCAAAATTCGTCTATATGAAACGTCAGGATGAAATGGAACCCGCGAAGATCATACTCATGAAAGCATGTACGAAGTAGGTTCGTACAGTATGATCCATACTTAGAAAAATTATTTTTATGCGACAACCTGGAACTCGAGAAGATGTACTCATGAAAGCATGTACGAATTAGGTTCGTACAGTATGATCCATACTTAGAAAAACTATTTTTGTGCAACCTAGGACCCGAGAAGATCTTACTCACAAAAGCATGTCGAATTGTGTTTATTCCGTATGATCCATACTTAGAAAAAAAATTTGAGCGAGGACGGAACCGAGACATTCATACTCGTGAAAGCATGTACGAACTAGGTTCGTCTCATACGATCCATACTTAGATAAAATTTTTTGAGTGAGGATGGACCTAAGACGTTTGTACTCGTGAAAGCATGTACGAACTAGGTTCGTACAGTACGATCCATACTTAAAAAAATTAAATTTTTGCAACTTGAAAAAACCCGAGACGTTTGTACTCGTGAAACCATATATAAACTGGGATCATCATGTACGATCCATACTTAAAAAAAAAATTCATTTCTATTTGTTCGACTACTCGATGGAAAAATTAACTGACTAGATCATCCCATACGAAGTAATATCATACAGTATGATCAGTTTAAAAAATATGAATTTTAAACTCTCCCCTGATGTGTGTGTGCTCAGTTACTTAATTACAATCACACTCTCTCAGACTTAATAAAATAAAAATACAGACTTCAATTACAATAAACTCTAAACTGATCTTGATTTGAAGTTTTTAATATTTTAGAGTATAATTTCTATGAAATGTTAGTACACACAAGAGCAAAATAATTATTCCAAAATACGTTAAGAGAAATAATAATCAAATCAATAATATTTGGAATCATTAAAAACATACAAGTTGCAAGAATATCAAACATGCAAAAGTAAGTAGCAACTATCCCAACAATCTCCCCCTTTTTTGATGATGACAAAATAATTATTGTTTGAATAAAATTGAAAATCCTAAATTTTCACTTAACTTCCCCCTAAATGAATAAGCATGTGAATTTAAGGGAATTTCTATTAAGAAACAAATCAATTTTTTAAAATTTGGTATAAACTCACAAAACACTTCAAATGGAAAAAATAGAACAACTTTAACGAAAACTAAAATGAAAAATCAAAAGCAAACAAATAATATTTCTCCCCCTTTTTAACAATAACAAAAATAAAGAAAAAGAAAACCAAAGAAATGAAAGACGTCAAATAAGAAACCTTTGATAATTGATCATGAAAGAGATTGAATTATAATTACAATAACAAGATTAATGTTCATTAGAGAAAAATACAGATTCATAACATTTAAATTAAAATATAACATAGACAAGATAAATATATCAAATTCATGAAATAATCTAGACAAATAGATAAGGAGAATTATTGCAAAAGTGACAAAATGAAAATTAATTTAAGTCAATTTCCAATACAAAATATAATTGAATATTAGATTGGTTTGAAATTGAAGATTAAAAGACAGAGGAAAGAACATTATCAATACATTGTTTGGTGACATTGCACATCTTTTTAAATATTTGTGGCACACTTTGATCTTTTTGTATTTGGGCTAATTTTGTGCCTCTTTTCAATTTGTCAATAATTAGCATTCTTTTGATTTTTGTACACTTGTATATTTCTCCATTTTTTTAATGGATCTTTTCAAAATCAATAATCTAAAAACTTAAACTTCTCTAAGTACAAAGATAATTATATTGAAAAGAAAAATAAAAAATAACAAGACATCAAAATTGCAATAATAATACTAAAATTATGTATGTCTAAAAAGAACATGAGATTGATAGCCTTAACTTGATTGAGTAATAAATTAACTTACAATTTTGAAAAAATAGATTTCCAAATGAAATTAATTTTTGTATTGTTGTTCATATTATAAGACTTTTTAGATCAATTAAGTCAGGATTATCATATAGGCAAACTAATATTTCAAACAAAGAACAAAAACAACTAAACAAAACAAGATATTTTTTATTGATATCAATTTAAGAAGTGATACAATAAAGCACATTTGATATCAATATATTTATCTCAATTCATAAAAAAAAAAAAAACATAACAACATCAAAGATCTAAAACAAGACAAGTACAGAAAATACTAAACAAACACAAGTACTGAAACTATAGAAATCATCACATCACATATCTAAAGACTGACAAAGACAATACACAAGAAGTACATCTATAAATATGAGGGGCCTTGGTCTAGAGGAGGTGGCTGGTCGAAGATAAAAAAATAGTTATTCATCATAGCCACGTTGGTGTTCACCAAGTCAAACTAACCTCGAATCTAACCCATATCATGTCGGCATTGTGCATCCTACTAATTTAGATGAGTCTGAATTTGATCAAAGCATTAATCAAAATGGCTCTCTAGCGGTCAAAGCGCTGGACCATCTCCTAGAAGTCAGGTCCATGAGCAAGCATAGGTGTAGGTGCTGGTGCTCATGCAGGAGCTGGTGTTCCCCCTTCTCCCTTAGAATCCTTACTTATATTATCACCTTTAAAAAGTGTTAAAAATGAGGCATCAGTGAAGTAGATATGTAATTCAAGTAGAGGATCAGGATGAACAAGATTGTATTTCTTCTCAAGGATGTCACTAGGTGTCCTAAAGAAATATTCTTCTTCCTCTTATGAAAAACATGTCCAATTTCAGAAAGGCCATGAATATAATCATTAATAAGTTGGGCTTCATCTATAGGTTGACCAGTCATGATAAGGTAAGTAATAGTGGATAGAAGAGGAGTAATGTTAATTCGGTCACCAGCTTTAGGAAAAACAGAGGTTCTAAGGACATGTTGAATGACCCTTGCATTTTGGTTTAAGGAGTAGACCCTAGGCAAATAACATACTTGTTCAATCCCTCTAATAACTTTATTTATTTCAATCTAGTTAAAATCAGATTTAGAAGAAAGTGTGGGCTCTAACTCCTTTAGGTCTTAAATTCAAAAAGGTTCTCAAATATTCCTTAGTTATTTCTACCCTCTTCTTAAAAATAAAAGATCTGATCCTACTCTCATCCTCACTAAATGACATGTTTTTCATAAAGTAGTGAAATGTTTCTTTGTTATAGGCATGAATCAAGGTAAGGATAAAAATAAATTGAGTGGTAGCGAAAAGAGGCATCACTTGGAAGCGGATATCCTCTTGAAGTTGGATTCTATAAAGAGTAATCTTGGCAGAAACAAACCTAATAAAAGAATCCTCATTAGACCTAGATAGAAAGTTATCATCTCTACCCCTAGAAGATGGTCCCTTACTGAGTATATCCCTCTTGCTAGAACTAGCCATTGCTAAGATTTGAAGGATTAAAAAAGGCTATTAAAGTGAATGAAAATGAATTCCAAAGCCCTCCTATTTAAAGAAAAACAATCTTTCATACATACAAAAATGGGTTCATATTATACGATTGATGGTTCGTACATGACAAAATAAATTTTGAATGTACGAATGAATATATTCGAAATGAAATAACTTTTTGTAATCACGCAAGTTACGAGGCATCCTTTCATATAGTCTTTTTGACCAAACGATCGTAAAGATGAACAGGTGTTCGCTCGGGATGATCGATTATTCAAGTTTATTTTAATGATGGTTAGATTCATCCCCTACAGCGAATGACATGTGGTTTGTATGTACAAACTACAGGTTCGTATTTATGATCAGCTATAATAACTGATTCTGCTCGTATAATCGTCTGCATGCGTATAGACGAAGTAATACAAATCATCCAGGATGATATAAATATTGTACAATAATATAGGTATTGGAAAATTAAAAACTTTACACAATCAGTTTAAAACAACAATCGACATGCTACAGAATTCGTACATGATGAAAGTAATTTAGTATAGTACAAATAGAACACTTAGAAAATCATCATGATCATTTAGAAATAGGAAATTCGATGTGAAAAATAACATGACCAAAACACACAAAAACAAAAATAAAAAATAAGAAAACAGAAAATCAAAAACAAAAACACATATCAAGTTTGCAGAAAAATTTAATTAAGCATTAAGATCAATCACAGCAAGCCTTATTCTTAATCTGCTAAAAGTATCAAAGGCTAGTCGTTTTGTAAAAATATCTACAAGTTGATTTTCAGTTGAGACATGGTTCAGTTCAATTTCTCCTTTGGATATATGATCGCTTATGAAATGATACCTTATGTCTATATGTTTGGTTCTAGAATGTTGAATAGGATTTTTTGAAATACAAATGGCTCTAGTGTTACCATTATAAATTGGAACTGTGACTATTATAAATCCTAAGTCAATCAACTATTGTTTCAACCAAAGAACTTATGCCACACAACCTCCTAAGGTAATGTATTCAGCTTCAGTAGTAGATAGGGCTACGAAATTTTATTTTCTACTAGACCAAGAAGCTAAAGAATTTCTTATAAATTGATAAGTTTCAGAAGTACTATTTCTATCAACCATACAACTTGTAAAGTTCAAATCTGAATATCCAATTATTTCAAAAGAAGAGCTAAACTTAGGATACAAAATCCCTAAGTTCTAAGTTCCCAAGATATATCTCAAAATCCTTTTTATTACTATTAAATATGATTTGTTAGATCTGATTGAAATCTAGCACACAAACAAAAATTGAACATAATATCAGGTCTGTTAGCTGTCAAGTAAATCAAAGATCTATTTATTCTCCTAAATTTCTTTTGATCAAGAGATTTTCTCTTTGGGTCTTTATCCAACTGAATTAAGGAACTCATATATGTACTAACAGGTTTAGCATTATCTATTTTATATTTTTTGAGGATATCCTTAATATACTTCGATAGATTAAGAAATATTCCTTCCTCAATTTACTTAATGATAAAACCTAGAAAGTAACTCAAATATCTTATTATACTCATCTCAATTCACTACTCATTATTTTAGAAAAATCATCATAAAGAATTTTATTTGTAGATCTAAAGATGATATCATCAACATAAATTTGTACAATGAGTATATCATCTCTCAATTTTTTCAAAAAGAGAGTGGTGTCCACACTTCCATTTTCAAAAGATATCTCAAGTAGGAAAGTGCTTAACCTTTCATACCAAACCCTAGGTGCTTGTTTCAATTCATATAATGCCTTTTTTAATTTAAAAATATGATTTGGGCATTTTGAATTTTCAAAACCTAAAGGTTGTTCAACATAAATATCCTCTTGAATCACCCCATTAAAAAGGCACTTTTAACATCCATTTCAAATAATTTGAATCCTCTAAAATAGAAAAAGGCTAAAAAAACCCTAATTGCTTCAACTTTTGCTACAGGGGCAAAAGTCTTCTCAAAATCAATCCCTTCAATCTCATTATACCCCTTAGCCCCCAATTTAGTCTTATTTCTAACGAAAACTCTTGAGTCATTCATTTTATTTTTGAATACCCACTTAGTTCCAACTAGACTTTGATCCTTTGGCCTTGCAATCAATTCTCAAACATTATTTCTCACAAATTAGTTTAATTCTTCTTGCATTGCCAAAATCCAAAATTCATCTTAAACTGCTTGAATTATATTTGTGGGTTCTATCATTGAAATAAATGCATAATGATTGACTTCTTTATTTAGTTCATGCCTAGTCCTAACACTTTCTCTAGGTTCACCTAAAATCAATTCCTTAGGGTGATTTTTAGAAAATCTCAAATCTCTAGGAAACGGGATTTCTAACTCCAACTTTTCTTTCAAATTAACTTTCTCAATCCTTTGGGAGTTATTTTATATTTCATCCTCTTCCAAATTTGGTTCTTCCAAAATTCTAGATTAATCAAATACAATATGTGTGGTCTCCTCAATTATCAATGTTCTTTTGTTAAATACTTTATAATATTTTTCAACACTATAGTATCCAAGAAAATTTCCTTCATCTGATTTAGGATTAAATTTTCCTAATGTAGATTTTCTATTATTTTGTATGAAAACCTTACATCAAAAAACATGCAACTGTGAAAAATTAGGTGTTCTTCCCTTAAGAAGCTCATAGGGTGTTATGTTTAATTTAGATCTAATATTCACCCTATTCAGAATATAACATGCAGTGTTTACCGCTTTAGCTCAAAAATATTTAGTAAGTGAATATTCTGCCAACATGGCTTGAGCGGCTTCAATTAACGTTCTGTTCTTTCTTTCAACTACCCTATTCTGCTGGCAGGTTCTAGGTGTAAAAAATTATGATCATTTCCTTTTTCTTTACAAAAATTATCAAATTTTTCATTTTTAAATTCACCACCGTGATCACTTTGGATTGTTAAAATCTCACATCCTAGTTTCCTCTGAATCTAAGTCAAAAATTCTCTAAACTCCTCAAAAGATTCACTCTTATAATACAAGAATTTAACCTAAGTGAATCTAGAAAAATCATATACAATCACAAATCAGTATACCTTCCTTAGTAAAGTTCATATATATAATTTTCAAATGTTTACTAGTTCTAAGATCCTTATTGGACTGAAATGAGGACTTCACCTAATTTCCTAATTGACATGCATCGCAGAGGTGATCCTTAGTAAAGTCTAGTTTTGGTATACCTCTCACCAACTCTTTTTGGGTAATTTTCAAAAGGTTTTTCATGCTAAAGTGACAAAATCTTCTATGTCATAACCATGATTCATCAAAAATAGTTTTCAAGCAAAATGCATTAGGTGTTTTGATATAATTTAAATCTAGCATATAAATATTATTTACCCTTAATCTATGAAAAAAATCCTTACCATTTAGGCTTAATATGTAGTTAGTAGGAAAATATTTTATTCTATATCTTTTATCACATAGCTGGCTAATACTCAACAGGTTATGCTTTAAGCATTCTACAAGTAGCACATTTTTAATAAACAAATTTTGTAAGCTTCCAATCATATCTGATCCAATCACTTTCTTAGTGGTGTTATCTCTAAGTGTAACCCTACCTCCACATCTGGCTTCCAGTGATATAAATTGATTAGTGTCTATAGTCATATGCTTTGAGCAACAACTATCCAAGTACCAAATATTCTCATGAGGCCTTGTATGAGAGCGTGCCTGCAAAACTATCAAATATTAGATCTGGAAACCCAAACAAGTTTGGGTTCTCCTTTTGGCAATTTAAAAAAAGATGCATGTATGATATGACTTGAGTTATGCATCTTAGGTTTCCACACTAAACGAGTTTTCCTATCCAAAGTACAAGTGTGTGATATATGTCCTAGCATGCCACAAGAATAATATTTTTTTCCAGGAAATAGATTTCTCAATCTTCTATAATTACTCTGTCTCTACCTAGGTTGTAAAAATTTTAGATACAAAATAGGATTAGTAAAATCTTCAAGTGTTGGTGGTTTCCAATTTTCCTCGATAGCTTGCACTTTCAATTTCAAAAATATGTTCAAATCTTTTAACACATTCTTACTATAATTCAAATAATGCTCTCTATTCTCTGATTAATCTTTAAAATCCTTAAATTCTCTTTTCAATATAGTATAGGATGATTTTAAAATTTCATTCTTCTTATTCAATTCATCAAATTCATTAAGTAAGCTCACAGAGTTTTTATCTATCAATGCATGATCATTCCTAAGGATTTTGTGTTCTCTTTGCAATTCTTGCATTTCTAAATTCAAACTAGCATGCATTTTTTTTAGCTTTCTATATGCATCATGAATTAAGTAAGCTCATGGAGTTAAGTCACATACCTCTTCGTAATCTGACTGATCAAGATTATCGGCCATTAAGCACAAATTGGTGACTTCCTCCTCCTTTTCTATTTCTGACGAATCCAAAGTCGAGTCTGCCCAAAAAGCTCTTTGGAATCTCTTCTTGCCCTTCTTCACATTTGGCTTTTCCTCTACCTTCTCTTTGCTATGAGTGGATTTTAGGTTTGGGCAATCTAATTTTATGTGTCTAGGTTCCTTACATTCATAATAAATTATATCATTAGAAACCTGAACATTCTTATTAAACCTACATCTATTCCACTATTAGCGTCTCCTTTGCTTCCTATTAAGAAAGCTCCTGAATTGCCTAGTCATCAAGGCAATGTCATCCTCATCCTCAGGTTTTGAAAGATTACTCTCTATCTCATCCACTTTCAGTGCAATGTTCTTCTCATTTCATTGTTCTCCTACATCAATCTTTCTTTGACTCGCTCCTTGCTTGTAAGAAATTAGTGATCTAAGAAGATTGTCAATAAAATAAATATTTAAATCTTTAGACTCTGTAATAGCAGTTATTTTTTTTATCATCAGCAGTAGACAAACAATGAAGAATTTTATTAATCATTTTAGCGTTCGTTAGTTCCATACCTAATGCATGCAAAGAAGTGACTATCTAAGTGAATCTTATGTACATGTTAGAAATAAATTCATTTGATTTCATGAGAAATAATTTATAGTCATGTAACAAGATATTTAGTCTAGATTGTTTTATTTTGTTAGTCCCTTCATAAGTAATATAAAGTCTATCCCATATATTCTTTCCACATTTGCAAGTGAGAACCTGCATGTAGTCTTGTGACTTAAGTGCACAAAAGAAACTGTCTAAGCATTTTGCATTAAGTTGTGCTAAGTCACATTTTTCTATAGTCCAATCTGTAAAGGGTATTTTAACTATAATACCATCAACTAATCTAGTTGGTTTTGTATATCCTTCTTGAACTAAGATCCACATATGATAGTATAGCGTATGTAAAAATGTAGACATGCATGTTTTCTAAAAATCAAAATGATTGTTATCAAATAAAGGAGTTCTGGTGATCAAATACCCTTCAGGTGTGTTCTTGTTTCCAAAAGTAGCCATGCTCATTTTTTAAAAAGTAGTCTAAACTTATAGTTTTGAAATAAAGTTCTAATACCACTTGTTTCATTCTTATTGAATCTTGAATAAGTTATTTAACCTAAGCTTATATCCCAAGGCTAACCAAGAGGGGGGTGAATTGGTAATTTTAAAAATTCTATTGGCTTTTAAAATTTGAAATCGATTGATTCGTTAAACAAGTTAATTAAAGTTTCAAAATAAAATTTTTTAACCACGAAATTAAAAACTTGAAGTAAGTAAGCAGCGAAAATTTAAACGACACAAAGATTTATAGTGGTTCAGTTAAACACGACCTACATCCACTTTCTGAAGACTCCCTCTTTAGGTATTACATTATTACCAAAAGTAACTCTCCTTTTGCCCCCACAACAAGGCAGAGAAGCCTTTATAAAAACTCTCTTCCACCAATCCCTGGTGCGGCAGAGAACTGTCATCCTTTCACACCCTCCAAGTGCAGGCAGAGAACCTTCATCATTTCACACCCTCCAAGTGTTGGTAGAGAACCTTCATCCTTTCACACCCTCTAAGTGTAAGTAGAGAACCTTCATCCTTTCACACCCTCCAAATATATGTAGAGTACCTTCGGATGTTCACACTCTCTAAGTGTCGGTAGAGAATCGTCGGCTATTCACACTCTCCCAGTGGTTGTAGAGAACCATCCGCTATTTACACTCTCCAAGTGTTGGTAGAGAACCGAATCTTTCTCTAAAGATCTTCTCATTAGCAATCTAAAAAGACAAGAGGAAGAGTGAAAAATACAAATCACACAAAAATCCTTATCTTTGAGTAACCTTATGAACCCTTCACACTCCACTAATAAGAAATCTCTCTCAAACACTCTCTCACACTCTATCTTTCAATTGCACTTGAAAAATCACAATGCAAAGATTTTTTACATCATTTTTAATGGACCTTTTATACAAAAGACACAAAAAATTAACTGTCCAAAAAGTTGAATATTTCAATTTTGAGCGTACATGATTGTATAGTACAATTGTGTTTTGTACCTACAAACATTTCAAATAATGTTGCGTATGAACCTGTGGTGAATTGGTACGAAATCATTTTGTACCTAATCATCATCCGGTACGAATCAAGTTCATTTGGGATGAATAATTAGAAAATTTCAAAATTCGTGTATAACAAACATCGGGATGAAATGGAACCCGAGAAGATCGTACTCATGAAAACATGTACAAACTGGGTTCATATAGTACGATTCATAATTAAAAATATTATTTTTATGCGACCTGGAACCCGAAAAGATCATACTAATGAAAGCATGTAAGAACTGGGTTCGTATAATATGATCCATACGTAGAAAAATTATTTTTGTGCGAACTGGAACCCGAGAAGATTATACTCGTGAAAGCATGTATGAGCTGGGTTTGTCTCGTATGATCCATACTTAGAAAAACAATTTTGAGCAAAGACGGACCCGAAACATTCATACTCGTGAAAGCATGTACGAACTAGGTTCGTCCTGTAAGATCCATACTTACATAAAATTTTTTGAGCGAGGACATAGCTGAGACGTTCGTACTCGTGAAAGCATATACAAACTAGGTTCGTACAGTATGATTCATACTTAGAAAAATTAATTTTTCATGACTTAGAACCTAAGACATTTGTACTGGTGAAAGCATGTACGAACTAGGATCGTCTCGTATGATCCATACTTAAAAAAATTTATTTTTATTCATTCGACTGCTCGACAGGGAAAATTACTGACTAGATCATCTCGTACGAAGTAATATTGTACAGTACGATCAATTTAAAAAATAGAAATTTTAAACTCTCCCCCGATGTGTGTGTGTGTGCTCAGTTACTCAATTATAATTACACTCTCTCAGACTCAATAAAATGGAAAATATAGACTTCAATTATAATAAACTCTAAACGAATCTTGATTTGAAGTCTTCAACAACGTGGAGTATGATTTCCCTAAAATGTTAGTATACATAAGAGCAAAATAATTTTTCCAAAATATGTTAGGAGAAATAATAATCAAATCAATAATATTTGGAATCATAAAAAACATATAAGTTGCAAGAATGTCAAACATGCAAAACTAAGTAGCAATTATTTCAATATTGTGTGTACTAAAGTTTCAAGAAATCAATCCATCATTCACTTGTAATTTTGATCAGCTCAAGATTGGATAGACTAGGGTTACAGTCAAATTTTATTTTATTATGTATTTTTTTTCTTTCTTGAGTAGTATTGTGATGCCCTAGAATTTAAATTAAAAGAATCATTCTTATCTTTCAATAAACAATAACTAGAGTTATCTAATATCATCTATCAGTAATAAATAATAAAATAAATTTTATAATTTAAAACATCAATATTCATATTTATATTCATTCCTAAAAATTTTATATACTACTCAGGATCTATACAATCATATCATAATTATTCTATCATGAGTACAAAAGAATAACTAAAAGAAATAGAACCTTAATAATCCTGACCAGCCTCATACTCCTGCTCCCTACCCCGATCTGAAATTATTTAACCATATATAATGAGCTTAAAAATCCCAACATGTCACCAAAACCTATAATTGAATTCAAAGCATGTTAAAGGAGCAATATGATTGTCAACAGTCAAATTATAATAGTTACATATTTTTTGGTAACAAAAACACAAATTTAATCAAAAAAATATCAAAAATATAAAATCTTTGAAATAAAAAATAGGCTAAAAGTTTTTTACAACGAGACGAGCAAATATCCTAACTAGTTCGATTGACGAAAATCGCTATGCGGCCTTCAAATATGAGCTTCTAATTTCTCTGTCCTCTCATTTCTATCCTCATTCTTCTAAAACCTCTCTATTAGCCGACATGAATAGGGAATAAAATGAAAAATCTTATTTCATAACTTCAATTTATAATGGATTTAGATTTTTATGAAATAATAATATAATATTAATATATTATTTAATTTAATTAATTATTTAAAAAAATTCAAATAAATCATTTTAGAATTTAAAAATTACATAAAAATATCCATAAAGTAAAACATGCTATTTAAACACTATCAAAGAAATCGGTTTGCAAAACGGATGCCTAACGGTCTCAATATCCTCACTTGTATCGATAGGTACCAATTCCTTAAGGATTTTTATTAGTGCCCAAAAATTACAAAAATACATGTTTAAGTAAAATATTATAATCAAAATACTATAGAAAAGATAGATTATGATTTTGAGTTATAATAACTCCAGAAAAAAATGGCAAAGTCAAAATATGGGCTATTACACATATCATGTAATTTGGTAGATATCTTTGCTGAGTAACCTTGCACACACATAGGGGTGAGAGAGAAAAATATTTTTTTTGAGAGAGTTTTTATAAGTACATCATACTATATGATTTTGACTTCATACTATATGAATTAGTTCATACTGTATGATTTTAATTTATACTTATAATATGTTGTGCTCTATCAAAACCCTAGCTGCCAAAGATCTAGAAAGATATTAATTTTGTGATGATTATATAATACGATTTGGTTTATACTGTACGCCCTAATTAAAATCTTTCTCAATTAACCCCCCAATATAAGGCAATCAAATCATGGACAATTATTGTGACCAAATCATATTGTACAATATAGTTTGTACTGTACGATTACTAATGTACGAAATTGGTAATCCCAAAGATCATATTGAATGACATCAATGATTTTTATATTGATCATACTATATGATGTCCACAATCCTAGACGATCTACGGTGTATGAATTTGGCCATCCCAAGGATCGTCCCAAATAAACAGAATGAATTTCTAAAGTTCATATCATATGATGTTTTGATCATATTTATAAAATGTTATAAAAGTTAAATAGTTCATCTGATGATCTTACTGGATGAGTCTGAATTACACTAAGTGTAATATACGAAATGTGTATCATACTATATAAATAGAAGACATATCTCTTAAAAATTAAGATTTCTTGAACCACACTACTTAAGGTTTTATAATACTCCTATTAAAAAATCTTTTTGGTTGTTGAGAGTTTAGGAGAGAGAGAGCCTTGAGGGAGAAAATAATGAGAGCTTTGTGAGAGAAGAGAGGGATATTTTGTGAGGAGATTTACAAGATTGATCCATGCAAGAATCTTGCCTAATATCTACATGTATCTACCTAGATTCTCTGTGGCTCTAAAGAAGAAATTCTTCAGTAATGATCATGATCAACTAACCATCACTAGGATGATGAAAATAGAGTTATAGTTCTCTAACCATCACCATAAGGGTGAAAATAGAGTTATGATTCTCTGACTATCACCAAGAGGGTGAAAATAGAGTTGAGGTTCTTTGCCAGTAAAAGAGTCATGGTTCTCTACCGCATCGGGGAGGTGAAACAACATATTTACAACCTTCTCCGCCTTACTATAGAAGCAAAAGGAGAGTCACTACTGCTTATTGAAATACTTGGAGAAGGAATCTCGAAGGAGTGGATGTAGGTCAGGTTGACCGAACCACTATAAATTATGGTGCGTTCATTCTGATTATTTTCTGCACTTTATTTTATGAAATTATATGTGTGGTTGAAAAAATCTATTTTATCTCGCTATTATGAAATTTACTTTTTTTTGTATTCGCTGTATCAATTATCGTGTGTGGTTTTGAAAAAATTTTAAAGTTCTTTTCACTAAAGAATTTTTAAAATAACTAATTCACGCCCCTCTTGGTTGGCCTTAGGCTAATTCTTTAGGGTTTCACAACCCTTATGAACTTTCAAGTAAATCATAATATATGATAAGTAGTCATATAACTAATCAATACTTTTTGTCATTTCCTATACCCATCAGTTATAAAATATATCATATTTTAGTTTATATAAATTAGTACACATGTCTATTATATGCAAGTACATGATATGCTTGTATATCAGTATTCATATCAAATGTAATGTGTTAGTTATAAATTTTATTAATTGTATTAATCTTATTTATAGTATTATATACTGGTATGTGTATGCATGTCTTATAAAATCAATATCATATGTAATATATATCACATATATCATATAGTTCAATTATATCATTTGTCTATATATCAATTTTATCAGTCATATCATATATCTAAATTTGTCATTTCCTATATCATGTACATATCAAATAATATTATATCACTTATGCGATATATCATATATACTGAAGTCATATACATTTACAATCAAGATATGATACTTGGCTACTTGTGGTGTTTTTCTTATATCACACCCTATAGGAATTAATCAATCATATAAGTTATATTGCCAAAAATTAGTCTCATATCGCATATCACAAGTCACAGGTCAAGTGACTTTCATGTTAGAAGTCTTCACATCAAACTCGTCAGTGTACCATATCATATGAATCAATCTCCTAATATCTCTCTTTTCATATCATGAAAGATTACAGTATAAACCTTATTTAAAAGAAAGCCCATCGACTCACCCTTGTGTACATGGTAACATATCTCCAACAAATTTAAATCAATCAATATTTCCAACAATCCTTTCTTACATTTACACATACTTTATATTATTAGATCATAATAGCAAATATCATATACAATCAATGCAATTATCATAATACTCATCAGTATGCATGTAATATGATCAAAATGCATATTTAATTGAATAAATAGTAAATATATACATAGCATTTATTTCATATCCAAATGCAATATGTTGGCTCTTAATCATTTTATACTCAGCATTATATAACCCATTTTATTTAAAATGATATATAAACAAAATCAATAGGTAAAATTTTAATACCAACCAAAAAAAATGTTCAAGATAATGATATCTATTACATATCAAAAGTTAAGTGATAAAAAATATTAAAATGAGAAATATTTTCTTTTATCAATTTTAAGAGGGAGGAAAATAAGCGAAACATGATATCATTGAAAACAAGGTAGAGTTAAGGTTACCTACCACGATCATAATACTTTTTCTAACTAGAAAGATGAAAAGTATCGACCCAAAATAGCTTTCTTTATCCTCTTTTCTCTCCCTTGCTCTCTATTGTCTCACCAGACCAAAACAAATGAGAAAGGGATTAGGGTGAGGTGACAAAATGGTTTTAGATATTTTTATTTAAAAAACATTTTTAGACTTAGCACCGTGTCATTAGTTCACTCTTCACAAATCCACTGAAGAGGTCCATACCATGATGTTATCCAACCAACATTGTGACATTTTGTCCACAAAATTCAAGAATTCAAGAAAAATCAAATTTGAGTTAGTACATCCCCAACCTCCATCACCTGACTACAATCTTAAAGTTCATCAGGGATGTTAAACCCTTATGAACTAGTCCCGAGGCTAACTAAGAGGGGGTGAATTGGATATTTAAAACTTCTTTAACTAAAATAATTTTTTTTTTATATCTTGCATCAGAAACAAAATCAATGAATAATGAAAAGATTAATTAGAGATTTCACCTAAGAACCTAATCGTAATAAAAATAAAATTTATAAATAATAAAGGAAACAACACACCAGTTTTATAGTGGGTTGGTCCAACTTGACCTACGTCCACTCCTCGGAGGCACCCTCCGAGTATTGCACTAAATATTTAGCGACTCTCCTTTAGCTCCCAAGCTAGGAAGAGAAGCCCTTACAAAATCATTTTCATCTTCCCTGGTGCGGCGGAGTAGCTGGGTCCTTTGACACCAAAGAAATCTATTTCTTCCCAAAACTTCCCTCAAGATGAACCTTGAATCCAATGGTACTAATGCGCAAGCTTGTCAGAGCAATCGTGTGAAAGCCCCTCCAAGGATCTTCTCCCTCTCTCAAACTCCACCCTTTCCTCTCTCCCTTTCAAGTTCTCTCTTCAAATTTTCTCCAAAAGAACGAAGCTTCAATGGCTGCCAAAGACACTTATCAAGTACCTTGACAAAGCTTAAATAGAGGGCTCTGAAAAATCCTAAAAATTAATCTTGGTGGAAAAAATTGTCCTGTACGATATGCTTAAAAAAGGGCTTTAGAAAAATCCTAAAACTCTATTTCAATGTCAAATATCATCTAGGACGATCACAAGATTGTCCTGTATGATATGCTTAAAAAGAGGGCTTCATAAATCCCTAAAAACTCAATTCCAGCGCCAACTATCATCCAGTACGATTGTGGGATCATCCAGGACGATGTGCAGAATTTAACCTGATAGTCCCGGATGATCACTTGGACGATCCTCTGAGCGATAAGATCAAATTTGTACTGATCGTCCAGGATGGTATTGTGGATCCTAGATGATTAGAAGAAAAATTATGGTATTTCGTCTTGGACGATTTAGGAAAATTAAATATGTTGTCAAATATCATCCAAGATGATATATAGATCATCCAAGATGATATGTTTAGAAAAATTAACAATAATTAGTCCCTTAATCACATGATCAATTTATGCATGATTTGTATTGATCGTCCAGGATGATCTAGATCATCTGGGATGATTAAAACAAAAATTGAATCTTAAATCCTTGCCTAAATTATCATTGGCGGCTGTTTTCCAAAATTATAATGGATTGTCCTAGACAATCCAAAATTGTCTAGTATGATTAGTTCACTGAGTTGATCGTCCTGGACGATCAAAATTGACCAGTATAATTAGTTCAAAGCTTGAACTTTTGGTTTTTACTAGATCTCACACCCCTCAGTGTGTGTGTGCATGGTCGCCAAGTAAGCATAGATCGTTACAGGACTTGATTAAATAAATACAAAATTACACCAATGAATATTATAAATCCCTTACAACATAACCTTATTCAACCCAATCTTGAGCTCTGATTCATTGTTTAATGTTACATGGTGTTCTTTAAATGTTAGTATACACACAAGCAAATATAGAATAAAAAATACTATGAGATATAAAGATGTTTGTTTAACATCAAAAATATAAAACTCGTGAGCTCGAGTCGCAACACAATCCTCCCGACCTCTATCAACTGACTATGATTAGTATACCACTATCACCTAACCATGATTCTTTTGATGTTAGTCACTCGACAATGATCCTTATGATCTTTGTCACCTGATTATGGTCCCTCCAAACTTTGTCATCTGACTATGATCCTCGAACCACCATCACTCAACTATTGTCCCTCTAACCTCCTTTGCCCAACTACGATTCCTCTAACCTTTCTCGCCTGACTACAATCCCTCTAACCTCTGTCGCTCTACTATAGAGGTGGTTCTTATGACATATGTCACCAGACTATAGTCTATAGACCACCATCGCTTGACTATGATTCTTTCAACCTCCATCTCTGGCCAACTATTATCCTTAGACTCCCTCTATCTTGAACAAAGGTGGATGAAAGGAATATAATGGGATTAGCTTTGGTTGATGATGCTACTGAAAATATTTATTTTTTCAAAGATCAATTAAAAGCTATATATGGCAGATAAAAAAAGTATTTTGATGCTAAATGACGGGTTGTGGAATTTTAAGTAGGAGACTTTATATATGTGAAAATTAGGCTGATGAATGACATTAACACATTTGACAAAGAAGGCCATTGCGACTACGGTCCCTCTGACCTTAGTCGCCAGACTATGATCCTACCAACTACCATCACCCGAATATTATCTTCGATCTCCATCTCTTGACTATGATCCTCGAACCTCTATCACCTGCCAACTACAGTCCTTTGACCATTATCGCCTGACTACAGTCCTACTAACCAAACAAACATACCAAAGATCTCTTAAGAATAGCTCTCATGCCATTGGATTCTTCCAACTCCAACCATGTAATGTGTTCTATACGATGTATATTTGATACATTATACCAACCCCTTCCAATGAGGAAGGACATCATTTGTAATTAATAATAAACACTTGGAATTATTTAACTAGGTGATGCCGTAAGATTTTTGTTCCCTTTTCAAGATTTTTCATATAAAAAATGTGGTGTCTCTTATGACTATTGCACCCATCTCTCTTATCTGTGTGTGTTAGATTTTCATACCAAGCTAGGATGTTAAACTCTCTATTTTTCTATCATTGTGAATGACACAACAATAACTATTAATACATTGTTCAATATAAATATTAAAATAGTTCACATTAAATATGATTTATTATTCATGCATTGTAGATTCATATTAAAGGTTATATTATATAAGTATATTGAACTATGTAGTAGTATGTCAGAACAATCTACTAAACAAGCATTTTGCTCATTCTATATATATTATATATATATATATATATATATATATATATGCATATCAGAAGAGGGTAAAGCCCCGCTAAGTATATTTTGTTGATGGAGATTATTGATCTAGGTTGAGTTCCAGATCTTGATATGTTTAGTATATATATTCTTTTGTCAATCATGACCATGTCTATGTTTTGTTTAAAAAGAAAGTTGAATCCTAATGATTTATAATGTTCCTTTAGGAGTACAATCAAGTAAAATAAATTAATATTGATGTTTTGTTGTTGCTTATATTTGACGAATTAGAAATGCTCTGTGTTCTGTATATTGAAGAAAATTAAATAAGAAAAATTCTTCCAAATAGGTCTTGAGAGTTATTAAGCCTGTTGTCATGACTTTGACAAAACGGGTTATATCAGGCTGTGATATTTGATGCCACTTATTACACAACTATCACATGTGCCTTTTTATTTTTAATGTTGCATGTCCCAATACCCTATCATTTATATTTAAATAAATAGTAATTACTTGCTGAATTTGATTTATCAAACTTATTTGTAATAAATCTCTCTAAAAGCAATTCCTATCGAGATGTTTGACATACTATCATCATAAGAGCATATTTTTCAACATCAATAATTTATTATCTATTGTCAAGTTTATGTAGTGGATTTATTTATTTTTCCTTTTAAATTTGGATAATTTTGTTATACAATTAATTATTTCTTCCATTTCTTTTCCAATTAGTTGTTGTTTAGCTTCCTGGTTGTTCTCTTATCTGAACTTCATTAATGAAATAAAACATTTGTTTTTTTTTTCTTTAATTATTCTTATTGTTTATATTACTTGATAATGAATACTCCTCTTGTGAGGACATAATAAGTTTTTATAATAATTCAACATATCACATTTTAACAAGATGCACCATCTTGTAGAACTTGGATGTGATAAAAAAACTCTTTTTCCCATATAGAAATTGAGGGTCGAGATTACTGGACAAAGAATGAAGCAACAAAGCCATTAGAAAAATAAGGACAGAAGAGAAAAAGATCGGAATCCTATGCACCAATTCAAAGCAGGAAAAGGCGTAGGAAGGACAAGAAAGCTTTCAACTCAGAGGATAAAAGCACACAATTGAAATGAACTCTTAGCAAAGCGATTGCATATACATATATTTACTCTAAAATTAAAAAATACGAGTCAAAAGTCAAAACTGAATCAATTCTAATTTTTATTTTTTTTTTCATATAAAATGCGAGTTGCATATTTACATAAAAAGATTAGATTGGAGTAGCTCAAAATAGAGAGTCATCTTAAATGATTTGGTTATATAAAATATCAGAGACCCGATGACCTACTTATGAGAGTGGAAGTATTAGATTTGACATATGTCAAAAATTATAGAGATAGAGCTAAAAAATTTAGTTAGAAAGTATTAAAAATGACATTTTCTTATTAAATTTAAATGAGAATTTGATTATTAAAGACAATAATAGAGAAAAATGGTTCATGTAACCGATCCCACGTAGTGGGATAAAAATTTGATATTATTGTCTCATTTTATATATTTACCCGTGCTTAGAAAGTGTGAAATAATTATTTTATTTTTAATTCAAAAAGCCCTAAAATAGAAAAATTAAGTCAAAAGAAATAAAAAAACTCATCTAGGACCTTTGAATGTTGCAAGAGAAGCCTTATGAGCATGGACATTTCTGTTTATGCCATCTACAAATTATGTTCTACATTGTGGCAAAAATTTTCAGTAGTTACTCTATTTACTAAGTGCTTTTTACCCACTCGCCAACCGCCACCCACCACCATCGTCACCTACCATCGCCACCTGTCGACCACAGCCACTTACCATCACCACTGTCACCCGTTGCCAGCTCCCATCGCAGCCACCCATTGCTAGCCGCTGCTAGCCACCCACAACCATCCTTCGTCATTAGCAGACTATCACTATGGTCGGCTGCCACCACTTGCCGCCAGCCACCATTATAGCCACCCATAACCATCCTTTGTCATTGGCAAACTATCACTATCGCTTGTTGCTACCATGTGCCGCCGACCACCACCATCACCCGCGAACCAGCCACCACCACCGACCATCATCTTAAGGCTTTACATTGTATTCATTTACTTCAAATAAAATAAAATAAAAATATTTACCTATAATTTACACCCATTCAAATAACTTTAAAAATATTTATTTTACACTATAATTTTTTTACATTATTCTTTTTATGCCCCCTTCTTTTAAACGGGTTCCCTTCTTTACTAACCAAACATCCAAATAAAAGGTGAAACCTGCCACCGTATTTTTGCACCTTGGTTTTTCGAATAGTCGTTCTGTCCGTCTCACGCTGTTTAGGAGAACCAACCGAGATGGCATCGGTAGCCGAGAATCCCCCGCCGGCAGCGAAAAGCCCCGCAACGGTGGAGGATAAGCCCGCCGGAGAGGGCTCTGCGGAGTCTTCGGAATCTAAGGGCGCGAGCAAGAAGCAGGCCAAGAAGGAGGCTATGAAGGCGGAGAAGCTCCGTCGGAAGCAAGAGGAAGCCTCGGCGGCGGCGGCTGCCGCTGCTTCCAAGGAGACGGAGGCCGATCCTCTGGCTGGAAACTATGGCGACGTGCCGATGGAGGAGCTGCAGTCGAAGGCCATTAGCGGTCGGATTTGGACTGAAGTCGGTTTGTTGGATTCGAAGCTTGCCAATGGGACGGTCCTGATTCGTGGAGTTGCCCAGACGATTCGTGGCGTGGGGAAGAAGATGGCTTTCTTGGTGGTGAGGCAGTTCACTGCTACGGTCCAGTGCGTGCTGACGACCGATGAGTTGGTGAGCACGCAGATGGTGAAGTACGCTACTTCCCTAAGTAGGGAGTCGATCATGGATGTCGAGGGTGTGGTTACAATTCCTACGGAGCCTATCAAGGGCACGACTCAGCAGGTACCTTGGGCTCATATTCTCCAATTTCATTTGCGAAGCAAATTTTCGTGAGGCAATTTGGCCAATTCTGATTACTAGTGCTATTTTCTGTTGTTTATTTTTTTCCAAATTTATTTTCTTGGACTGCAATGGTTTTACTGCGATTTTGTAGAAAATTGCATTTGTTACGCTAAGTGGTTTTGCTGTAGTTTTTGTGGCCTCCCCTAGGTTTCCCCGAATGAATCTGATTATGCAATTTTTTTTTTTCATTTTTGGGGGATTTAAATACATACCACAAATTTTTATCTTTTACATTCGTAACACCTAAATCTTTATACTTATGTAATACTCAAATCTCTACATCACCTAAAAAAATATCACAAATATTAATTTTTTTTAAAGTAAAATACATTTTTTTCATATATATGCTTTGATATGATTTAAACAATAAAGTAGTATATATCTAAATATAAAAATTTAGGTGTTAGATGTGGAAACACATAATAATTTTGTGATATTTATGTAAATCCGCCTTCATTTTATGGTGAAGTCTTTGAAAGTGGCTGAGAACTATTTACCTTTCCAATGAGAAATAGTGTGAAAAGAAATCGAATTGTCACCTTATAGTCAAAGATATGATGTGCAAGTTTTGAGATGTATAAATCGGGAGAAAAGAGGGCTTTTATGCTAAATCACTTCATTGGCTTTTTATTTCCTTTACTTTGGGTAGGTTTTTGAGTTACTAATCGTGGGGTGTTGAGTGTGTTATATGGATGTAGAATTTTGGGCAGCAGACTACTGCCCCTTTATGATTTGGAAGGATTGTTGGATGATACTAATATGGGAGGAATTAAGGGTTGTAAAACAAGAAAATTCTGCTTAATGCATTTACCAACTAGTTCTATAAATCAAGTCTAAAGTTACAATACTTGAAACCTAGCATTTTTGGCAACTAGGGAGGCAGCTTTTCCTTCATTTTTCTCTCCCGAAGACAGTTGTATTACTGCCCAGCCCATTTTTATGTCTTTCCCAATTTTTCTTGTTATTGCGAGGAGGATGATATTATGCATTTGCTACCCTAATATTTTGTACTTACTAGTCTTTCTTCCTATGCTATTGGTCGCCCCACTTAGGTCTCCATGCTTGATTATACATATTGTATAATAATTGTGTCTTACTCATATCTATATAGTGATGGTATCAATGTCAATCTTTCTTGTCCTCTTAGTTCTCTAGTCCTTCGTCTCCCATCTATGTGCTAGTCAAACACGTAATGAATTTCGGTAGGAGCTTTTCATCAGATGACATCTCTAGTTGGGAATCATTCCATCATGGCAACCTCGGTGGTCAAAAAAGCTTCTAAAATCTATCAATTATAAGACACGAGTTGAACGGGCAAAACTATCTTCAATGTCCCCAATCAATTATGATGTTCATTAGCAGTAGAGACAAAGATGATCTCATCACTAATGCTATCATTCCTCCTTAAAAGAAAGATCTAAAGTTCGAACAAACAATATGATTATGTACTAGGTTATAAACACCATGACCAATGAAAGTAGTCAAAATTTTCTATTCTATTGGGCAACCAAGGAAATATGGGATATCATGAAAGAAATGTATTTTGAAAATGAAAATAATGGAAAGTTACTTGAAATCAAAAGTTGCCTCCATGATCTATATCGAAGTGAGCTATCGATTACCCAATAATACAATACTCTCACTAATTATTATCAAAAACTTGATGTTTTTGAAGAATTGGACTTGGAGCATCCAGGGGATGCAACAAAATATCAAAAAAATATTGAGAAAGATAGGGTTTTCAAATTCCTACTCAGACTAAATAGAATTTTTGATGCAGTCTACGATAGGATATTTCAGATGAAACCACTTCCATCTATACAAGAAGTATTCTCCAAATTTGGAGAGAAGAAAGTCAGAAAAAGATCATAATTGGGAACCAAGGAGCTCCAACTTACTCTGACGGATTGGTGCTCACATATAATGCTCCAAGGAAAAAAGGCTTGTGCGACCATTGCTGCAAGTCTCAACATACAAAGGAAACTTGTTGGAAACTTTACATGAAGTCAGCTAATTGGAAGAATGGAAAAACATATCATGGTGATATTTGTCTAATAATGATCATAAGAAACCAAGATCATCCCTATTAAATCAAGAGGAAACTGGAATACTGCAAAGATGCTTTACTGATTCCAAACAAATCTAACTACTTAAATTAACACATGAACAACGACTAAAAAATATGTGGTTGTAAATTGGGGGAATTTCAACATTCTCTGTGAGTGTGTTTTGTGAAACTATCTACCATAATGATCTAAGCTTACATTTCTCCCCGATCTTCCCAACTTTCTTTCCTCTGGTTACACTGACAACTATCAGAATCACATACATGAGCAAAATATAAATGAATTGTCAATTCCATACATTAAAAAGTTTAATAGCCAAGAAAGATCAAATCATTATCTTAAGGAAAACCATATGCTTTACCCAAGCCACAATTATCCTATACATGGTAACAATAATTCTTATCTTAAAATCTCAATTTCCCATAGGAAAAGTACAAGGACTACAATATCTTATACAAAATACCTGATCAGTGAGTACATCTCTTATGATAATTTTTTTTCTTAGTTTCATTATTTTAAAAACACTGTCATTGCCAAGTCCTATGTCCTGGATGAGAAAAGTGGAGGGTTGCATTTGATAGTCGACAACCAACATAAAATTTGTCAAATAATTATGACATGAATCTTTTAATATATTGTGTTAATACTAGGGTGTTCTCTGAAAGCGACGTGCTGTAATACACGAGAAATGTGCAAGGGTCGTTGCACTAGCATGCAAGTGCAACTTTAAATAAGCAAGGGTTCCCACATCATGCATGGATATGGTCAAAGAAGCTAGTCTGTAAAAATAAAATTAGGATATGAATTTGGAATATAGGTTCACTTATAGATAAATTAATAGAATTAATAGATATTATGATTCGTAAGAAGATAAATATTTAGTAGTCAGGATATTAAATGGTTTGGATAGAAAGCTAAGGAGATTGATAGTTTAGGATTTAAACTATGGTATTCTTATAGGAGTCATTTTAGAAATTCTACAAGTGTGATTATAGATAAGAGTTTGAAGGATAATATTATTAAAATTAATATAATTGGAGATAAAGTTATAGCTTTAAAGATTGTTGTTGATGTTAAGATTATTAATATTATAACTGCTTATGCTCATCAATAAGGTATGGATAGATGTTCAAAATTAAAATTTTGGAATGACATAGAAAAATTAATATAAAAGATACACTTTGAAGAAAAGACTTTTTATTGGAGGAGTTTTAAATGGATATGTTGGTAGAGAGATACATGATTTTAAAAACATTCATGGTGGCTATGAGTTTTGAGCGACTAATGAAGGTGGTAAAATCATATTAGATTTTGCTATTATTTTGTAATTGATAATACCTTTGTAATTAATAATACCTTATTTAAAAAAAGAGATGAGCATCTCATCACTCATAAGAATAGATATAGTAAAACTCAGATTGATTATTTACTTATAAGAAAAATACATCATTTAGATTGTAAAGTTATTTTGAGTGAAAATTTATGTACTCAACATCGCTTATCAGTTTTGGACTTTAAGATGAAAGGACATAATATAAAAGGATAAAATATAAAAAATAAAGTAAAATATTGTTCTAGGATTAAATAAGACCATTTAAAGAATATTAAAAAATAATTTTGAGACTAAGATTCTAGATCTTATGATTTTGTATGTGCATGAGGAAGTTAATGTTATGTAGGAAAAAAATAGTTAGTGATATTAAGAATGTTGTAAAGTATGTGCTTAGAGTATCAAATGAAAAATTTTCTAATAATAAAAATAGTTGATAGTGGAATCAAAATGTGCAAGAGAAGATTAAAAATAAGATGTTTTGTTATAAACAATAGTTTAGATGTAAAAATTCTGATAATTGAGAAAGATATAAAGAGGTCCGTAATGAGTCTAAGAAAGTAATATGTGATACAAATATTTTAACTTTTAATGATTTATAAAATATATTAGATACTAAGAAGACAAAATATATATGTATAATTTAGTCAAATAAAAAGATAGTAGTAAGAATTTAATTTAAATGAAGTACAATAAAGATGAAGATTAAAAAAAAAAGTGCTTTTATTAGAAGATGATATTCAATAAAGGCGGATGAGATATTTTGCTAAACATTTCAATAAAGATTATGAGAATATGATTAACTTTAGTAATCTTAGCACCCTACATGAAAATAATGATTTTAATTTTTATCGTCATATTAGCAAAACCAAAGTTAGACAGGCTTTAAAGAAAATGAAGTGTGGAAAAACTGTTGGATCTAATGATATTCCAATAGAGATGTGTAAATGCTTAGGAGATGAGAGAATTTCTTGACTTACTAATTTTTTAATATTATTTTGAAAACTCTAAAGATGTCAGATGATTGAAGAATGAGTGTATTGATTCTCATTTTTAAGAATAAATGTGATGTACAAGATTGTGCGAATTATAGAGAAATTAAGTTAATGTGTCATACTTTAAAACTATGGGAGAGAGTTATGAAGCATAGGTTGGAACGTGATACTAATGTTTCTCAAAATTAATTTGGATTCATGCCGGTAGGTCTGCTATGGAAGCTATACATTTATTGAGAAGTTTGATATTTGATGGAGAATTATATAGAGAATAAGGAGGAGTTATATATGGTATTTATTGATTTAGAGAAATCATATAATAAATTCCAAGAGAAGTGCTATGGAGAGTTTTAGAAAAGAAATGACTTAATAATGCCTATATTCAAGTTGGATGGTTGAAGTGAAGAAATGCATTGGGCTTGTGTTATAGAAAAGTCCCCTTCAAACTTAAGGGAAAATTCTATAAGATGGTGGTGAGACCTGTAATGCTTTATGGTGCAGAATGTTGGCCATTAAAAGAGAAGCATAATATTAAGTTAAGTGCTACAGATATGAGGATGCTCAAATGGATGAGTATTTTTTCTCTTAGAGATAGTATACGAAACGAGCATATATGTGAAAAGATTGGAGTAGCTTGATGCACCTTGGTATAAAAAACAATAACAAACACCAAAAGATTCAACAAAAAATAGATTTTTATTGATAGAAAATCAAATACGAACAAAGCAAGATGTAATGGTCACTAGAATCTCTCACAAAAAAAAAACTATGCCTGGTGCTTCTATCTTCTCCCTATCTTCTCTACTTCTAAACTCTGCGGCTCCACCAAAAAATCTCACTCCTTCACCCTTTTGCCCTCCTTGGAAGTGGCTCCAAAGGTGACATCTCCTCTTCTTTCCCCAAAATTTCACCTCCCGATACTCCCTCATCAAACTCTTCTCGATCTCCTTTACCTTAGATTCGACCAAGGGAATCCCGGTCAAATCTTGATTAGGTTTAGCAATCGGAACTGCCAATGGAGTTTTGTATTACATCTCTATGAGTTTCCTTAACATCTCCTCCACCCTTCCCAATTAGTTTACCATACATGTAGTCCTTCCTTCCATTGTTGAGAACTTCTTCTCCACATCGGATTTGATTTGCTCCATCTTCCTTTCCAATGCCTCCACATTCTTTACTGCTATAGGTCCAAAAAAGGTACTTTGATACCAATTTGCTGTGCCTTGGTATCAAAAACAGCAACAAACTCTAAGAGATTCATCACAAAAATAGATTTTTATTGATAGAAAACCAAATACAACAAAGCAAGGTACAATGATCCTCTTTTGAGAGGACGTCCTTCTCGACCAAACCCTAGACGCCACCAGGATCCCTCACAAAAAGAATTTAAAAACATTCATGGTGGCTATGAGTTTAGAGCGACTAATGAAGGTGGTAAAATCATATTAGATTTTGCTATTATTTTGTAATTGATAATACATTTGTAATTAATAATACCTGATCTAAAAAAAGAGACGAGCATCTCATCACTCATAAGAATAGATATAGTAAAACTCAGATTGATTATTTACTTATAAGAAAAATACATCGTTTAGATTGTAAAGATTGTAAAGTTATTTTTGAGTGAAATTTATGTACTCAACATTGCTTATTAGTTTTGGACTTTAAGATGAAAGGACATAATATAAAAGGATAAAATATAAAAAAATAAAGTAAAATATTGTTCTAGGATTAAATAAGACCATTTAAAGAATATTAAAAAATATTTTTGAGACTAAGATACTAGATCTTAAGATTTTATATGTACATGAGGAAGTTGATGTTATGTAGGAAAAAAATAGTTAGTGATATTAAGAATGTTGTAAAGTATGTGCTTGGAGTATCAAAGGAAAAAATTCCTAATAATAAAAATAGTTGATCGTGGAATCAAAATGTGCAAGAAAAGATTAAAAATAAGATGTTTTGTTACAAACAATAGTTTAGATATAAAAATTTTAATAATTGGGAAATATATAAAGAGGTCTGTAATGAGTCTAAGAAAGCAATATGCGATACAAATATTTTAACTTTTAATGATTTATAAAATATATTAGATGCTAAGAAGACGAAATATATATGTATAATTTAGCCAAATAAAAAGATAGTAGTAAGAATTTAATTCAAATGAAGTACAATAAAGATGAAGATTAAAAAAAAATGCTTTTATTAGAAGAGAATATTCAATAAATGCGGATGAGATATTTTGTTAAACATTTCAATAAAGATTATGAGAATATGATTAACTTTAGTAATCTTAGCACCCTACATGAAAATAAAATTTTTAATTTTTATCGTCATATTAGCAAAACCAGAGTTAGAGAGGCTTTAAAGAAAATGAAGTTTTGAAAAGCTGTTGGATCTAATGATATTCCAATAGAGATGTGGAAATGCTTAGGAGATGAGAGAATTTCTTGACTTACTAATTTTTTAATAGGGAGATTTACGTACATACCACCTAATATTATTCTATTTATATATTTAACACCTTAAATTTTAATATTACATATATACCACCCATAGTTCATTTTTATATCAAATAGGAATAGTAGAAATGAAATATATGAGGGGTAGGAAATAAATATAAGTGATATATTTGATATTAAAATAATTTAGGGTGGTATGCATGTAATATTAAAATTTTGGGTGTTAGATATGTAAATAGGATGTTATAAAGTGGTATGTATGTAAATTTCCCTTTTTAATATTATTTTGAAAACTCTAAAGATGTCAGATGAGTGAAGAATGAGTGTATTGATTCTTATTTTTAAGAATAAAGATGATGTACAAGATTGTGCGAATTATAGAGAAATTAAGTTAATGTCTCATAATTTAAAACTATGGGAGAGAGTTATGAAGCATAGGTTGGAACGTGATACTAATGTTTCTCAAAATTAATTTGGATTCATGCCGGGAGGTCTAATATGGAAGCTATACATTTATTGAGAAGTTTGATATTTGATGAAGAATTATATAGAGAATAAGGAGGATCGATATATGGTATTTATTGATTTAGAGAAATCATATAATAACTTCCAAGAGAAGTGCTATAGATAGTTTTAGAAAAGAAATGACTTAATAATGCCTATATTCAAGTTGGATGGTTGAAGTGAAGGAATGCATCGGGCTTGTGTTATAGAAAAGTCCACCTCAAACTTAAGGGAAAATTCTATAAGATGGTGGTGAGACCTGTAATGCTTTATGGTGCAGAATGTTGGCCATCAAAAGAGAAGCATAATATTAAGTTAAGTGCTATAGAGATGAGGATGCTCAGATGGATGAGTGGTTTTTCTCTTAGAGACAGTATACGAAACGAGCATATATGTGAAAAGGTTGGAGTAGCTTGATGCACCTAGGTATAAAAAACAACAACAAACTCCAAGAGATTCAACAAAAAATAGTTTTTTATTGATAGAAAATCAAATACGAACAAAGCAAGATATAATGGTCCTCTTTCGTGAGGACATTCTCTCCCAAATCCTAGGCGCCACTAGAATCCCTCACAAAAAGAAAACTATAATGCTCTCAAATCAAATTCTATATACAAAACATAACATAAATCCTACTACTTATAGCAAACAATAAACAACAAATTTCAAAACAGCCTTCCCCCAATTCCCTCTCAAATCAGCCCCAAATTAGCCCGGAATCAACCCCCAATTCTGCCCTTTTTAATTAGAAAGTATCTCCTAATTAATCCCCACCAAATCAGAATTCAAATTAGATCTCTTGCCCAAAATAATTTCCTTTTAATTGTAATAAAAATTTCCCTAAATAATTCCCCTTTGATTAAGAACCTTCATAAATAGCTTCTTTTTGATTAGAAAACTTCTTAATTCCCTCTCAATCAAATCGGCTAGTCCAATACTCCCCTCCCAAAGTGCTATCTTTTACTCAAGGTGGAACGAAGAAAACTGCTGTTGAAGCATTAGACTAATAACACTGGACTGAAAAATGGACTATCACTGAATCGAATGATCCATGGTTCCAACATCTCCCTGATCAATCTCTCGATCTCATCTTGGAGTTGGGGAGAACGGTATGGATGAACACTGATATGTAAGACTCCTTTAAAATAATAGCATGCTCGTGTTCCTGTGGAAGATGCAACCCCTAAACTGGTTGGAACGCCTCTCGATACTATTGTAGGAGTGACTGAACTATGTTTGGTGCTTCTGTCTTCTCTTTATCTTCTTCTCCTTCTAACTCTGCAGCTCTACCAAAAAATCTCACTCCTTCACCCTTTCCCCTCCTTGGAAGTGGCTCCAAAGGTGACATCTCCTCTTCTTTCCCCAAAGTTTCACCTCCCGATACTCCCTCATCAAACTCTTCTCGATCTCCTTTACCTTAGATTCGGCCAAGGGAATTCCGGTCAAATATTGGTTTGGTTTAGCAATTGGAACCACCAATGGAGTTTTGTTTTACATCTCCATGAGTTTCCTTAACATCTCCTCCACCCTTCCCAATTAGTTTACCATACATGTAGACCTTCCTTCCATTGTTGAGAACTTCTTCTCCACATCGGATTTGATTTGCTCCATCTTCCTTTCCAATGCCTCCACATTCTTTAGTGTCATAGGTCCCAAAAAGGTACTCTAATACCAATTTGATGTGCCTTGGTATCAAAAACAGCAACAAACTCCAAGAGATTCATCACAAAAATAGATTTTTACTGATAGAAAACCAAATACAAACAAAGCAAGGTATAATGATCCTCTTTTGAGAGGAGGTCCTTCTCGACCAAACCCTAGACGCCATTAGGATCCCTCACAAAAAGAAAACTATAACAGTCTCAAATCAAATTCTATATATAAGACATAACGTAAACCCTACTACTTATAGCAAACAATAAAGTTCAAAATAACCCTCCCCCAATTCCCTTTCAACCCAAATCAGCCTCCAAATCTGCCCTCTCCAATTAGGAAAAATCTCCTAATTAATCCCCTCCAAATCAGACCCTAAATATGCCATTTTTAATTAGTAAAATCTCCTAATTAATCCCCCAAATTAGAATTCAAATTAGATTTTTACCCTAAATAATTCCCTCCTAATTGTTATTAAAATTTTCCTAAATAATTTCCCTTTGATTAAAAACCTTCTTAAATAAATTCCTTTTGATTAGGAAACTTTCTAATTCCCTTCCAATCAAGTCGGCAAATCCATCATAGCTCCGGTGGAAGATAAGATTAGAGAAAATTGTCTGGATGGTTTGGTCACATAAAACAGAGACCTTTCGTTGACTCAATTATGAGAGTAGATTTATTAGATTTGACTTATGTTAAGAAAGATAGAGGTAGACCTAAAAAGACTTGGTTAGAAAATATTAGAAATGATAGTTCTTTATTATATTTAAATGAGAATTTGACCCTTAACATGACATAATGGAGAAAAAGGATTTATGTAGCTGACTCCACGTAGTAGGATAAAGGCTTGGTGTTGTTGTTATTTTCATCCTTTTATAATTAATCTTTCTAATATAAAGTATGAACATCCAACAATATTCATTAAATATTAAAAATACTTGAATGGAGAACTATTGTCCATGAAAAAGATGAGCACTTGAAATGAATGACATATGAAAACTCTTAATCTTACAAAAAGAAAAGAAACTTGTTGGTGTGAGTGATTTTTGAATACAAAAAGACATGGTTGATGGGAGCATTGAAGGATATAAGATTAGACTGATTACAAAATGGTTTAACTAAATTTACTGGTTTAACTATAAAGAAATTTTTGCACCAATTGCTAAGGTCAACTCATTCCGGGTCATTCTCTTTCTTACTGCTAATCTTTGATGGTCTATACACCAATTAGATGTCAATAGCCCTTTCCTAAAGGGGACCTTGAAGAAGTATTTATGACTATATCTCCTAGATTTGAGACCACTGACAATAAAGATCAAGTCTGCAAACTTAAGAAATACTTGTATGGTCTCAACTAATCACCAAGAAACTTATTCAACTAATTCACTGCTAAGATTAGATAGTGTGGGTGCTCTCAAGGGAAGACTAATCACACTCTATTTGTCAAAGAGTTATCCACATGTAAAATCACGTTCTTTATAGTTTATGTTGATAATGTTATTTTAACTGGTAATAATAAAGAGGAAATTAGCAAACTAAAAAAGAATCCTAACAATAAAATTTGAAATTATAGACTTTTGAGCCTTAAAATATTTTCTTTACATGGATATCACAAGATCAAAAAGAACTAAACTTGTTTCTCAACAAAAGTATACTCTAGACTTTTGAAAACAAATAGGCATGATGGGATGAAAGCTTGCTAGTACCCCTATGAATCCTATTAGTAAAATTGGCTCCAATGGTGATACTCAGATGGACAAAGAGAAGTGTCAACGCCTACTTAGAAAACTCATCTACCATTCACATACTCCACCCGACATGTTTTTCTATCAGTGTTGTTAGTTTATTTGTGAATGCTCCCATTGAAGAACATCTAGATGCAATCTATATGATACTAATGTATCTTAAAACTTTATTAGGGAGATGTCTATTCTTTAAGAAAGGAACATATAGGAGTATCGAAGTATGATGCTAACTAAGCTGAATCTATAATTGATCTTATATCCACTTCTGGCTCTACTAATTTGCATGTGGATGTCTAATCACTTGAAGTAAGAGTAAATGATAATTGTTAGTAGTAGCACTGAAACTGAATTTAGGGCCATGGCTTATAGAATTTGTGAAGAGACATGGCTCAAAAGGTTTCTTGAATACCTAAAAATTCACTTTAAAGAATCAATGAAGTGTGAAATCTAAATTTCAAGCATTATTTCTAAAGACCTTGTCCTTCCTGATAGGACTAAACCTATCAAGATTGATAGACACTTCATAAAGGAGCAAATTGAACAAGAAATTATCAAAAGTAATCTGCACCCCAATAAAATATCAGAGGGCAAATATACTCACCAAAGCCTTAATTCAAATTCAATTTGACATCCTCATTTCCTAAGTGGTTAATATTTACTCCTAGCATGAGGGGAAATGTGGAATTTCAGGCAGCAGACCACTGCCTCTTCCTTGTTTCGAAGGATTGCTGGATGATGCTAATATCGGAGTAATTAAGGGCTGTACAACAAGGAAAATCTATGCATACAGTCTTCAATCAATTTCGGAAATCAGGTCCAAGATTTCTATATAATAAAACTTAGCATTTTTAGCAACATTGGTGGGCGTTTTTCCTGAAAATTCTCCTCTTGAATAGCTGTGAATTGCCGCCCAGCCCTCTTTATTTATTTCCTATTTTGCTTGTTATTTTCATTAAGAGGATGATATTGTCCATTTACTACCCCAATATTTTTTACTTTCTACTCTTCCTTGACTCTTTGCCAGTCCCTCCTTGGTTCTCCATGCTTGCCTATATTTATTTTACTTTTTCTCTCTCATTGAAATAAGAAAAAACAGTAGTCTTTCTCTTCTATATAGCTGTACACGCCTTTCTTGTCGTCATTTTCAACAATGGATCATGCATGCTGCATAATTTATGTAGAGGTCACCTGTTTTCAATTGCCTTTTTGAGGTAATATGTACAATGTATGCTTGGTTTCATGACTTAAATAACTTCAATATTCAAGTGACTATGTGCCTTTACAAAATCGGATTTGTTTCTAATTGTGGACTTCGAAAAATCTTCTTTCATTTATGATAAATCTAAGTTGACCAGGGTCACTATATTTATTCTAATAAATTATTCAGTTTGCAGATAACTGTTTTTTCTTTTGAGTTTTAAGTTTATAAAAGCAACCTTCTCTTGAATGAGCTTTTCCGAATGAACTTAATTTCTGGGGATCCAGCAGTGTGTAACGGATAAGCAGTTTGGAGTATTGATTGAGATTGAATGAAGACATACATGCTGCTTTGTGTTAAGCAATATAATCTTTATATGTAGAATTTCCTTTTGCATTGGCTAATTGCATCGCTAATCATGTTATAATTGTAACTTAGTTCATTGTATTTTTGCACATCCTTTTTATTCAAGCAATTTCTGCTTCGTGTTTACTGTTCTGCTATTTTGGTTTGCCATTTGCTCTGGTTGTTTATTACATACTGTTGGTGTGCTTAAAAATATGGACATTATTAAGATTGGCTTATGCACTGCTGAATGCCTTCCCTCAATACTAATGCTACTGGAATGTACTCCCATTCATTGTGTTTTCTTAGGTGGAGATTCAAGTCAGAAAGCTGTACTGTATTAACAGAGCTGTTCCGAACCTTCCTATAAATATTGAGGATGCAGCTCGAAGTGAGGAAGAAATCAAAGAGGCTGAAAAGGTGAATTATAATTTGTAAAATCTCAGTTATATCATAGTAAAGAAGCTAATTCTCACCCTTGATGACATGAAAGTAACACCTATCAATTTATGAATTCTATCCTCAATTTTTCTAACCTTTGCCAATTTATTGTATCATGATTAACTGTGATCTACTTGGTATGTCACAGACTGGGGAAAAACTTGTTCGTGTTAACCAAGATACACGATTGAATAATAGAGTTCTTGATTTACGTACTCCTGCAAACCAAGCAATTTTTCGTCTTCAATGTTCCGTGGAAGATGTAAGGCATCATTTCCTTATCACGCTTATTTCTGTCAATGTCTACTGACTAGTTTCAGCTTGTTAACTGTATGAGATTGCTTATATTTTAATCACCTTCAATTTTGCAAATTTTCTTTATGCCTTCCATCCATTTTCAGTTATTTTTTAGGATATTGGTATAGCTTATTTTGCATGTAAAAATTTCACACTTACCGAATTTTTTCTTCTACCAGCTATGCTATGAAAATCTAAACGTTAATATCTACTATCTAACCATTCGAGGCATTTGCCACAGATTTTCCGAGATTTTTTGCGATCTGAGGATTTTGTTGGAATTCACACACCTAAGTTAATAGCTGGTGCAAGTGAAGGAGGTGCATCTGTTTTCAAGCTAGACTATAAAGGTCAACCTGCTTGCTTGGCTCAATCACCACAGCTTTACAAGCAAATGGTTATTTGTGCTGGTTTTGGGCGTGTATTTGAAGTCGGTCCAGTTTTTAGGGCAGAAGATTCATATACTCATAGGCATTTGTGCGAATTTGTTGGTCTTGATGTTGAAATGGAGATTAAAGAGCATTATTTTGAGGTGAGGAGAGATAATTTTGCATGTTCTAATCCTAGTAGCGGAGCTTTTTCTAATCTAGGTATTTGTTTTATTACATACAGGTTTTAGATATTGTGGACAGATTGTTTGTAACAATGTTTGATTACTTGAATGATAAATGCAAGAAGCTACTTGATGCAATTAACAGACAATTTCCCTTTAAGCCATTGAAGGTAAAAAGAATCTGGTTTCATATGTGATAGTAAGCTTCTCTCCCCTAGTATAACATAATTTTGACCATTATATATATTTTATCCACTCTATTTATGTTTCTGTTTAACATATTTAAGCTGTAACATTCTAATAAATTTCAATGTATTGCTATGGTAGTATTTGCGGAAGACCTTACGACTTACATTTGAGGAGGGTGTCAAAATGCTAAAGGTTCGTCCTTTCATAATTATTATTTCTCTTTACATCTAAATCCAATATTTTATTGTTTATTATTTATTTTTTACGAATAAAGTTGAACCCAAACCTTCCTAGTTGACTATGCCAAACTTTGGTCTATTGCCATTTCTTAACCACCAGGCTTTGTTGGCTACCATCATTGGTATGTTACCAATAGCATGACTCTTATTTATTTCCGGTGGCAGGTTTTTTTTTATTCCTTTTATCTGGACTTACCCAAGGCCATAAAAGCCTCTAAATGTGTCTTAATAATAACCTTCTATCACTCCCATGAGTTGGACCCATGAAACTACATTTAGAGTGACTTGAACTGGAGGAAATGTTGTTTGGGTTGAAGGATAATGCTGGAGATTGTCAGTTTTGTGCCAAAGGCGCAGCTTCTACAATTTCTTTGATGAAATAAAAAATTCTTTCTTACAAAAGACAGCAGTCTAGCATCGTCAAGATAACCATTTATTCAAAAGTTTGTTGCAGTTTTTGTTATTTGAACCATATATTGTTTTGAATTTCCACTTTTAATGGAGTGGAAAATATGCATGTGTTTGAAAGTTATCCCCAACTATAATGCAAAATAGAAAAATTAGGTTTATCCTAATATAGTTTAATTTCCCTGCTTATTAGTTCATGTTCTACCCTTTGCTTATATATCTAAATTATCTATTCATTTTTTAGTTATTTTATCTTCAATAAATGATACTCCATCTCTTTAATATATCGTTCTTTAATCTATCTTTTATAATTTTACTATTGTCTATCTTGACATTTTCACTTTTTCAATACTCTTACTTGATTAATAGGGAATGTTTTTTGTTTCCTAACACTTTGATCCCGTTAGGATAGCCTTCTAACATTTTTACATAGTAGTCTTTAGAACCTCTCCATCTAATTTACTTCATTTTTAAAAGTTACCTTCCAAATTTTTATAATAATAGTTCTGAAGTACTAAAATCTATTATATTTAGGTTTCATGTAATTTTTTAATATGTCAAACTATAATTTGCTATTTCAAAATACTGAAGTTGCAACACTTTTTGATGCGGACATCCAACCGTCAATGCCTATCCGAGGAGCTGAAGATCGACGGTCGTGATCGTCCTACGTTTTTTTAAATTTTTATTTGTAATTTTTATTTTAATTATGCATTTTTCATTTTTACCCTTACTTAAGGGTCTAATCTTATGTAAGCTCTAGGGGCATGATCGTCTTATGGCTCGTCAAGGATTTAAAAAAACGCACGCGCTAGAACCCAAAAAATAGCGGGTCGGGTCAGCTACTTTTCTTTATGCTACGTGTCGCTAAAATATTGGCGGCCGAACCTAGAGTAGCGTACGTTCACCGGACCAAATAAAAGTTCCTTGTTCTTTGGGGAGAACTTTGGTGAGATCCCAATGGGAGAGAATCGTAGTTTCCATCAGTTGCAGGATGGGTCGGGCTTGTGGCTTGAAGTATCTTGGCGAAGGGCAACGTATCCCCCGTCAGCTGCAGGAAGCGTTCGGGCTCACGGTTTTTTTCTTTGTTTTTGTTTCTTCTTATTTTTCCTAATCACCACCTCCATCTTCTCCCCAATCCGCCGGCTTCATCCCCTCCTCCACACAAACCCGCCGTCCTCTTCCCCTACTCCAACCAAAATCCAAACCGATCCCCTCCATCTTAAACCGTCGGCTCCCACCAAGCATAGCTGCCTGCCTTTCCACCTAATCTTGCCCTTCCCCACACCCTAATTTTATTACTTTCATAAAATAGTGTTACTTATTTAGGAAGATTTTGAATTTAAATTCAAATCATTTTGAATTTCAAATTCATTCCCTAAATAACTCACTCCATCTTAGGAAACCACTTCAATCTATTCCAATCTGAAATAAATTCAAATTTGATTCAATTACCCACACCCTAATTTTTCTACTTTCCTAAAATAGTGTTACTTATTTAGGAAGATTTTGAATTCAAATTCAAATCATTTTGAATTTCAAATTCTTTCCTTAAATAACTACTCCATCTTAGGAAACCACTTGAATTTATTTCAGTCTGAAATAAATTCAGATTTAATTCAATTCCCCACATTCAATGAACCTAGACACCCTCTCTCCCCAATTCAAATCTTCCCCATTAATTCCTAGGCCCATTAATGATCCTCAAATCAATCAATCAAAGCCCAATTATTTCCTTCCCTTAAGGCTGAGATTATTTTCAGACTTTTGAATCCGTTTTCCTCCCTATTCAAATTCAAATTTACTAGAATTAAATTCCTTTTTCCCCTCCTTCCTATTGCCGGCCACTTTCCCATCTCCTTTACCTTAAATTAGTTGACCAAGCCCTTATTTCATCCCTCCCAACACCAATTCCTGCAGGGTTTCACATTGCAAGCTTGCTGTCCTGCATACAAAAACAAATCCTTTGATGTCCAGATGGAGAGTAAGTGTTGTCCTGAATCTCTCGTGGCTTCTCCTTGCTTTCCAAAATTCCTGTAGGCAGATTTCTCTCTGCTATCTTCAAATTTCAGCAGGAATACTCGCTGTCATGCTTACTAGTTGACTTTTCCCTTGCTGGCCAGAAAATTCCAGCCAAGATCCTTTCTGTCTAGTCCTCCGGAAAGGCGTTACTTGCTGACCAAAAGCTCCGGTACATCAAATCTTGCTGTTCTTCTACATCAGTTTGGTATCAGAGCATGGTTGCTCACCCGAGATGTGAACTCGAGAGAGTCGAGTTCTTTTCCACCCCAGGAGAATGATGCGGACATCCAACCGTCCATGCCTATTCGAGGAGGAGCTGAAGATTGACGGCCGTGATCGTCCTACGTTATCTTAAATTTTTGTTTTAATTATGCATTTTCTAATTTTTCCCTTAAGAGTCTAATCTTATGTAAACCCTAGGGGCATGATAATCTTATTTAATCTCTTTTATTTTTGAGGCCTATTTATAGAGACCCTTGCTAGTGTAATGGTATTATGGATTACAACAACAACAACAACATCAAGCTTTTATCCCACTACGTGGGGTTGGCTACATGAATCCTTTTTCTCCATTGTGTTATATTAAAAGTCAAATTCTTGTTTAAATCTAATAAAGTAAGGTCATCATAATATTTTCTAACCAACGTTTTAAAAGGCGAAATCGGGAATCGAGGCGTTTTGGCTAAGCGAGGCGATGCGTAAGCCTCGAGGAAGATCGAGGCGTAAGAAAAGCTTGTTTGGTTGCACATTAGAAGTGAGAAATGATAGCATAGGGTAGTAGACCACATCGACAATTTGGTTGATGGATGAAGTGGGAAGTGATTTCTTGTCTGGTACATGTGGTTTGTAGTCATTTGACCTTATGCGTGGTTAGTATGATTTTGATTTACTAAATGATCATGTTCTTCAATCATAATTGTACGGTGCAATTTGTTTATTTTAGAATAAATCGTAAAGATTGTATGGTATGTTTCATAAATGAATATAATTAATGTAATTGATTTGAGTGCAATGACTATGTTACGGTTTGAAATTAATGTGGATCGGACAGTTCATTCCATATTTTAGTAAATGATTTGGCAAAGATTTGATTTCTTACCAAATGTAGTTTTATAATTAAATTTTATTTAATTCTGTGTCCAAGCCATTCTTTACTTAATTAATACTTTTCATACAATATTAAATGAATCAATCTTAAACAAAATTATTTTGTTGATGCTTGATTTTCTTACATAGCAAGGTTGATGTACTCAATTTGGTTTGACCATCAGCTTGAAATTGTTTCATTTGTATTTTTAGCGTTTCTAACTTTATTTTCACAAACTTCTGTGACACCACCTCACCTCTATATTTTGTATTTAACATAAAAAAATATTAGCATTCCTCCAATTATATTTAGATCATCAAACTTATACTTAGTAGATATATTTTAATCCATTTACTAAGAGGCCTTTTCGATTAAAAACAAAGAGATCGTGTTAGTTATATTGTTGCAAAGAGTTATTTGACCTTGATTCCTAGTTATAGTGTTTCAAATTTGGTTGTCTCCAATCACTTGCTTTGAACAATCACCATCCAAGTATCGCATGTTCCCAACTTTCCTACTTTGATGGATATTTACTACAGCAAATCTAATCCTGATTTTTGGTTCTTAAACTGATTTGGGTCTCTTTACATTAGACTATGTGCATGATCTGTGCTTTGCAGGTGGATGCATGATGGGTCACTTTACCTAATAAACTTTTCTGTATAATTTAACCTAAATTTGCAAATGAGAGAAATATTTTTAATATAATAATGGTTCGTAGCTTTTGGCAAAACATGCATAAATGAAATTCCAATTTTAGATTTATTTTGCTTTCTTGATTGAAATTGTGTATGCATATGAAATTTGCAATGTAAATTTCTTGTAGCATGCATATAAGATCTAAAACTAATATCAATGGAAGTAGGAAATGAGTCATCTTGTCTAGTTCTTAAGATAGTATTTGTACTTTGTAAGATGCCAATTTTGACATGTAAATTATGAATATTTTGATCACCAGATAGTTATTCATCATTTTGAATTGTATTTTCTTATTCCAACAAGTCAAGTTTTGCATGCAAGGTTGGAACTTCAATTTCTTGTTTTGATCATAATAACTTTTTCATCATTTTTTACTTCGATAGTACTTAGATCATGGTTTGTTAATGGAATTTTTTTTAATAGGTCAGAATAAGCATGCATCTTTTGTCCTTAAAGATGTATACCTTTTATATATTCTACATGCAAGCTAGCTTTTGATATGAAAATTCATCATCAAACACCTTTTTAGTTTTTGTGCCGTTTTGATGAACCTTTTCTTGTTATGGCTTTGACTGTTTCTTGTAAATTCTATTTCACACCTTTGTTTTCCACCAACATCTTCATCCCATCTCTAATTTATACTGATTGCTATAGTGCTGAACAGCCTTTGTGCATTGATTGTTGCAATTCCCTTATCGACACCATTGTTGCCTTTTGGTTTGCATTTTGTGAATGCTTTTGTTTGTAAAATTTGAAACCTATAGTCGGTTCTTATTGTTTGTACTTGGAGAATGTGAACTCATAGTTTTGAACTAAATTTGAGAGGATTTTGGTACCTGTATGGGTATGAAATGACCCTTTAGGCATGCTAAAATTAATAAACATTGAGCATTAAAATTAAATTATAGTTTTTCTTTATTCTTGTGCATGTTCTAGTTGGATTTATATTTTTCGGATGCTGTCATACATGTTGAATATATTTGGTGATACTTCTTGCATAGGCACATGGTAGATATCCTTGCACTTGTTTTAAATGGATATAGTGGTTGATGTATGTGCGTGATTGAAATTTTGTTGTGTGAATTGTGTCAAATTTCTTTTTATAGCATGTCTTTGATTGATTCTAAAATTTTATGTCCATTCTCTATTTTGCTTGGATTTCCAATTAGGTGGCTGAAATGACATATTTTTTATTAATTTTAAATGAGAATTTGACTCATGACAGGATACAATGGAGAAAAAAGATTCATTTAGCCGACCCCACATAGTGGGATGAAGGCTTGATGTTGTTATTATTATATTTCCAATTAGGCAACTACTGAATTATTATTTTGAATGATAAATGTGTTTTCGCTATTTTTCTTATAGTACATGTGTCCCATTTTCACTCGTACATTAAGTTTAGGTCCACAAACCTCAAATGTTGGTTTCCAGACATTATTTGCTATTTAAGTTATATCCATTATCTTTTTAGAAACATTTATGATATATTTTCACCATCAACTTCAACTTCCATGGGTATGTCCTTATCAATATCATTGATTGTCACTTTTGATTATCATGATTTTCATGGTCATATTTACTATGGCATCTGGCTTGGTTGTTTCTTTAATTGCGAGTCTCTCAATTCCCAATGATATTGTGAATGGTTTTATCATCATAGCTTGATTCGTTATCTAGTTTTTGTGGGTGAAATTGATTAGTTTCTACCATGTCAAGACACTCATTAATTTTATTTAGTTGACATTGCTTTGCTAATAACTCTCTTACTTGGCTTTATAAAACATCTAGAACATCATCTTTATGATTTGTTAACTAACCCTAATAATTTGCCTAACTTCTAAGTGATATGTTGACACAATATAGGCTCCGGCATCAATTTGTGATAGAATTGGTAAGGATCTAGGATTTATTAATGTAACCTATATTGAGATGCACAATGAAATCATATCAAAATTACAATCCAAAATTTACAAGCTTTTATCTTTAGCAAAAATTGGGTGGTAATGTAACATAAAATAAAACAGCTATTAAACTTTTATGATTCTAAACAATGATTTAATAATCGCTAGAATACCAAAATTCTATTAGACCGGTATGGACTGGTTCTCTACTATGCTAGGCGGAAGCATTCCGCCTCCACAGCTGTCCACCCTCCTTGGGGGGTGGGGTCCATGAGTTAATGCAAAAATTAAAAGGGGGATTATGAGGGCTGTTTTTAGTATTTTGCTGTTTTTTTATGTTTGAAGGAGGATTGTAAACCGGTTAGGATATCTGGTATTTGCTGAAGTTTGGAGGGTTCTTAGAATTTTATTTGGGCTCTAGCCGCTGGCTAGAGATTGAGAGAGCCGGATCCTCCTCTCCAATTGAGGATCCACGGTATCTTGTTTTCTTTCTCCTATTTCATCAATTAAAAGGATTTTTTTTGCATTTGAAGTGCTGGGAATTGGATTTCTGCATCAATTTCCTAGTTCCTAACAAATTCCATAAGAAAATAATTGATGGACATAAAATTTTATCAACTATCAAAGAGTCATTCCTGCAAGGAAAATGAATTTGGTTTATATCACGATTAACACAGTTTCAATCACATGCATAAACCATTCGCTAAACAATTTAAAAATAAGAATGAGGAAATCACCCAGAAAAAAGTTATAGGCCTCACGCTGTTATAATGTGATTCACCTTTTGTAGTAGTCATTACCTCCTATGAAGTGCTTGAAGGATACACAATGAACTAGCATAGACACAAGATTGAGGGAAACTGGAATTTAATTTTTAGCGTTCAATGTTTTTTGTTTTTTGGCCAACGAAGGATCAAAAATAAGAATTTTAACATTATAGTTTTTAGATCTAGTAGAAAACTATAAGTTCCATTCTCCCACGGCATAAGTCATAGGAACCTTCTTAGGTTTAAAAATGTCTAAATAAACTCATCCGCAAATGGCAAACCAAGAATTAATGGGAATTGTAACAATAAATCCAATGAAGGCAATTTGAGACTACAGCAATCACCAGGAAACATGATTAAATGAAGATGTCAGCGGGAAGCAAAGACCTCAAGTAGAAGTTACTAGAAAAGAGGCTCTGGTGGCTACAGGCTACAAACGCATCGGAAGATCACTATAGTGAAATTGCAAAGATGTTGGAAGATGGGACAGCTGCAAGTCATGGCATTCCTCGGTATCCAAGACAGTAGAAAAGCAAGGACATATACAGAAAATCATAGGAAACTGTAGAAGGCAACCACAAGAAAACATTTGAAGGGAGCAGAGAGGAAAAGTATGCTTATGGAGAATTCCTGAAATCCTGTAGAGTGTAAAAAGCCCTGAAAGTTGAAATCGGGAATATTCAAGATGTAGATTGAATTGATACAATCCTTAGTATTCGAGATAGTAGCAATTCAAGGACTTAATATATAAAATGACGGAGCTATTGAAGGAAGCTACAAGAAAACTTTTAAAGGGAACAGCAGGGAAAAATTTGTACATGCAGAAATTCTGAAATCCTGTAGAATGTAGGAAACCATGAAAGCTGAAATCGAGACTATTGGTGATAGAAATTGAATTGACATAATAACTGCTTTTAACTGAACCTAAATAGGATGTCAAAATATTGGATATCTATTGGCCTCAATACATGTGTCTGGGTCGAGTCGACCGTGCACAGTGAGTTTCAAAAGCAAAAGAGCGCGACATCGCACCAAAGTCACATGACGAGGGTTGACTATAAGCCCAAATTGCCGAAATAACCTCATTCGTAAAATGGATAGCACTGACATGCTTGGGGTAATTGAAACAACTAAAATCAATATCTACATTGGCTAGGATCGTCTATTAGCAAAATAAAATTTCAAGTGCACGGATCAAGGAAAAATTGACGTGCCTGATCATGATGATTTGACAAGAGAATCGAGGAACAATTAATATACATAAATATTTTCTATTTAATATTAATTTTTTGTATTTAAAATAAAAAAAGAGAGAAGAAAGAGCAAAAAATAAATAAAAAAACACACTTAATCCTCATTTCACTCACTCACTTAAACCCTTGTACCCAACAACCCTCCTCACGAATACACTCATGCGACCCCCTCACACTCTCTCGGCTTCATCTCTCGTGCTTGCTCGACCCCAACACCTACCACTCCTGTTGCCGTCGTCGCTCTAGCCACCGGTCAAGGTAGCTGTCACCCCCCTCTCTCCCCTCCATCTCCATCCTTTTTTCCTTCTTCTCCTTCATCTTTTTCTTCTTCCTTCCTCCATCTCTTCCTCCTCATTTCTTCTCATCCTTTCTCTTTTCTTCTTCTTCTTCACCTTCTCCTCTCCATCCTCATCTTCTTTCCTAAACCTAACCCAAACCCTAACCCTAACCCTAATTTTTTTATCTCCCATTCCCTCAAATCATCACCCTCCCTTCACTAAAAAGTTTCCCCACAAGTTGCTTCACTTCCTCCACCAAAAAGCCCCATCACATTTTATTTTCTCTCTCTAGACCTAGAGAGATAAATTTATTTCTCTCTAAATTCAGAGAGAGAAAGCTCATTTTTCCTCTATAAAGCCTTTCACACCCTTTCTCTCATCTCTCTCTAGAAAGAGAGATAACACTCTCTTTCCCTCTATTTCCCTCTCTTTCAGTCTCTAGAAAGTGTGGTTTCACCCTCCCTTTCTCTCTCTATCTCTATTTCTCTCTTTCTTTTTCTACTAAGAGTGAAAAATCCCACTTTTTCTCTCTTTATTTCTCTGAAAGAAAGGTTTCTCCCTCTCTTTCTCTCTTTAGCCATCCCGTCTCACTAAAAAATAGAAAAAAATAAAAGATAATAATATTAAAAAAAATTCGTGCATGGAAGGTGTTGTTGTCGCCATTGTCCTCCTCGCCTTTGCGCACTTTGAGGTATAACCCTGACCTGTCACTAGCTTTATTTTATGAATTGTAGCATGTAAAATCCTTAGTACTCGTGATTGACTTTCTTGACAGGAGAAATTATGTTGTGCATGTGAAACTAAGTACCCATGACTACCTTTCTTAGCAAAAATGGAAATACTGTTATGCATGTAAAATCCTAAGTACCCGTGATTGTCTTTCTTGGTAGGTGGGGAAATATTATTATGCGTGTATGTTGACCGCAATACTAGTGTCGGGGTCGAGTTGATCTCACATGGTGGGTTTCGAAAGCTAAAGAGTGTAATATCACTCAAAACTCACCCGATGTGCGTCGACAAAAAAAAAAAAAATCTAAAAAATTGGTCTCTGTTGGCAAAACGGATAGTCTTAGTGCATTCGGAGTAGCAAAAATAGCTAAGATTGACACTCATATTGATTGGGATTGTCTTCCGACGAAAATTTAAATTTCGTGCCCGTACGAATCAAGGCAATATTGACGTGCGCGAATGATGACGACATGGAGATTGAATCGATGCATGATTATTAAAAAAATTATTATTGTCATTATCAATTTTATATTTAAAATTGATTACAAATGCTATTTAAAAATTAGAAATTAAAATAAAATAAAACAAAATAAAATACCCAAAATACCCCTCACTTAAATCCTCACTCACGAAACACTCACTCATAACCCAATCGATGCTGTCACGATCAGTATCACGCATGCAAGCCCTCTCCTCACGCGACTTAGCTCCTAGCTTCCTCTCTCTCGCAAGATCCGAAGCCGCCATCCATTCCTTCCGCCACACACCTTAGGTATAACCCCTATGAGGGGATGACATCGAGGTGCTATCAAAATTTACAACAAAATGCATAACTTAGACAATTTAGAAAATTGAAATCCAACTCAACTCCTAAGTCAACAAAATTAAAAATGCGCGACCTCTTAGGTTTCAAACACTAAAAATAAAATTAAACAATCAAAAATCAATGCATAACAAAGCGAAGTTTATAGTGAACTTATAGGAGAATTAGTTGCTCACTAACAAGCAAGAAATAACTTCCCTCTCTTAGCTCCTAATTAATGCATGCTCAAACCCCTTGCAATACACTAGAGTTATTTATAACCCAGAAAATTGATCCCCTTGGGGGCCAAACTTTAAATACAAAATGACAAGGGGAGGAGTCACAAGCGCACATGTTAATGTTCGTGCTAGCTGTTAAAGTCAGGAGATTCATATGCCCTGTGAATGTATCGTACATCTCGTGAACATTTGCCTTTGAAAAGAAGCAAAATAGTACACGGTTACATGTCAAGGGTTGTACGACCCTTCATTAAAGTGCACGTGATGTGCCAAGTCACCAAAGGGTGCCGCATATGAGCCCCCTATTGTATAATATGCATGTACCAAATACATACAAATGCATTATATAAATACATCAGGTGGTATGTATGTATACCACCAATCATGCGAGCACACTGAATAGCATACACACGTACCGTTGATCATGCAAACCACTTTATACATACGTTAATGATCATGCCATTATGCAAGTGCAACAAGATTCGTGCAGGCGCATAACACAAACGTACTAAGTAAAATGTACGAGTGCATTATATAATTGTTATTGTATTATGCACATGTGCTAAGCAACATACGAATGCACATGCAAATATCCAGAATGCACATGCAAATATCCAAAATGCACATACAAGCATGCCATATGCATACTAAATGGTACACAAGTGCATCATCTATACATAATGAAATATATATAATTATGTTATGTAAATGCATCAAATACTGTGCAGGCACATAATGCACCACACCAATCATACAAATGCCTTATTTAGTATATGCTTCCAAACAAATAAATTTCCAAACGTACAAAATACTTTGTATAAGTACGTTGACATGCACATGCATATCATTTAAATTAAAATTCAAGATGGCCGCATGGGCTTCGGCGATTGTGAAATATTATTGACCTCTATATACGTGACATATTCAATCGAGTGCAATAGAAGAGGCGATTAGTGGACAGTTCACACATGTAACGAATATCAAAAAGCCTCGACCATTATTGAATTTATCCAAACTTATATGATTGCTGCATTGATGCACTTAGGACACCGAATTTGGTAAAGAAGAGTCATTCGTGCTCAACTCAATCGAGACTGATGGAAAACACAAATTTTGGGAAGTGCGACATTGCACAAAACTACGTAATTGATCTCCAATTATCAAACGGACAAGTAGATGCGATCAGAGCATCAACATTAACTAAGGGGAGATCTCTCACAATTAGATTGAGTGAATGCAGTCGAAATCAATGGTCTATAGACGTGACGATGCGCGACATTACCAGAACGTTGCCCGTTTGCAAAAGGAATTCTCCGTTTCATCTGGAATGTCAAAAATATCTAGAATTGATAGTAATATTGCCAGGATGATTGGACAAGAGAAAAGAGCGAAATTGACACAACTTTCGATGTGCGACGTTATTGAAATATCGACCGTTCGCAAAACGGATTTCGTCATTGCTTCCAGAACATCAAGAATACCCAGAAATGACTACCATATTGCTTGGGTTTTTGTGCGAGCAAAAAATGCAAAAAATTGCACTAGTTTCGAGGCGATGCGTGTAAACCGAGATGCACGAGAAACAAGGGAGTCTGCAAAGGGTCAATTTATAACTCTAATGTTATTAATATTATTTTTTATATGTAACTATTATCAGATTTAAATAAATATATATTAATATTATTGTGAAATAAGAAAAATTCTTATATTCTATTTAAATTCTGCTCAGCTTTAGCCGCTTAAATCAGAAATATCGTTCGTTTGCAAAACGGATTTCGTCGTTGCTTCCAAAACATCAAGAATACCCAGAAATGACTTCCATATTGCTTGGGTTTTTGTGCGAGCAAAAATGCAAAAAAAAATGCACTAGTTTTGAGGCGATGCGTGTAAACCGAGATGCACTAGAAACAAGGGAGTCTGCAAAGGGTCAATTTATAGCTCTAATGTTATTAATATTATTTTTATATGTAATTATTATCAGATTTAAATAAATATATATTAATAATATTGTGAGATAAGAAAAATTCTTATATTCTATTTAAATTCTGCTCAAATCTGCTCACCTTTAGCCGCTTAAATCATGCACAAATCCTGTCCAGTCTACAGGGAAGATAACAGTAAACAAATAGGAGTTTGAATCCTATAGCTACTGTCCAACACTTGCCTTCTCTCTCATTCTCACGCTCCACGCTCTCGCTCCTGTTCTCCCCCGCTTCCCCCTCACAGCAGCCGATACTCCCTCAACTGAACCCAATTCCCCTCTCTGCTCTCACACAGCCGCAGCCTCTCATCCCTTCCTCCTTTCACGTGAAGCTCCCTACCATCCTCAACTCACAGCAACAACCGTGCCTTCTTCCCCTTCTCCTCTATCAGCCTCCATTTCAGCTGTCCTACACTACAACAGCAAACTCCTCACTCCAAGAAGCTCCAGCACACTTCAGCAACTATACAAAAAAACCCACTAGCCCATATCAACCACACACTCCTCCCTAAGCTACTGCCAACAACCTCTCAAGCCACACCACCAACAGCCCTTCTTCCACTAGCAGATTAGGCCCTCCTCACCTCACAACAACAATCCACTTCTCCCTCATCCTGTCACCTCCTACTAACACCTCTCTACTCACCTACAGAAGTTAACAAACCCAAACCAAGCAGGTTCCTGCCCTCAGCGATCCAGCTCAATAACAGCAACCAGACCAAACTCTCCCTCACCTCTTCACTCCAAAAAACACAGCAGCCCACTTAACTGCCACCTTCCACTTCATTGACACCCCCCAAAGCCTTCGCCTAATTTCAACTGCAGCTGGTACCAAACACTAACTCTACACTTGCTCTATATCAAATAACTTACTCTCTTCCAGCAGCCTCTAGCTTCCAAGCCTTGCTACTCTCAAAATTCTTAATCAAACCGAAATGTGCAAGCTTCCTACATTTCCCATTGCCTGCTGAATTCACCATCCAAGTTACCACTTCTCCAAACACAAACCAGCAGCTCCTCACATTTCTCAACACCTCAATAGCACTATACCTTCTCCTCACCCAACCCAAAAGTAGATTTCTCTCCACAGCAGTCCACTACAAATCATCCTCCTATCTTGTTCCACAAGACAGCAGCTCCTCTTCACCCATTTTCCATAACACCTACACCCTTTCCTCCTCTACATATACACTCACAAATCTCCAGCAAGCTATACATATTCAATCTAAGTGCCGGCACTTCTTAGAACTCTCCACTACCTCATACTTGCAACCTAAGCCGACTCCACAATAGCCCTCACTGTACTTCTTCAGCCCACAAAAACAGCCCTCTTACCTCACTATTCTCCCCCCATTTCCTCTAATCAGAAAACCTATTCCTCTCTCTATTGTTAGTGTTATTATTATTATTAGTAGTGATAATTAAAAAAATCATAAAAAAAGAGAAAAAGAAAAGAAAAAAAAAAGAAAAGAAACTTTTGTGCACATTCATTGTCGTAAGCCTGACATCGTCGTAGTCGCCTCGTACACAAGGTATAAATGTTCCCTAAACTAAAAAATCCACAAAATCTCATTTTCGACACTTGCGACGCAACAAGCGGATCACCTATACACGCTTTTCTTAGCGTGTTGACAGCGAGCTCGGTGCAATGCTCTCGGCGGGGCGGGTGAGCCATACACGCTTATGTACCCGTGTATGTGCTTCTATGCCTACGGGAAAATTTGCGAGTTTCAAAGCAGATATCTTGAAGACCCGTACATGCTTTTCTTAGCATAGTGGGATTGAAAAACCATGATCGTGGTGTTATCTGACACACTTTTCGTAGCGTAGTGGGAAGACTTAGCTCCCAAAAAATTCTCTTAAACAGAGGAGACCCATGAAGGTTGCCAAAATTTGAATTAGAAAAGAACATGACTTAAACAATGAATTTGGAACATAACCTGAATGAACCACAAGGAACTAAACTTAATTAAACTAGCAAAATAATGCAGTTAAAATGAAAATTGACGAATTGAACAAAAATAGGAAATCTATAATAATGATAACATGCTACCTATAAGTAATTGCAAGAACTTGTAATAAACATACCAATTTTCTCACGATGCAAAGGAATGTGTAATTTGCATGACAAATTCCTATGAAGATGCAATGAATGCGACAATTCGGCTATAGGTGTGTATAAGAAGATTGTAATGAATACCGCCCGCTTACAAGCAATATCAGTCAACTGTAAAGAGCACATACACTTCCTATAAGCAAGAATAAAAGGATTATTATGCATGCAACAACCTACTTGTAGATCAAAGTAATAATAATCACAAGCAATGGTAGATGACCTATCATATGCATAACAACATGCATACAAATTGAAATAGCAAATTCATAGTGAATGCAGCGCGTAAAGACTTGAGATGAACATAGTAGTCTGTTTATGGGTGATAACAAGTAGCATGCAATGAATGCTACGACATCCCTATAATCAATTTCAATCCACTCGTAGATAAACATGACAATTTTCTACGAATATCGATGCCTGATACAGTCCGTATACAAGTAATGAGGGTAGATGTGTTGCAAGTATGATAGATCCCCTGTGAATATAGATACACACAATATACTATCTACAAGAAAGAACCAAGAATCCATTATGAGCACGAGCACCTACAAGCAATTGTAGGAGACTTGTTATGTATACAATAGTCGACCTGTAGGTGATAACAAACAACATGCGATAAATGCTAGGACATTCGTACAGTCAACTACAATTCAGCTTTAGCCTAAATATTAATCCCCTACAAGTAAAGACGGATGATTCACAACAAATGCTAGGACCTATGAATCGCTGTAGAAGACCCGTCATGTGCACAACATGCTATCTAAGAGCAAATACAGAAGAGTTGTGATAAATACAAGCATTTACTAGTCACTGTAGGAGATTCTTCTTGTACACAGTAGTCTTCCTACGAGCTAAATTGGTAATTTTTGGATGTCTGCTGATAACCTACAAACTAATTCAATAGAGCTTGCATGGCATGGCAGCTTGCCTGCAAGAAGCAATGAATGAATCGTAGGGAAGTGCTATGAACGACAATTGCAGGCTGAAGTACACTATCATAGGCTGAATACTAAAGAAAATGACGTGTAGAAAATGAAATGAGCTAAACTTCACTACTTATATGCGATGAATAAAACCCAACGCGCTGTTAAACGATGCCACCGAATCCGCAATATTCGTATAAGCGTACAGAAGACATTCATAGGCCCATTAAGGGAACTTGTGCATCTTCTAAATGATGATCACTCGCACAATTGATTATATTTGAATATTAAAAAATATCCTCTCACGCCTCTGCGCTTTTATACATTTATAATACACACATTACAGTATGCAGGCCGTGTCATGCAAACATATCATTCAAAAATGTAAAATACATTGCATTAACATGCAAAATGCATCATGCATATTTACGTTGCAATATATGAAATGCATTTTGCAAGTATATCATACAACATGTAAAATGCATTGTGTAGAGACAATGCGCTATGCCAACATGTAAATAATTCATGCACTGTATGAAAGTGCTGGAGTATTATGTAGATATATTATGCAAACAAATAGGCAATGCATATATACATTATACATGTATATCATGCAAACATAATATATGTTTGATACTATGGATCTATTTGATGACTTAGCCTTAATCGAAAGTTCTCTCCCACTATCAGGAGGGTAATTAACTATATGGGTGTGCGCCTATAGGAAACCTAACTCAGATCATAAAATCATAAAGTCCTCGCAAAATAAGGGTGAAATCTCTGGGTAGTATTTTATCTAAAACTAAATCTGCCTTTTGAAAATTTACCACGAAACTTAAATGTTAAAACTCTCCTTGCCCATATATAAAAAGAAAGGGATCGCAAAGAGGCCAGGTGTGAATTTTTTAAGTCCACATACATGTACACATGTGATACCTGAAGATGATATACGGGTCAAATGTGAACTTAAGTTCAAGTTCAATCCTCCTCTTTAAATGGACCGGAGTTAACACGATTTGAACCATCGAATAAATACACGATCGTAGCACCAATCGGAGTATTTAATATTAGACCTTAAAGGTTTATTACAAGAAATGTTTACTGCTAAAAGCACAAACTCTCATAATCGACACTCGTTTAAGTTAATCAAAGTATTTAATTTTATACGTTCATATTAGGCCTTCAAGCTCTCTTACAAAGAAAATTCACATGTTAAAATGAATACCATCAGTTCTAATATTTATATGATAACTCAAAAAATTAGGATATGAACCTGATCCTCTATTTGCATGCAAACAAAGTTGATAAGGTTTGACTAATGAAATGACAATACCCATAAAATCCCGATGATGGCTATGTTGACAAAAAATATTAATTGGAGGGGTCTTTATCTTTTAAATGCCCCTAAATCTCAGTATTAATCATAAAAGGGCTATGATTTTGATAAATATTTTAAAACTAAAAAATCACTAAAATTTAAGATATTCAAGATGAAATGAACCACCTAATAACTTAACGCAAAATACATCCACTCTCTGCAATAATTGTCGAGGCGAATAAATTTGAAAATCACTTCAACTCATAGAGAGTGACTGTTTAGTCTAGATTATCACTATGATTTATTCTCAAGTCATCTCATGTCAGTAAGGACATGTCACGTGTCTTATAATCGGTAGTTTCACCGTCAAATAACACCACAAATAAACACTTATGACCAGGGCTATCTAATTGGCTGATTTTACTGTTAAATGGTACAACTAAATTATGGTTATGGATAGAGCTTGTATATTCTCTAATGTTTCTAAATTCTTGATAAAATAAATCAACAGGGTATAATTAAAAGGGCATAAAGCCCTTAATCTGTTAGTTAAGGTGGACGTAAATATGTTCACTTAGGCAAACATTCACCCCAAGTCTACAAGATACCCTTCTACGAAGCAACCCATGGCTGCCGACAAGGACCCTTTGATCACATTGGGATTAAGGAACCATAGAATCTTGATCGGGTTCATCATCATTCCCCCTACCATCCGTTTTAAGTGTGCGATTATAATTTTTTTTTATTTTTAATATCTAATTCTGCTACTAATATACACTAGATACTATGTATCTGTTCAATGACTAGCCTTAGTCGAAAGTTCTCTCTCATTATCGGGAGAGGTAATTAACTATAGGGGCATGTACCTATAGGAAATCAAAATTCTAATCATAAAGTCCTCACAAAATGAGAGCGAAATCTCTGGGCCGTGTTTTATCTAAAAACTCAATTTGCCTTATGAAAATTTACCATGGAACCTAAACTCGTTAAAACTCCCATCGTCGACAAAAAGAAAGGGATCTTGGAGAGATCAGGGTACGAATTTTTGGAGCCCACATTATAAAGTCTTAAGCACTTATGATTGTTTTTTTTGGTAGATGGGAAAATATTTCTATGTATGAAAATCTTAAGTACTCGTGACTATCTTTCTTGACGGACGAAGAAATACAATGCTTTATAAAATAAGTTCCTGAAGACCTATGATTCCCTTTTTTGGAAGGGGGATTAAGACTTTGGTTGCAATGTCAACTGACATTGACCATGCATTCCTTTCTTGGTGTGGTGGAAAGGCTTAGCACCCCGATGTAGCCCCCTATGCAGGGATGATGTTGGGGTTCTACCAAAATTCTGACCAAAATTAATGACCCATGATGCACAGAAACGGACATGGCGACACAGATGCCACACGGACATAGGACGCATTAATTATTGAAAATATAGGACACAGACATGGGTTAGACACTGTATTATAATTTTTATATTTTAAGAACAGTGTATAAAAATTGAATAAATATAATATTAAAAAAATAGAAAAAAATAAGGCATTTAACTAGAATTTGTGTTTAAAATGATTAATATTAGGATGTCGAGAGTTAGGCGTCGATGCCGTGTATCAGACATCGAAAGAGGAGATGACATTACTGCTGAGAGTCGGGCATCGATGTTATGTAGTAAGTATCGAGCGTTAATGTCAAGAGGGCGTCTGTCATTGATGTTGAGAGTTTGTTGGTCGTCAATGTTAAAAAGATGTCAAACAAAGATGAGCTATCAAGTTGTGGGTGTAGAAATTGCTAGCGATGAGCATCAATGTCATGACAGTGTTAGACTTTGATGTGGAGATAATTTTGAAATGTCGATAATGTTGAGATGACATCGGACATTATTGTGAAATTAAAGTCGCAACCCACCAAAGTGAAGTGAAAAATGATAATGTTCGATGAATGGGGTATTGAGTGCGGGAGATTGATTAGATGTTTTGGATAGTAAATAAGAAATTTAGTTTCTATATTTTAAATAAATAAAAATGTTAAATACAACAAATTATATTTAAAATAATTCATAAAATATTTAAGATATGCATATCCAATTTGCAATTAATATTTTTTTAATCGGACATATTTTTGGCATGTCCGACACATCAAAGAAGTGTCAGACGCGTGTCGTGTCAGATATGTGTCAGACGCTGAACGACTCTTTGGGGAGAAGTGTCGGTGCATCATAGTAAACAACTTATGCTAAATTTAGGAAGAATAAAGCTTAAATCTAAAATGATAAAAAAATAAAATGAAATAAAATTTGAAGTTATAGAAATGAGGACATGTATGAGTTAAAATAAAACTTACAATGAATTTGTAAAGAAGAAAATGGTTATTCACCAACAAGCACTTACCAATTTAAATATAATATTAAAAATAATTTGGAAAAAATAAATCATTTAGAAAAATAAATCACGCCCCCTCCCTCTTAAAAAAAAATCTAAAAATTAATCACCGAGGGGCTCAATTTATAACAAGATTATAATTTAAAGTTTACTTTATGTGCTTTTGAAGAGCTTATGCTTCTGATAAGCATAACGAAGATGGGCACTCAAAAGTGCCCCAATTAATTATGATAAGTTTAATTTATTGTTTCTCTTTATTTGCTTACTGGTCTATTCATTACATATATTTATGCAATGGAAGAATATATATAATCCTTGATTTGCAGAGATTAAATTTATATAATTTATTAGTGTAGGTTACATTATATTTAAAATTTTTAGGGTATACATATTTGTAAGTTTTATGAGTTTCTTTTTCCTTCATCCTTCCTCAACTACTTTAATGGAATGGGATGGATGCTTTACTGGTCTTCTGAATTGGTGAATAAACCGAATTGACAGTCGGCTGAAGCATGGGCATTGGTTTTGCAGCAGGTGATTCTGAGGTCACTCCTTAGAGATTGTTGCACTCAATAACTTGAGAGTGAAGCCCAAGTAGGTAAGGGACCTCACACAAGCATAGTTTTATTGAATAAATTTAAAGGTGAATAAACAGGCTTATGATATTTATTTATTTAGGGAAAGCATATGATAAAGTTCCAAGAGAACTGCTATGGAGAGTTCTTGAAATGAGAGGAGTTAATAACGCTTATATTCAACTCATTAAAGATATGTATGCAGGAGCTAGTACTTTTGTTCAAACACAAGGTGGTTTGACCAAGTATTTTCCTATTACGGTTGGATTACATCAAGGGTCAGCCTTAAGTCCATATCTTTTTGCTTTAGTCATGTATGTTCTCACTAGACATTTGCAAAAAGATGTGCCTTGGTGTATGCTTTGTGCTAATGATATTCTTCTTGTTGATAAGACTAGAGAGGGAGTTGAAGGTAACTTAAATTATTGAGGTCAACCTTAGAGTCTAAAGGTTTTCGCTTGAGATCTAAAATTGAATATATGGAGTGTAATTTTAATAGTAATAGACCTAGCGAGGGGATTGTGACTTTGGGCAATCAAGTCATTAATTAGAGTACACGTTTTAGATATCTTGGATCTATTGTTCAGAGTTATGGTGAAATAGATGGGGATATTATTAGCTGAATTCAAGTTGGATGGTTGAAATGTAAGAATGCATCGGGCTTGTTGTGCGATAGAAAAGTCCCCCTCAAACATAAGGAAAAATTCTATAAGATGATGGTGAGACCTGCAATGCTTTATGGTGCCGAATGTTGGCCTTTAAAAGAGAAGCATAGTACTAAGTTAAGTGTTGCAGAGATGAGGATGTTTAGGTGGATGAGTGGCTTTACCCTTAGAGATAGGATATGAAATGAGCATATATGAGATAAGGTTGGAGTAGCTCCAGTGGAAGATAAGATTAGAGAGAGTCGCCTTAGGTGGTTTGGTCACATTAAATGGAGGCCTTCCGATGACCCGTTTAGGAAAGTTGAGGTATTAGATTTGACTTATGTTAAGAAAGGTAGAGGTAGATCTAAAAAGGCTTGGTTAGAAAATATTAGAAACAAACTTTCTTTATTAGATTTAAATGAGAATTTGACTTTTAACATGACACAATGAAAAAAAAAAGGATTCATGTAGCCGACCCCACGTAGTGGGACAAAGGCTTGATGTTGTTGTTGTTGTTGATGCTGTGAATAAACAGGTTGAAACCAGGCGTTAAGTACAATTGATATGTGAGCAGGAGATTTTCGGCATGCATGTGGAGCAGTCTATCGTCTATGGAGAATTTTGTTAAAGTAGATAGGAAATATTATAGAAGAGCAGGTTTTAGCATCAAAAGTTTGCCTTCAATCACTTGTCTTCCGATTCTAATCACCAGAATTTTTTGTTTAACACATTCCATAATTGGATTGATAAGATCTTGAAATGCTTTTTGCTTGACACCTTATCTATGATGGGAAAAAAGTTTAATCTGACCTATGATGCAAAATAGAATTGATTTATATTATTCCTCGCAAAAGTCTCCATTTCCACTTCCAGTTGTTGAAAGTGCCACATCCTCTCATTTATCGGCAACAAAATAGGCCCCAAAGCATGATTTCTTGGATACTAAAACAACAGTTTTTTTTTTCTGGACATTTTCTAAAAAAATGAACTATATATTTCTCTAATCAAAGTATCCTTCACGTATTCTTTTATATGTTTGCCATTTGCAGGAGGCTGGTGTAGAAGTTGACCCATTTGGGGACCTTAATACCGAGGCAGAAAGGACATTGGGTCGACTAGTTCTTGAGAAGTAAATTATTCTATTTGCTAGAAATATTTCTTCTAGCCTAGTCACGCATTTCCCGTGAATGACCTGGTTTTCATATGTAACATGATACTTAAAACAGGTATGAGACTGAGTTTTATGTACTTCATCGATATCCTTTGGCAGTACGGCCATTCTATACCATGCCATGTCCTGACAACCCATTATATAGTAACTCTTTTGATGTCTTCATCCGAGGTGAGAAGACTTTTCTTTTTATGTGCATTGTTTTGATGTAGTTTTCTTTTATTATAATCTGCGGTGACTTCATTCTGATTATGATTTCCTATTGAATTTTTTATGCTGTTTATGATGACTGATATAACGTTTTGGGTGGAATCAAGGAAGGATAAGAAGTTGCTTTTGCCCCCCTATATTTGAGAAAGTTTAATACGGTTATGTATAATATAGACATTTTATACTTGAACTATCTAACAATTATGTGTATTGTAAAAGATTTGTTGCTTAAATTTTGGGTACATCTTTTCACCTTCTCTCACTACGCCAACAGTCGCATTGCTATCGACATAGTGTTATGGCTATTGACCTAAACATTTTTCCAAGGACTGAAAATTATTCTTGATTTACACAAAAGTTTTGAGCACTGTTCTTCAGCCTTGCATCTTTGCAACTTATCTAAAATCTAAAGCATTTTTTTGGGCTGGCAAAAGTGTATGCATACAAAAAGTTTGCAGAAATTTGCACAACTAGAACTTTTACCGTGAATGCTCTCCATCTGCTACTGTGAAATTTTTGTGTAGGTAGGGCCTTATAAGTTTTTGAAGGTATGGCCTGCTGAAAGTCCCATCTTACCAAGGATTGAGTTTCACCTACATTGCTCCATATGGCTTGTGGTCTTATGATTGCTTGTCATTAATCCGTCTGATGCCATGCTAGATCAAGTTTCAGGAAAAAATTCCCCTTGTTGTGATTGATTAAGTGGAAATTGCAATACCTCATCTTGCTTTCTTTAATTTCATCTTTTTTTAATTAACCTGTGTTGACCTCTGTAACACAAACCCCCTCCCAAAAAAAAAAAAAGATAAAGCTCGAATCATTACCTGCTGAAGTTCTACCGAATACGCCGCATCTACAGTGCCATCCCTCTGCAAAACAACGTCGAATTTGTGTCCCGTCTCCCACATGCGTAGCTCGCCTCGATCAAGTGTCTGCACTCCTCGTTAAAATGCCGATGGAATGAAGCCTTCGCTTCTTCGATTTCCCGCACACTAAACCTATAGCTCCTCCCGCTTCTTCTCCTTCCTGTACGCAAACAAGTGCCTCAAGTGAAAACCCTAGCAGCCGATGTTCTACTTCCATCCGACCTTCCTCTCTCAATCCTCCCATAGCTCTACCTGTTGATCCCTTGCTCTGTCTGTGAGCCGCCACTTACCTCAACTGTCGAGCCCCTTTTGCCTCCGACTAGCAGCCGACCTCCACAATAGCTCTTTTTTGCTGCAGTTGAACCTTACCCGAACCCACAACAGCCACTGCCGAAGCCTCCACTCAAACAAACTCAATCTTCCTCCTTTCCTCTTCCTCTCTAATCCACAGCCCGTCGACCTCAACTTCACAAGACTTCCAAGCCTTTCCTCCTCCGTCGAACTCAAGACCCGACCTCACGCTCACGTCTTTGCAGTCCAACTTCCAACCTCCAATCGCTCGCTCCAGGCCAAAATAAAAAAATGGAAAATAAAAGAAGAAAGATTGAAAATGAAAAAAAAGAGAGTGATTTTGTGCATTTGTCATGTACATTTACATCATCGCCGTCGCATCCCTCATCGCATCCCTCATCATGTAGGTATAACATTCTTAACTCAAAACCTCGCATTCGGCGTTTTCGACGCACTAGAAAATCGCCTATATACGCTTTTTTTTTAGTATGGTGGGAAGGGAACCCGGTGCGACTCCCATGATGAGGCGGGTAGGCCATATAGGTGCTTTTCTCTAGTGCACCGAGGACAAATATAAGTACTCGTAGACGCCTCAGTGTCTACGGGAAAATAATTACCCATTTCAAATTTGTATCCCAAAGACTCATTGATGCATGCAAATTTCAGTTTTTTTAGTATTATTGTAATATGAATGCTATATTTATTTTTTGTTTTTATTATGCTACACTATGATGGAAGGCAACCAATGATCAATGAGTAGGTAGTGCTTTGGACATGTATTTCTTTGGGTGTGCTAAATACTTTGGTGCCTTGGCTCTTGGGCTGATTTGGGCTTCTCAGTTTGGGCTTGGCTGTCTCGGGTTAGCTTCCCCTTTTTGGTGAGCTGATGTGTTCCTCTTCTAAAAATCAGCTCATTAATATGTAGTTCAGTTACCTTTTCAGCTCATAAATGGGTGTCTTGGTTCTCCCCCCCTCTTTGCTGGCCTTTCGGTTTCTTCGCCTGGCTCCTGTCCCGTGGCTGGCTATTGCTGTTCCCCGTGGTTGCCTGTTCCTGTCCCCGGTATGGTCCCTTCGGCTGCTATTCCAGGCGTTGCCTGTTGGTCTTCTTGGCTCCCCTTTTTTTATTGGTTTGGCTGGAGGTAATTGGGGTTGTTTGGCTACCTCTTTTCATCTATAAATATGTGATGTTTTGAGGCATTTAAAGGTTGTTGTTTGCTGAGGAAAGTTCTCTAAAAACCTGAGGGTTTCTTCTTGGGAAAGCTTGCGATCTTGTTCTATTTCTCTTCTTCTCTCTTCAATTTCATCTTGGGCTTCTTACCTACTTCTTCTTTCCACAGGTTTCCACTCCACTTGTATCTTTCTTCTCAAGTTATTGGAGGTGTTGATTGGCCTGTTTGGTAGTATTTGCCGAAGTTTGGTGGTGGACGTTGGCCCAAGTAGCTGTGGTGGACCCTTGGTTTGCAGCACTTCTTTTATTTTTACATACTATTTCGTTGCATGTGAGGTGACCGCTAGTCGGTTGTTCTGAGGGTAGCTTGTTTTTTTTTAATTTAATTTTCATTTTGTTTAACTTTCATTTGTTTGGAGGTTTGTTTGATGTTTGCGTTCTAAATTTTGAATCGAGAAAAGTTCTAATAGCCCTTGTGTTCTCCCTTTTGGTTTTTCTATCTAGTTGTCTGCATCCACTCATACACACCTTTCTCTGGCGTGGTGTGATCATGGTTTAAAATTATGCAATAGGAGGTGCATCTCAATGTAATTCGACCTGTTCATTCATCAAAGCATATTCATTGTGCTTGAAAATTGTGGCATACGCCTCAATTAAACTGAGGCATGCTCGTCTCATTTCGACGAGGTTTTCACCATGTAAAAGTACAAAAAACCTAAACCTAATATTTATTTCTCTGCTTCAACTTTGCCCGTCATATCTAAACCTAAAGTATTTCTAAGTCTCGCCTCTACGCCTGCGACTCGTCTTCTTCTTCTTCGTGTTCCTTCGACCTCGACTTCGACTGAGACTTGTCTTCGACCTCGCTGTCTTCTTCTTCGCTTGCGACTCGTTTTCTTCTTCTGTGCGTGCTCCTGAACTCTTCAGCTCTGCATTCCTCTTTTTCTTCACGTGCCTTCGGCCTCGACTTTTGGCTGGAGTTCGACATAAACAAATTAAGTGATCTTTGATCATGTATTGAGACTTAGCAGATCACTTACAAGGGAAATTGTAATCCTTTTCCCAAGTAAACTTGCTTGATATAACTTTGTTTCAACATCATAAAATTCAAGTGATTATCAAGTGATCTTCAAGTGTTGCACATAATTTATTAGCCAAGTCATATAGGGTGTTTTTTGGCATAATTTACTTTGTAGATTAGAATGATTTTTTTTCATTGACATAATTTATTTTTATTTGGCATAATTCACTTTGTAGATTATGTGCACTATTTATTGCTTGATTATTATCACAATAGAGGTCCATAAGGTCTTCCCACTTTAAGGATATTTTTCAATTACACTAATTCTTATTCACTTAATATATTCATCTCGTAAAGGATGGTCAGAAGTAAAGATAAAGCTGCATCAGATCATAGGAAGGATCCAACATGGAAACATGTAGGGAAGATAATTGATAGTGAGGAAGGAGCTGATTACGAGACATTGGACTTCATAGGAGATGAGGAAGGGGAGACAACAGTTCATCGTAACGTTAATTCAAATGAAGACCCCCTTAGTGATGACAATGTTGATAACTTCTGATTTGTTATGTTATTGCTATTTATTTTTTGAATTACATGTTAATGAACACGATATTGTGATTTGCACAAGATAGAATTTTGAGCTAAACTATATTTAAACTATATTTTATGTAGTCTTATTATTGTGATGTTTGGATTTCACTTTAATTTCAAACAATTTATTACTTGACACTTCATATCTTGTGCTTTTTTATGTTTTATAATATTAGATTAGTCATTAGTATATAAAACATTTATCATTTTTGACTTTACGCAATTTTTTGATTTTGAGGCTTACCGCCTTGAGTCTCCTCTTGAAAAAAGCCTCTACCCAATTGTGCAATTTTAAATCTTGGGTGGGATTGAAGATTTATGGCCAGGGTGTCATCTGACAGACCGACACTTACCGTACACTCTTTTCTCTAGAGTGGTGGGAGGCCCAGACTCTTGAAATTTCTCTTAAATGGGAGAGACGTCGGGAGGCTGCTGAAATTTAAAGTTTTTTTTTTTGGGAAATTTTTGGGCAGAGCCCGTATATTAATCAAAATGATTTACAAGAAAACTAACTCAACTAAAAAAAAAAAACCAAAAAATTACAATAGAGTAAGAGAGCTGGGATCAATAAATAGATGAGGACAAAAAATCCAAATTTGTCTCAAGCAGGGCTCAGGAAAATCCAACTGGAAACAGGCACCAACAAAATCATTATCAGTTATGTGCCATCACCAACATGAGAGATCCCGGTTGCCAATCGAAAGACCACTCGGACGTTCTAGCTGGGTGCAAAACTGCCAGGCCAAAAGCTGGGACAAACCCGGCAGAGAAACTAGACCATCTAGGGGAGAATAAAAGAAACCAGCTGGACTCATCATTTCCCTGAGACATCAAAATTCCCCAATCGAAAAGCATATTGCCGAGAAAAACAAACCGGGAAAACGACCTGAATTTTGTCACAATTTTTCCACTGAGAAACCTTAGCAGAAATAGCCATTGAGATCTTATGGAAGAAGGCAGCACTGGTACAATGAATCCCACCATACCTTCTATCATTCCTTTCACGCCATACATAATAAATTAGGCAGCAAGTGACAAAGAAACAAAAGTTCTTAAATAGGTAATTGTAACCGTGAATATCATCAAAAAAATTCAAATAGCTGCAGCATCTTAGGTCTCAATAACAATCCCCTGACATCCGGCAAAAGCGTTTCCAGAATTTGAAATGAGTATTGGCATTGGAAGAACAAATGAGAGATAGATTCATCCTTCTTATCACAAAGGGGGAAAATAGAATGTATGATAATATTCCTTTTAGCCAACACATCCGCAGTTTTAAGCCCATTGCAAACAGCTAATCCGGTGTAAGAGGAATATCTAAGCGCAATTCGTTTATGCCAAATAAACTTATACCAAGGGACTTTAATGAGATCAGCAAAGAACACTTTTCTGAAGTTTTTATAATTTGGAGTCCCTTTTCCAGTCCAAGAAGCACAAATGTCACAGTCCACAATAGGAGTAGAGGAGATCAGCTGGATTAGCTGACGAGGAAAGTCATTCTTTAAAACCCAGCAACAGTTAAAAATATACTCTCTAGCCATAGTATTACTCGGGGGTAGAGAAGAGGAAATGTTAGCTAATGATAAGCCATTAACCCAAGGGTTCCAAGACATAGAAAGTTTACAATTCGAATGTGTCACATGAAATTTCAGTAAGTGTTTAACACGGATGGCAGTGTCACTAATCAGTTTCCAGAATTTTGAAGCTTTAGTGTTAACAGGTTTGAATGGAGATTCAAAATTACTTCTAAACCAAGAGTTGATAGGTGAATCCAAAGTGTAAAATCTCCATAAGGAGCAGGCATGGCCAAAATACATGGAGTTGATGTCAGGAATACCGAGACCCCCATAGCAGTAAGGCAGAGAAGTGTTGTTCCAGGCAATGAGATGTAATTTCCTAACATAGGTAGAGCCATGGTAAAGGAACCTAGCACACAGTCTGTTAAATATCTTACAGCAATCCTTAGGTATTATCTCTTCGCGGATCCAATATGCAATAGTATTGGCTATAGTGAATTTCAAGTATTGAATCTTACCTGCAAAAGACAAAAACTTAACTTTCCAACCAGCAAGTAGAGTAAAAATTTTACTTAGGAGTGGTTGGAAGTGAGAAATAGAGAGTTTTTTGTAAGAGATAGGAACTACAAGGTATTTAAGAGAGTGCTCAGCGAGAGAGAAACCAAGGAAGTTCTTGATATCAGTGGCCATTTGAGAATTCCGAGAGAAAAGAATAGAACTTTTATCTCTATTAATGTATAGACCAGAGATATGACCAAAACCACCCAAAGTCTCATTAAGAGCTTGAGCATTAGAAATAGTAGATGGGCCAAAAACCAAAATGTCGCCAGCATACAACAAATGGCTATACCGGGTTTGATCATAAGGGAAACCACTGAATCTACCGGCATCCAAATAACAAGAGAAAGCATCCATTATAATTGCGAAAAGAAAAGGAGATAGAGGGCAACCCTGCCGCAGCCCCGAGGAAGAATTGAAATAACCTTAAAGAACCCCATTTATACAAATGGAGAAATGAACTTTATAGATACAACCTTTGATCCAAGACACAAATTTCGACGGAAAGCTTTTTTCAATCATTCTAGAAAGAAGAAAATCCATCGAAACAGAGTCAAAAGCCTTCTTAATGTTCAGTTCAGAAAAATTCTTTATTGGAAATCCCTTTGAAATCCCTAAGGATTTCAGAAGCTAACACAATGTTGTTCGTAGAAAGCCTTTTTTGGATGAACCCATCCTAGCTATTATGGATAATAAGGGGCATAATACTTTTCATCCGATTAGCAAGAATTTTGGCTATAATTTTGTAAAAAGTATTACATAGGGAGATTGGCCGGTAATCAGCAATATCAGAGGCATGTGGATGCTTTGGAATTAATGCAAGAGCATGGATTTCAGAGAGTTAGGGAGGGATCCAGTATTAAAAAAGCTTTTAACCGCTTGACAAACATAAAAACCTATAATCCCTTAAGAGGATTGTTGACGTTTATTTTCGTGTCGATCCGACCTCGATCGACCCAATTGACCGTTGTCGAGGTAAAATCGACTCAAATTAGACCCCGATTTGATTTAATTAAATTTGTTTTAGTCAAATTAAATCAAATTTAATTAATTTGAAATCAAATCACATTAAATCGAACATCGTCGAGCGTTGTCGAGCCCAATTCGACGCAATTCAACACATTTCGGCGCCGATTCGAGTTCAATTTCATTAAATTAACTCGATCGGACCCAAATCGACCCAAATCGATCCAAGTCGGGTTTGATTCGAACTCAATTTCAGCCGTAATTTATTAATTTGGGCTGAATCTGATTTTCAAATCAAAATATGAAATCTAGGGTTGAGATCTCTTCTCAAATCCCACTCAATTTCACTTCAAGTGGGCAGCCAAAATCTACTCAAGTAGATTTTTTTTCCCTTGTTACACGAAACGAGGCGAGGAGAAGCGACATTTGGGCGGCTCCTTGCAGGCATCCCTAAGAGAACAAATGAGAGAGTGGGGAGCGGCATTACTCTCCCCTTTTCGTTTCCGTCCCGAGACACAGAGAGAGCGAGTGAGGAGAGGCGGAAAACCCCTCCCCGTGCGCGACTCAATCCGGCGAAACCGAGGACTCCCGCGTGCGACTCCACCGTGTCCCGCCGCCCTTTTTCCAGCGAGCCAGAACCCTTGCTTGTGGCTTTCCTAGTGGAAGGGAGAAGAGAAGCTTAGGGTTTTGAGATATTTTCTCATTCCAAAGAAGGTTAAGACAGCCATTCACTTCCTTTCTCAAAGATCAACAAAGTTAATGGCTTTTTCTTCCCTCCTCCTTCAACTCCGACGACTTCGAGACAAGTTGGGAGCTGTTTGAAGCCTCCAAACAGCAAAAGAGAGCTTTCAAAACCCTCCAAACAGAAGTTTGGAGCCTTCAAATCGCTTTGGACAGCAGCGGCGAGTTCCGGAGCGGCTTGGGCAGTGACTTTGGAGCTTGAATTGGAGCTTGGAGCGACTTTGGAGCTTGGAGTGGACCTTGGACAGCAGCTTGGACGGAAATTTGGAGTGCTAGGACAAACCGTGAGAGGTATACCACCTAAACTTAGTGAAACCTAGGGTCCCCCAAGGCCAATTGTTGTGTGGTTGACGCCCCCGAAACTTAGGACCTTAGAAACTTCAATTTTCGCTCTCCCAAAACCTTTATGTTGGCTGTCCACTTCGCAAAGGCTATGGAAATTAGGCGATTTCCATTAGTTGACTCTTATGTAAGAGTTCGGAGAGGATTTTGACACGCGTAGAGGCGTCGGGTTGTTATCCGACATCTCTCAAATGTATGTTGTACATCATATTAAGCTTAACACCTTCGTCTACATCCATACCTTAGGGTATGTTGCTTTTCGTAGTAAAAAAAATAGTGTGTAGCTTGCATATCCACCCCAAACTTCATGTTGTAAACGTGTACTTATTCAACATTAGTGTCACGACAAAATATAAGTATGATTTAGAAATTTTGTGGAGCTTATAGGGTTGTCATAAGTCTTGCAATATATCCAAAATATTT
>NW_021318777.1:2775635-2797173 GCF_001605985.2 Dendrobium catenatum
TCAAATACAAGCTCTCAAATTTTCGAATCATATTAGGTACGATTTAGGGAAAACCACCTTCTTGTAGAGCTTTGATAATGTTATAGGTTGTCTTCCAATTTCAAGTTGTAGGACCAATCTTTCTACCCAAGTCACGCCAAAATTGATTTGAAAATCTTTTCATTGAGTTTGAAGCTCTCTAGTAATCTTCACTTCCTCATGTATGGAAAATTTGGAGCATCTCAAAGCGTCCATTTTCCATTGCATGAACCTTCTCAAGCCCCAAACACATATCATTGCATGACTTTTGGAGCACCCTCAATGCTCCAAATGTTTTATCATCCGACTCCTAGCATATCTTAGGAGTTATCATCAACCTTTGTCATGTCTTGCATTATGGATTTTCCTAAACAAATCCTTAATGCATCATGTTACAAGCTTTAGAAATTTGGAGCCAAAATCCAAGTTTTCTTACATCTCCTGTTGGAACCCCAAAACCAACAAGCATCCTCTCATGTTAGATAGATTGAAGTCCCTCAAGTCTTCAAGTGCACCTACACACGAATCTTTGTAGATTGGAACCAAACTCCAAACTATCAACCCTTGTGGTGGAACATAAAACCAACCAATCTTTTCTTTCTCTTCATTTGTTAAGACATAAAATTGGTAAATGAATGTTCCTCTCTCTCATGTATGATGATTTGGAATCTCCAAAGATTCCAATCAAATGTCATTACATGGTGGTCAATCTTAGAAATAAATTCTAAGTAATCCTCCACTTGCATGTTGAAACAAAATCAACAATCCTCCTCTCCCATACATGATTATTTGGGACATCTCAAGTCTCCAAATATATCATTATGCGAATCATTCAGACTTTTGGACCAAATCCTAAGGCCTTTCTTCATTTGTTGATAACACAAAATCTACAAGTGAGCATTTATCCCTATTCACTCGGCTTCAACCAAGTGAACGATCTTCTCTTTGAATATCAAATATTCAAAGGCCTCCTATGAAATTTTGTAACTTTCTAAAAGATACATTTTCTTCCTTCAACTCCTAAGTTGTAGGAAATCTATCAAACCATTTATTCATTGGAACACCAAACCAATGAATGATTTCTCGGCCTTAGGATTCAAATCCTAATCCTCTTTCTCCTACGACACAAAATTGTAGGAAAATATCTAATCCCCCTCATTCTCCTAACCCATGTTAGGTGAGTGAATCCTGTTCTTTGGGTACCTGAAAGCCTAATGAATTTTCATGAATGTGTATTATCTAAGTTGCACATGATTTCCCTTTTTCTACAACCCAAAAAGTTGTAGGAAAACCCTCTCTTTCTCCTAAAACCTAAAAATTAGGAGAATGTACACGTCTCTTTGAACACCAAATGTTCAAAGAATGTTCTTGAACTTGCAACCCATAAGTTGCATTTCCTTTCCCCTTTCCTACAAGTCATGATTGTAGAAGAGTATTTAAATCCGTATTCATGCTCCCAAATCCAAATTGGGAGAATGAATCCCCTCTTTGGACACCAAGCGTTCAAAGAATCTACCCCAATTTGCAACCTCTAAGTTACACTTTGGGCTACTTCTTTTCCTACAATTCTAAATTGTAGGAAATCTCCCATTTCCCCTTCATTTGCCTAGTCTCAAATTAGGCAAATGAATTTGTTCCTTTAAACATCAAAAGTTTAAGGAACATTTGTGGATTTGCAACTCACAAGTTTCATGTTCCTTCTCTTATTTCTACAATTCAAAAGTTGTAGGAATTCTTCTTATTCCATTGACTCAAATTGGGTGAGTAGATGATCCCTTCTTTGAACACCAAATGTTCAAAGAAAGTCTTCCACTTTGCAACCTTCAAGTTGAATTTTTTTTTATCCTTCCTACGAGTCAAAGATTGTAGGAAAGCATCCAAGTTCATCTTCTTACCCTTACTCTTCTAACTCAAATTAGGAGAGTGTATTCCATTCTTTGAATAACTAAATGTTCAAAGGACTTCCAAGAGTTGTAATTTCCAATTTGCATCTCATTTTTCTCTATCCATCCAACCTAAATTGGAGGAATGAATCCTTCTTCATTGGATACCAAATGTTCAAAGAATCCTCTTGGGGTCGTAATTTCCAAGTCACATCCCCTCTCCTTTTCTCCTCCAACCCAAAATTGGAGGGATGAAACCTTTCTTTTCTTTGGACACCACATGTCCAAAGGAATTCCTCCAATTTGCAATCCCTAGATTGCGCATTGGACTACTTCTTTTTCTACAAATCTAGATTATAGGAAACCCCTAAAATTCTCTTCATTTCTCTTAACCCAAATTAAGGAAATGAAACTCCACCTCCTTGAAAACAAAAATTCAAGGAGGCATTCTCTCCTCTCTACAAACTCAAAATTATAGAGAAATTCAATCTTACTACAACTCAAAAGTTGTATGGAACTTCCTTGTATTCAATCCTTGTTGGGTTGTTTAATCTTATTCTATTTATCTTACTTGTTGAAACAAAAACAACAAGTAACTTCACCCCAAGCTTAGGATTCAAGTCCTATTTCTCTTTGCCCTTCCAAACTCAAGTCGGAAGGGTGCAACCTTCTTTTGGACATCAAAGTGTCCAAAGACCTTTGTGAATTTGCAACCCAAAAGTTGCATTTTCCCTCAATTCTCCCCCAACTCCAAAGTTGTAGGAGACTTCTCCTCTCTTTAGCTCTAAAATCTAGAGAGAGTTCTTCAACATTTAGCTCAAAAGCTAAATGTTAGATTCTTACCTCCTCTTCTTAGCTCCAAAAGCTAAGGAGAATTTCCCTAAACAAGTGGCCCAAAAGTTACATGTTGGGTACTTCTTCCTTAGACCCAAAGTCTAAAAGGATCCTTAGTGTGACATACCACACAAGCCTCACATACTTAGGTGCACAACCCCTTAGGCATACTAGGATTAGGATTTTTCTTTGTATGCGCATGCGATTGATGTTGTGGAGTGATTGACTTTTGAATTGTCTGCGTTGTGTGCACTTGCCCTTAAGTGGTTAGTATAGAAAGATATACATGCTTTTCTGTGTAGGTGGCAATGTCCAAAATAGGATAAATTAAATCATGATTATCATAATGTTGTTTGCTTGCAGGCGCTGCTTAAAATCCCCCAAGAGGCATGGCCAATAGGGTAGAAGCAGGGGGGCCTAGCACTTAGCACTCTAAGTGTTAGACCAATTTTGGGATGATCATATTTCTATTATATAAATTGACTCTTGACTTTGTTTTGCAGATTTGAGTCTTTTTCTTTTTACACCATGTATTTGATTAGATCTAGGGTGTAAAACTTGTGGGGTTTTGGATCAGGAAGCTAGGATCAAGGGAAAAAGTACATTTTTGGAGATAAAGCTTGAAGATCCCCATAAGTAGAGTATGTAATTAATTTAACTGGGTTGTATAATGGCAGGCAATTCAACTGCCAAATCTGGTTGTAATAAATTGGACTGTATTTACATTTCCTGCACTTTGTTTATAAATAAAAGCATGCGTTGTTTGTTTACTGGGTGTGCAATAGAACAACATGTCTTTCCTAGGTTTCTTCTTTTATTTTTGTGGGCGTGGCCTGGACTCTACTACGTTAGGCTCTTAGGATAAAAACTAAGTTTTCTACCCCTTAAAATGTAAGCAACCTAAAATGAAATTAGGTTTCATGATTTTCTAACAAAAAAAAATTTGCATGGCTCTATTTTAAAGAGTCAAGTTTTTCCAAAAACTTAAAATAATCATGCATGGCTAAAAGTGTGTCACATGTAGAATGCCTCCACATAAGGATTATATAATAAAATCTTTCTTTTTGTGAGTCAGCATTTGCATACCATACATAATTAGGCATCTTGGCCTCAAAGCCAAGTTATAAGTCCTACCTTTTTAAATAAAAACAACCTTCCCACTCTATATTTACATTGAGACCGGACAACATGGTTTTAAAAGCGATTAGGGGAGTTTAGGGTCTGAGGCATGGGTTGATTCCAAATCTCCCTATAAGCCCTCACCTTTCGGTCAATTCCTACAACATGTGTTGTTGGAATGTAAGCCCCAACATTCTAATAAAAAGTTAACTTAAACCAACATTAGGTCGGGCAGGCTATATGCCTCTTGTGAGGTGTAGTTTGTAAGCCCCTTTGCACTCATTAGATTTAGGTTCGAGGCACTACCTATCGGTAGTCCTCACCTTAGTCTTAGGATCTGAGGCACGGGTTAATTCTAAATCACCCTATAAGCCCTCATATTTCGGGATTAAATGACTTCAAAACAAACAAAACCACTAGTTTAATCAAAAGTTTTCCGAAGCCAAAACTTGGGATGTAATTAACCATAGAGGCTTGCCCCTATGGGATGTCTGTACCCCATAAATAAATAAACCCCGTTCGATCAAACATCGAGTAGAGGAATCTCTGTTAAAATTGTAAATTTTATTATTGAGTCCATAAGGAAATGATATTTTTACTCTTCGGGGTAATATGTCAAGTTCTTATGCCGTACTCGATTATAAAATATGCAATCCGTTTGAGGATACAAAAATTCTCCAACAGATTTTCTGGCGACTCCACTGGGGAGGATGTCTCTTTTCATCTTAACTAGTGGTTTTCATTTAGTCATTTTAAATGTTGGCTAAAGAGCATTTGCAAAATCAAAATTTGTGTTGTATGCCTCTCCCATCTTCAAATGTTGGGTTGAGTGATGTCAATACTAGCAAATGCAAATCAAGATGAATTTTTTCAAATCATTTTCAAATTGAGAAAGATGAACTTTGGTTTTTAAAATTAATCATTTTCAAAAAAAATTCCCATCTCAAAATCTCATATCTTCACCATCATTGTTGTGGTTGTATGAATCTACAACCAAGTAATATCAAATGGTGTGAGGTTTCAAACTCAAACAAATTCTTTCATCATCCGTTAAATTCGAGTCACAGTTGTGGGTGGTCAGTGATTCAAGTCAGTGGTCAGAAAATCCAAAAAAAGTGCAATGATTGGTTGATGTCTTGATAATTGGGTTCAAAGAGATACAATAGAGAGATTGATGTCAGAAATTTTGATTTTCAGAATATCTGTTGGGATTCAGTTGCTTGGGAATTCAGTAGAGCAGAAATGGAAGGCAGACTGATTTTTAAGTTTGGTGATCAGTTACAGTTGTCTTTTGATCAATCCCGCTTTGCTCCTAAGGATATGATCAAGTTTGGGTAAGGTTTTGAGGATATGTAGGTCATTTTCCAAGGTCCTACACCATCTGAGGCTAGGACTTTGGAAAACCAACCTTCATCTGAAAAGGTGTTGGAAATAAACCTGCCCACTAGGGAGAGGTCACCTACTCAGGATAGTAGGAAGAGGGTGGCTGAGCTGTCTCCCAAAGCTTTAGCCTCTCGACCTTCTGTCTTTAATAGGTTGACCTTTCCTAAGGTCCTGAAATCAGATGAAAGACAAATAGCTTTAACTCCAATGTTGCATAAGCAGAAGTTTGTTAAGAAAGTACCTGAGCCAGTTCAGTTTTTGGTAGTTGCTCCAAGTGTCCCTAAGTGTGAGGGTCCTTTTCAGTTCAGTCAGTTTGAGGAAGGGGGCAATTCTACTTATGTTCCAACTAAATCTTAGAAAAGAAATAAGTATAGAAGATTTAAAAAGATGATGGAAAAGCGAGAGAAAGCTGAGCGGGATGCTGAGATGATGAACCTCTCTCCATTAGCTGAGGGGAGTAGGTTTTATCCTCTTTCTTTGTCTAGGGGAGAGGAAGATGTTAAGAAGATAGTTGCACCACCCCTTAGGTCTCCATCTAAAACTTATGAAAGTACTCCTGATGAGATGAAAAAGAAGTGGGAGAAGGGTATAAGAAGAATCTTTCAAAGGGTGGCTGATCGCATGCACACCACAAAAGAAGAAGTGATTAAAGGTATGAAAATCACAATCACTAAGGACTTTGCTAAGCTACTTCTGAAAGAGGATAGAGATTCTGAAGATAGCAGACTGATTGTAGAACCGACCCAAAGGGATAGGCGCCGATTCTCTAGGCAGCCAGCAGTGTCAGCTTTGACAGATGGGTATAGTTCTGGGCCCCGTCAGGAGAGAGCGGTTGATGAGCAGATTGTTTTGGTTGATTACTCAGCACCACCTCCTGAGGTCCGTGGCAGACCAAAGGTTGAAAATCCTGATCGCCGAGTGGTCCCTCGGACTTCTCTTTCCAGTTCTGTTAGATCCGATGTACCCACTAGGTTTAGGAGGTCTCCAAAAGAAGACCGACCTCCTACTCCTTATGATGAGCCACACTCTGGGGGTCACATTCAGACTCCACCTTAAGATGAGGTAAATTTGGGACACCAAAAATCTCATACCTCCTCATTTGGGGTGAAGGAAGAATGGAGACCCAAGGTGGTGGCTTCATCAAAGGTACACTCTTCCTCTTCCACTCATGTTGATCCTAATGATAAAGGGAAAGCACCAATGGAGGTGAACAGTTATGAAGAATATCATCCTTCTCATGTCAACCCTTCAACGGGTAAAACCATTGAAGAAATAGAGTATTTGAAAGAAAGCCTTAGAAAGATTGATGAGGATGAAAAGAGAGAAAAAGAGAGAAGAAAATTATAAAAAATTGATTGAAAACTTTAATCCTGATGAGGATGATCTTATGGATGAGGAGGATATCTATGTTATCCACTATAGCAGAAGATGATCATCTCTTTCAGGAGACCCTCATATAGATGATTTGTTGGAAGTGCAAGTGGAGGAGGAAGGGAGTGAAAATCCCCAGATTCGTGCCTTGCTTCAACAGCTGAAAGACAAAGATACTCAGCTCAGTGATATGGCTAAGAGATTAGATGAGATGGCTTCAGCCATGACTGCCCTTACTACTCTGCTTTTGGGTCCCCAAAAGGTTCCAAATACAATTGATAGACCTCCCACTAGTGCAGAAAATGCTAAGGAGGTAGTGCAAGTTGATGAAGACATTGAGAGTCAAGAAAAGAATGAGCCTGGGTCAGTGAATCTCCAACCTTCAAAGGAAGATTTGAAGGATTTCATTAGTTAGCAGATTAAGGAGTCTATGACACATGGGAAAGGAGGTCACTCTATTCAAAGAGGAAGACCTTATCCCGAGGAGTTTGATTCAATACAGTACCCCAAAGGTTTTGTTGCCCCTTCCTTCAAACTTTTTGATGGTGTGGGAAACCCACGTCAGTATTTAGCTCACTTCAGAGATGGGTGTTGTAATGTGGGTGGTAGTGATGCCCTTCTCTTCAGACAGTTTGTGAGCAGTCTTTCTGGAGTAGCTTTTGATTGGTATGCTAAGTTACCAAATGGTTCAGTGAAGACTTTTGTAGAGCTGGAGTCCTTGTTTGTGAAAAGGTTTGCTGAAGCCCAACACCACATTACAGTGGGAGATCTTGTGGTGGAAAAGCAGAAACCAAATGAGGGGTTGGTGGATTACATTCTTAGGTGGAGGAATCTTAACCTAAAATGTGAACCACAACTCCAAGAACAACATGCCATAGAGATATTGCTAAGGAATATCCATGGTCCGATAGCACTCATCCTTAAGGGGTTCACTATTAGGACATTTGAGAAATTGCTTAGTAAGGCTTCTAGTCTCCAGTCAGAAGCAGCCAAATTGTCATTCCTTAGAGATAACAATAATGGTGACCATGCTAAGAAATTCAAGCAGAAAACAGTTGAAAGAAAAGGCAGTGTGTCAGCATTATCTTTCCAAAAGGGAAAACAGATTCAGATTACTGAACAACAGCAGCCTAGAAAGATCACTGAGCAGCAACCTAGAAAGGATAAGGAGAGGGTAGCAAAAAAGCCCGATCCTAGGGGATTGACAGAAAAGATCAACCAACAGTATTCTTTTAGGAGATGCTACAAAGAAAATCTTCAAGTCCTTGATCCAAGATGACAATTTCCAACTCCCTAAACCCAAAAGACCAACATAAGTTAATAAGAGCAACGAGCCAAACTATTGCCCTTATCATAGGATGTTGGGTCATGTTTTAGGAGATTGCTATGTCTTTAAAGATTGGGTTGAAAGTGAGTACAAGGCTGGTAGGATGAGTATTCCTAATGCATACTTAACAAACCCATCACAAGGGTCTGCTAAAGTTATTCATGTGGAGGTCATCCCTACCAAGGGGCAGAAAACAGAGTCAACCACTACAGTTTCCCCTCCAACAGTGGTCAACCAGAAAGACAGTGTTGAGTCGCTTACAGATGCAGAGGGTTGGCAGCTATCCTTATCCAAGTCTTCCATGAAAATGCTAAACAAGTTACCCAACACCCCATTGGAGTTTCCAAAAGGAACTCAAATGCCCATAAAAAAGGCATTTGGAGTTCCTCCAAATAACTCAATGGAGGGAAAGGGTCATTCACCTTTGAAACTTCTTAAAAAGAGAGTTTCAATGGTGAAGGGAAAGAAAAAAGAAGAACCATTTTCCAAAATCAAGCAAGTTATTCCTCCAAATGGCAAGGGGAAATCCCCCAAGCCTCTTACCCTTTCTGATTTCATGTATGTTCCAAAGGGTATTAGTGAAATGAACAATCCTTCCGCGTACGTACTATCTGTCCATTCTGAATCTGAAAATGAATGACCTATGTCTGAGTCTTCTCAATTGTCTGAATCATGTGAATCTAGTTATGATGATGATCTACCCGTGTACAAAAAGCAGGGAGCAAAGATTGTCATTGAGCCTGAGTCACCTGATTTAGAGACAAATCAAGCTAAAGAAGAATCAGATTCTGATCCGGGTGTATCGGTCAACATAATGAGCCTAACTTTGGCCCATCTCAATGTTGACACGCAAAAACTAAGTTCTGACAAAATGATGTTGCGTGGCTTCAATGAAAAGGGGCAAAGGGCTTTAGGTTCTGTCACTCTTTCTCTTTTGATGGGGGATTTGAGAACTGAGACTAAATTCCATATCATTGATTCTGAAACTTCATTTAAAGCACTTCTTGGTAGGCCTTGGCTCCATGAATACGAAATGGTTCCTTCCTCTCTACACCAATGTATGAAATATGAAAGGAATGGTGTAGAGTACTGCATAAAGGGAGATTTGAAACCATTTAGTGTGCATGAAGTTGGGAAATACGAAGATGCTTCTTACTATGTTCCAAAGAGGCTATCAGTGTTTTCTAGATCTGTGGTACCAACTGAAGATCAAGTGGGAACTAGTGCACCTAAAGAAAAGTCTCCAACACTTGTCCAAGAGCACCTTCAAGAGGAGCTTGAGGAAAAGATTAGATGGAATCCTGCCGCTCCTTCAACACAACGAGGAGGTAGGATGGCACAGCGTGCTCGTGGGAGAGATCGTGGCAGAGGAGGTAGAAGCCAAGATGGGTGGAGGATGAGGGCCACCAAAGTCTTATCTCCACCACCTCCTCCTAGAAGGCCCATCACCCATGTAGGCTCAGGGTCCAATTCAAAAGCTGAGCCAAATGTGGTGGGTAGTTCAAAAGATGCTGCTTCAAAATGGGTTATCACTGAAAAGTTTATTTTGAACATTAAAGAAAATTTCTCATGTGATGAGGACATCTCTCAGAAAGAGGTGTCCGATTTCACTACATTTGAAAAGCTAAATGAGTTTGTAAAGACCTTTTCTTTGTCTGAAAGTACAGTAGAAGATTTGAATGTATGTGTTGCACCTAAGTTAGAAGAAAAGGTGGGGAAGAATCGTGTCTTTTATAAAGCACATCAACCCTCAAGTTCAGAAGTGGGTGTAGAACTTGAGGATCTTTCTTTGAATGAAATGGTGGAACTACCTTTTGATTGGTATCCTGCTGGTGTCAAAAGTTTAATTAAAAGAGGTTTTTCCACTTCTATGTGGTCCAAAGGCGAAGCCCAACAATATGAAAATATATGGAATCCCAAATACAAATTAAAGAAAAATAAATATGGTGTTGGCTTTGGTACTATCGGACCAATAGATGATGATGATTACTGTTTGGTTATTACCAATAATCTAAGAGTTGATATGATCTTTACAGAAACCTACAACGCTGTTGAGAGGTTATGTTTAGAGGCTAGCAACGACCCAGATTATCCTCAAATTATGGATGAACCCCCTGAATTTGAGGAAGAAATCAAATCAACAATTGATGAACTGAAAGAAATCAATTTGGGTACTGAAGAAAATCCACGCCCCACTTTCATAAGTGCTTTGTTAAATGAAAATGATGCCAATGGTATGGTACAACTCCTGACAGAGTTTAAGGACAGTTTTGCTTGGAGTTATGATGAAATGCCAGGATTAAATCCAGACATAGCAGTCCACAAACTTGCCATTCAACCAAATGTTGTTCCAGTCAAACAAGCTCCTAGAAGGATGCGCTTGGAGATTGAACAACAAGTGATTGAAGAAGTGAAAAAATTAATTGAAGCTGGTTTTATCCGAGAGGAAAAATACCCCTCTTGGTTAGCCAGTGTTGTCCCTGTTAAGAAAAAGAATGGATAGATCCGCGTATGTGTCGACTTTAGAGACTTGAATAAAGCATGTTCTAAAGATGAGTTCCCATTACCTATCCCTGAACTTATGATTGACATTGCTTCTTCTCATGGTCTCTTTTCCTTTATGGATGGGTACTCGGGGTACAACCAAATAAAAATGGCCTCGGAGGACGAGCAATACACTTCTTTTAGAACACCCATTGGAATATACTGTTATAAGGTCATGCCTTTTGGCCTTAAAAATTCTGATGCAACCTACCAGCGTGCAATGACCAGAATATTTGATGAACTCATTCATGACAAAGTTGAATGCTACATCGATGATCTCGTGGTAAAAAACAAAGAAAGAGAGGATCACTTGTTTGATTTAAAGGTTGTGTTTGAACGGCTTCGTCGGTACGACCTCAAGATGAATCCCTTGATATGTGATTTTGGGGTGACTTCAGGGAAGTTTCTTGGGTTTGTTGTTCGACACCGTGGCATCGAAATTGACCCTACTAAAATCAAGGCGATATTAGAAATGAAACCTCCTAGAAGTCTTACTCAATTAAGATCTTTCCAAGGTAGGTTGACATATCTAAGACGCTTTATATCCAATTTGTCCGGTAGATGCCAACCCATTGCGGCCCTTTCAAAGAAAGATTCAGAATTCTATTGGGATGATAGCTGCCAAAAAGCCTTGGATAGTATAAAACGCTATCTCTTGTTTATAAATTGCCTCTTGACTCTGTTTTGCAGGTTTGAGTCTTTTTCTTTTTACACCATGTATTTGATTAGATCTAGGGTGTAAAACTTGTGGGGTTTTGGATCAGGAAGCAAGGAGGATCAAGGGAGAAAGTACATTTTTGGAGATAAAGCTTGAAGATCCCCACAAGTAGAGTCAATAATTAATTTAAGTGGGTTGCATAATGGCAGGCAATTCAACTGCCAAATCTGGTTGTAATAAATTGGACTGTATTTACATTTCCTTCACTTTATTTATAAATAAATGCATGAGTTGTTTGTTTACTGGGTGTGCAATAGAACAACATGTCTTTCCTAGGTTTCTTCTTTTGTTTCTGTGGGCGTGGCCTGAACTCTACTACGTTAGGCTCTTAGGATAAAAACTAAGTTTTCTACCCCTTAAAATGTAAGCAACCTAAAATGAAATTAGATTTTATGATTTTCTAACAAAAGAAAAATTTGCATGGCTCTCTTTTAAAGAGTCAAGTTTTTCCAAAAACTTAAAATAATCATGCATGGCCAAAAGTGTGTCACATGTAGAATGCCTCCACATAAGGATTATATAACAAAATCTTTCTTTTTGTGAGTCAGCATTTGCATACCATACATAATTAGGCATCTTGGCCTCAAAGCCAAGTTATAAGTCCTACCTTTTTAAATAAAAACAACCTTCCCACTCTATATTTACATTGAGACCGGACAACATGGTTTTAAAAGCGATTAGGGGAGTTTAGGGTCTGAGGCATGGGTTGATTCCAAATCTCCCTATAAGCCCTCACCTTTCGGTCAATTCCTACAACATGTGTTGTTGGAATGTAAGCCCCAACATTCTAATAAAAAGTTAACTTAAACCAACATTAGGTCGGGCAGGCTATATGCCTCTTGTGAGGTGTAGTTTGTAAGCCCCTTTGCACTCATTAGATTTAGGTTCGAGGCACTACCTATCGGTAGTCCTCACCTTAGTCTTAGGGTCTGAGGCACGGGTTGATTCCAAATCACCCTATAAGCCCTCACCTTTCTGGCAATTTCTACAACATGTGTTGTTGGAATGTAAGCCTCAACATTCTAATAAAAATGTCAACTTAAACCAAAATTAGATTCCTAAAATGTAAAGCCCAACATAGGATAGTTTGGGCACCTCTGAGTTTCCTCTCAGAATCAAGTGCCCTTACTTCATCTCCTTTGGCTTTCATTCCTAAAATCTAATCCTTAGTTGATCAACTTTTCCTTGAAATTCCTAAAAGGCCAAAATCCTTTTGCTAAAACTTTCATGAATTTTAAAACAACGAAAATCAATTTTAGCCAACATTAAATGACTTCAAAACAAACAAAACCACTAGTTTAATCAAAAGTTTTCCGAAGCCAAAACTTGGGATGTAATTAACCATAGAGGCTTGCCCCTATGGGATGTCTGTACCCCATAAATAAATAAACCCCGTTCGATCAAACATCGAGTAGAGGAATCTCTGTTAAAATTGTAAATTTTATTATTGAGTCCATAAGGAAATGATATTTTTACCCTTCGAGGATACAAAAATTCTCCAACAAGGATTTGTAAAACTCAAACGAGAAACCATCAGGACCAGGAACAGTAGAGGAAGAGCCAGCGAAAACCACATCTTTAATTTCCTGGTCAGAGACACAAACAATAAGGTGATCAATGAGGGAGGAGGGAATAGTGGAGCCACAAGGAATGGGGTGAATCTCGGAACTGTGAGGCATAGGAGCATTAAAAAGACCCTAGAAGTATGTAACAGTGGCATTGACAATGTCAGCGGGAGAAGTACACAGACCAGCCGAAGTGGTTATCTCTTTAATCCTATTAGAATTGCCTCTGAATTTAATCTTAGCATAAAGGAAGCCCAAGTCGGCTCCCTCGTGCTTAAGTCAATTTGCTTTACCTCTTTGAACAGTCCAGGAACTCCAAGCATTTTGGTAAAAAGAGAGGGAAGCATTGACACGTTTAAAGTTCATATTAAGCTCTAAGTCAAGAGGGTTCAATTGGATCTGCTCAATACACCATTTTTGACTGAGCTCCAGGGATTCAATTTTATCTTTAAGAAAATTAGAGGTAGACCAAAGTCTCTGTTTTAAGAATTTTTTGAGGCAGTTGAGTTTGAAGTAGAGATTAACAATAGGGCTAGCGTTAGAGTGAGAAGAGAAGGCATCAATATCACCATCCCAATGCCCCTCCATATTAATCCAATAATTTTTGAATAAGAACCTACCGCCAGCAGTTGGGGACTTAACACCCGAACAGAGAATTATCGGGGAGTGATCTGAGCAGCCAGGGGGTTTTATTTTGTAAAAAGAGGAAGAGAAATTATCAAGTCTGGCATAATTAACTAACATCCTATCCAATTTAATATGGATAGGGTCATCAATCCTTTGGTTAAACCAAGAGAATTTGAAGTCAGTAGAAGCCAGATCAAAAGACCCAGATTCAAACATCCAGGTATTTAACTCATTCATCCGACTGTGATTAGGAATGGAACTACCACATTTTTCTTTAGCATTTTTATAACAATTGAAATCCCCCATAATTATCCACGGGCAATTAATATCTTCAGCCAAGCGAGACAACCGCTCCCACATCTCAACTCTCCCAGCCAGAGAGTTGGCAGCATACACCACAGTAAGAGCAAACATATTTGCGGGGGAAGAAGAAAGCGTACGGTGAATCAGCTGAGAGCTAGTATGCATTGGCATAAAATTAATCGAGTATGCATTCCATTTCAACCAAATTCTTCCAGGAGAGAAAGAACTAAAATTGCGACAACTCATTTCTTTATAAAAAACAAGATGAGAATTGCAAAACCAAGCATCAGAAAGAGAATGAAGCTGAATTTTAGCTTCAAGAATACAGAGAAAGTCAAGACAATGAGAGGAGATCAGTTTCTTACAAGCATTAATGATGGGGACATCAACTTGTGGTAGGTTTATCAGGGCGTGGCCGCCGATCTATGACCACAATTGAGTCTTTGTATTTCTGAGTCATTTATGCATTTTATTATTTATGTATTTTCTATTTTCCTAGGTATCATTATGTTGTTCCGTTTGTACCCCTTTAATGGGCATTGTCGTATGTGAGCCCAAAGGGCAAGTTGATCTTTTCTTTTTGAGTCCATTGTACTTGGTTATATATAGCTCCTGCTTATTGTTTTTGCTTAATGAATGAATGAATGAATGATTGCTTATGAAAATTTCTTCTTGCATGAGTTCTTGTGAGAGCTTGAGAGTTCTAATGGAGAGAGATCCCTAGGAGAGGGAGATTGGCGCAACACCCACAAACCTTGATAAGTCGGGTTTGTGGTTTTATCTTCTACCTCCTCCACCGTCGTTCTTTTACTTAGCCGTTGTCCTCCCCCATCCCCGAGCCCCACTAAGCCGCAGCCCACACTTCCACCCGCCGGCTCCCAACATAACCCGTGCCCTTCTTCTCCTCCAAGCCTCGTTTCCTGATTTAGATTGAGTCTACTTTGGAAAGATTTGAAATTCAAATTCAATTAATTTGAAATTCAAAATCTTTCCTAATTTATCAAATCTATTTTAGGAAAGCTCTTAAATTAAATCCGTTTGAAATTCAAATTCAAATTGGATTTATTTAGTCACTTTCCTAATTGCTAAAGGCCTTAATTAAATAACCCAAATCATCTCCCCAATCTCGTCCATCATCTTTAAACCACCTGCCCCTTTAATAAATCCCCTTGATTTATTTCCTAATCTTCTATTCTCACTCCCCCATCCCCATGACCTGGCCGAAATCCCCTTGATGCATTCCCCTCATTAAATCTTTCTAAACTCCCCACCCACTATTCTTAATTGGAAATCACATCAGGCCTTCTTCCCCCATGCTGGCCGAAACTTCCCCATACCTGGACACTAGTTCCCTTCCACAGATCTCTTTCCAAACTCCACCTGACGGGAAGTTTTCTGCCTTCCAAGGCTATAGCCAGAGAATTTCAGCAACTATTAGTGTCTTTCCAGCAATTTGAAGCATCAAAGCTACTATTTTACAAGATCAACCTGATGTCCATCTATTTCCACTAGCCTGAATCGCCATACCACCGTTGGAGAAGACTTCCTTTGCTAATTATCGCCTCGCCAATCCAGAAACAGCAAAGTGAAAAATGATTGGCTTATCCCGAAGTTGACTATGGCATATTGTGGGACGAGGACGGGTTCGTCGACATCCTACAATCTACTTTCTTCGACGTGAATCCAAGGATTGATCACACCGTTGAGGATTACTTGGAGCGCACTTTGATCTACTTGGTCAAAGCCATTGACGAGCACTTCGAAGGCATCGAGTGGAGGATATCCACCGCTCCTTGACGAAGGTTCTTTCTTTCTCCTTTCCTTATATTTCCTAAATCTAATTTCTCTTGGATTTGTTCACAGTCATGAAGGGCGACTCCATAATGCTCATGCTAAAGCTTAGTAAACGTAGGGTTTGAGTGCGCCTTATGCCTATTAACTCTTATTGTTAGATTAGGGATTTTCTTTGAAACTACTACTCGTTATTGTGTTGTTTTCTTATTTTATTTTTGTTAGTTTCAAATATCTTGCTATATAATTTGGCCTAAGCGGGTGTGACCCTTCAATTATCTTGATTCGTTATTTTAAACTGCTTCTAGTTTTGTTCAGTGATTATTTTAATCAAGAGTTGTGCAAAATCTAAATGAATTAAAACATTATATATTTAGTTCTGCATCAATTAACTTTGTCGGGTCCATTGAAACCACGAACGTTCCAACAGGCTATAGAGGGACAGGTCATTTAGACTTGGAGGTGGGTTGTGCTTTTTTAGCGCTCTTGGATCAGGTGGCCTTAGTTTGCTGGGCTTTGGATTTTAAATTCAAGTCTGGGCGGTCTGCCAGTGGAGGATGGAAATTGTTAGAAGATTGTTCATAATCCTCCCTAACATCGGGGGGTTCATCTTGTAGGAGGATGTCAAATTTGTTGGGGGAGGTCGTAATATTGTGAACCGAACGTATACAAGGAGGGGAAGAGGGGTTTTTAGACTTCTTAGAAGGTGACTTGGTATCGTTTCCTGAGAGGTTCTGGACTTCAGAGGAGGGTATAGGATCGTTATTCTCAACGGGGAGTGTGGACACTACATCAGTAGGGGAGTTTAAATTAGGTATGGGCTCGGGAGGAAGAGAACAGGTTAGGGAATTATGTTGAGGATCAATATTTGTGTGAGAGGGTGAAGAAATATGTAAGGGCTGAGTAGAAGAGGAAGGGCAATTCAAAGTTGATAAGTTGGTAGGATCTGTTTGTGGAGGAAGAGGCTGTGGATTAGGGAGAATAGGTGGGGTATTAGAAGGAGGAAGTGGAGGTCTGCCCTGACACGACTTTTACTTCTACCATGGTTTTGGGTAGCCACATAGGTTTTTGGTTGGGGATTTTTTGGGCAGAGGTTAGGAGGTTGAACCAGGGAGCCACATCCAGAGCAAGGAGTAAGCTTCCAGTCATAAATGACTTTGAGATTAACATCATCACCATCTAAAGAAATCGGAATCTCATCAGGGAAGGTAGATTTTCTCGTAACCAGAACGCATACCCTGGCAAAAGTAAGTCGCGTTTTTCGGGCCGTTAGAGCGTCAACCGCCAAAGGATGTCCAACGAAACTTGCAATTTTGGAAATACCCAAGTGGTTCCACACAGCTAGCGGCAAGTCAATAATTTTGATCCAAATAAGAATGGAACTAAATTCATCACGCTTCGGGATGAATTTAGGATTCCATTTTTTGCAGAATAAAAGGTCTTCCGAAGAAAAACCATGGACCTCCCGACCATGCAGATTCGAAATCTTCGGGCAAAGAGAATTTGAAAAGGAAAACATCGTCATTTAGAGAAAGCAAGTCTACCGCACCTTTGGGGCTCCAAGCTTTTTTAATAACATTCAGAAGACTAAGGTATGTTGGTCTGGGACCAACCGAGTAACCGACCAAGGAGCGACTCCAATCCGGAGTTCCGAGTTCTAAATCTCTCGCAAAAAAAGGTAATTTTAGTAGGAGGAGAAATGAGTGAAAGGGAAAACTCATTAGCCACTGGGTCTTGGTTTGTTAGGTTAGAGATGAAGTTGAGCCCAGGCGGAGCAGCAAAAACAGGAGCTCCGGCAGCCGGAAGAGGAGAAAAATCAGAGTTGTAGGAAGCAGAGGCCATCAGGAGAGCGAATAGGGGAGGGAGGAACTCCTCCCCGGACGGGCGGCGTAGAGAACGGGGGAGAAGGAGGTGCCAAAACGAAACCCTAGCAGAGCGCTCTCAACGTGGCAGCAATTCTGAAATTTAAAGTAACAAGGGAGACCTACTTTGAACAGAAAATAAATAACATGGGATTTGAACAAACTGAGCAAAGAACTAAACAACAGATAGTAGCGGATTTGGACTAAATTGAATACGAAGAACTTAACAAATCAATAGGGAATTGGACTTTAATTAAATATCTATAGTGAGAAAATACAATCAAGTAATAAATGGCAAACATAAAAACTTAATGGTGGCGCACTAGCAGATAATCAGAAAACTTAATGGCGGCTCACTAGCTGATAATCACAATGGACTTATGCTAAAATCCCCACTTATATGATTTGTTTACAAGCAAATGAACAATGAAGATATTGTCTTGTTCAAGAGAAGTGGCAGGAATTCCCTATGAACGTGGCAATTACATTAGTTAATATGGAACCACCAACAAGAAATATAAACAGATGTACATAGTACAACTTGCGATGATATGCTTAATGCATCCAATAATACATACGACTTACAAACAAATACATCAATTTCTCATGGACACTGAAAATCAAAGCATAATGAATGTAGCAAGTTATCAATCGATATGTATGGAGAGATTATTGATGAACGCAATCCATCTAGCAATTAGTGTTAACATACAGGTGAATGTGCTAAATATACTTGCAAACAACGATAGTAGAGATACTGCATGGATGTTGGACCATTTACGAACAATAGAGATTGATGTACAAGTGGATGCGGTAATTCTTCAATCGGAACTAATGATGGATGTACTAAGCCACTCGTGAATACGTAATATGGAAATCATGCTATAAACACATTTAAAAAAAAACGTACATTGAACATGATGACAATTTCCTGCGAGAAATGGAAATGGATATGTAAGGAATGTGATAATTCCTTAACATGAGCACAACAAACCTATGAGTGTTAAACAGTGATAAATAATGAGTGCTACGACACTCTTACAATCAACAACAATTAAGTGTCGACCAAATGCAATAATTTTTCCACATACAAAGAAGGTCAAATTGTAGCTAGTGCAAGCATCCACATGTGACTATAGGGAGCTCGTCATGCATATAATGGTTGATCCATAAGTTGAAGATGTGAGGGAAAAAGTCTTACAGCCTATGCAGCAATCCTATTTGCAAGCAATAATAATAAGTACATTGTAGAGGTGAAGGTCCTCTGTGAACACAGAGGCACGCATAATATATCATTTGCGGGAAAAGGCAACACAATTGCAATACACACAAAATATCTACAAGTTATCGTAGCAAGAGCCAAAGAGTGTTGTAGTGCCTTTGCAGTCAATAATCAATCAATGGTCGGGAAATACAACGATCCATTATAAGCGAAGGTAGATGACATGCAACAAGTGCGAGCACCGTACGGGCTGCTGTAGGAGACCCGTCACGTACACAACATATTATCTGCAAGCAAATGCAAGAAGAACTATGGTAAATGTTAACACCTTCTGCAAACAACGACAAAAGACCTATCATGCATACAACAGCTCGACAAAGAACAATAGGCAATGAATGCTAGGTCATCTTTGCAGTCAATAATTATTCAATGTCAAGCGGACATAGTAACCCTCAGCAAGAAAATATAGTCAGTACGTAACAAATGCAAATACTTAATGTATTCAGTGCAACTTGCCTGCATATGACAGTGGAAGATTTGCAATGTATACAAATGTCCACATGTGACGGCTAGTGAACTTTGGATATTTACTGACTATCTGTAGACATATTCAACAAAGCTTGCGGTGCACAACAATACATTTACTGACTAAGAGGAAACAAGCGACATTTCATCAATGCTATGATTCACCTACAACAACAACAACAACATCAAGCCTTTATCCCACTACGTTGGGTCGGCTACATGAATCCTTTTTCTCCATTGTGTTCTATTAAAAGTCAAATTCTCGTTTAAATCTAATAAAGAAAGGTCATTCCTAATATTTTCTAACCAAGTCTTTTTAGGTCTACCCCTACCTTTCTTAACACAATTCAAATCTAATACCTCTACTCTCCTAACCGGGCAATGCTATGATTCACCTGTAAACAAAAAAAATAAGAAATCTATAGTTAAATACAACGGGCCACTAATAAATTGAAGCAATGAACTCGTAGTACCAGGCTGTCACTCAAGATAAATCAATTTATTTACCAGCGTTAGAAAACAAAATTGAGCAAAACCATATTGCCGATGGGCGACAAATGAAACCCCATCGCGCTACAATAACTCGTCATCGGATCCGCAATATCCATGCAAGCGGATAGAAGGGTTTATAAATTTCACTGAACCATGACGCCATACCACTGGATCCACAATATCCGTGCAAGAGAAAAAAAGACATTTACAAATTCCCAAATGAGACCCAACGCGCCACAATGCCATGCCACCAGATCTGCAACATTCCTAAAAGTGGAGAGATGGCATGTATAAGCTCTCAAATGGATTGCTATGTACACTTAAATGACAATTGTCCACTCAACTGCAATATTCCAAAAATGCCCCCACACATGCATTACAATATGTATATGCACAAACACAAAGAAATACATATACAGTCATACACCAGAATGGGCCCCAAAGAGCATGTTTTGGGTATGCATGTGACGTCTAAAGATGCTGCGTGAGTCAAATGATAAAACCAAGTTTGATCCCCATCATTCTATGCGAGTTGATAGGAGTTGACACGGCTCAAACTATCAAACAAATGTATGATTGCGGTGTCGACTGAGACATTTATTTTAAACATTCATGTTAAGCTTTGAAGGCTTAGAACCAAGAAAATTCATTAATGAACCTGATCCTTTATCAAATATTAGACAATCGACAATGTTCAACATATAATTATAAAATACACCATAAATACTAGCATGGGCCCCAAATAGTGTACTGTATTTACGCGCATGACGTTTGAGGATGCTGCGAAGGTTAAGAAATTAACTTAAGTTCAAGTCCGATCCTTCTATGCTAGTAGATAGAAGTCTACACGGCTCGAACTATCAATCAAGTATACGGTCGCATCGTCGACCGAGATATTTGTTTTAATATGTTCATATTAGGTCTTTAAGGTCTATAAATAATGAAAATTCACTTGCAAAGGCATGAAGAAAAAACAAGAACCCAATTCCCCGTCGATAAATTAACAGAGTCGACGAGGCTCAATTAACAAAAGTGAAAATGCCCAAAAAGTCTGTTATGATGGTTGTGTTGAACGTAGATCTCAACCGGAGGGATTAATTCCAAATATTCAAAATGCCCATGAAATTCAAAACTCCAAGCAAATTATCAATTTCAAATATTTAAATTCAAAATCCAACCTTTAAACACTTAAAGCAAAAGCTTATCCACCCTCCACAGCAATTTGTCGAGGTGGAGAATTTGAAAACTATTTCAGCCAATGTTTTAAAAGGCGAAATCGTGAGTTGAGGCGTTTTTTCTAAGCGAGGCGAGGCGAGGCGTAAGCCACAAAACGATTAAAAGAAATTAATTTAAAACAAAAGCTTATCCACCCTCCACAGCAATTTGTCGAGGTGGACATTTTGAAAACTATTTCAGCCAAGGTTTTAAAAGGCGAAATCAGGAATCGAGGCGTTTTTTCTAAGCGAGACGAGGCGTAAGCCTCGAGGCGGATCGAGGCGTAAGCCTCAAAACGATTAAAATAAATTAATTTAAAATTATAAATAATAAAAAAATAACAGAATATTATGTCAACTATTAATTTGAAGATTTGTTTTAAGATAATATTAGTGGAATACAAGATTTAAAATAAATCCACTTAAAAATAAAACATCCCATTAGGATCAAGACCTAAAGTAGGCTCATCATCACTTTGATTGTCTTCAGAAGAATCTTCATAATTAATGTCAAAGTCATCCTCTAACTCTTCTTCATTTATAATATTTTTTCCTTTATCTCCTATATTAGTTAATATTTCATTAGCTTTAAAATAAAATAATAGTAACATACAAAATAATTCATTATATTTAAAAATACCTTTAAATTTTTTATTGTCTTCAGAATAACTCTAAATTTAACATTCCCTTCTTCAAATGAAAATCCTCAAGTTGATCATTCACTTTGAGATAGTCTTCTT
>NW_021318777.1:2803221-2838162 GCF_001605985.2 Dendrobium catenatum
ATATATATATATATATACATAAAAAAATATACAAAAAAAGATGGAGAAGAAAAGTAAAATAAAATAAAGAAAAGAAATTTCAAAACAAAAAAGAAAAAAAAGGAAAAGAAAGAAAAATGAGAAAATACAAAAAAAAAAGAGAAGAGGGGGAAGAAGTTTTTTATGCATTTCGTCGTCACCGCCACCTCGTCGATGCAGGTATAAGTTTCTCTAAACCCAAACCTCATCCTCGACGCTTACAGCTCGTCGAACAACCACCCATGCGTATTTTTTTTAACACGATAGGAGGAAGTTCGTTGCGGTGCTTGCGACAAGGCGGGTGAACCTCTAAAGTCTTGCATTTGGTGTTAGCGATGCGCCAAGGGATCCCTTATGCACGCTTTTCTTAGCATGGTGGGAGAGAACTTGGTGCGGTGCTTACGGTGATGCGGGCAAACCTTGTGCACTTTTTTTAGTATGGCGGGGCAAAACATAAGTACCCTTATGCGGGGAAAAACTGCATTTTTTTAAAACATGTGTTTTCGGAAGACCCATGCACATCTTTCTTAACGTGGTGAAGGACAAAGGTTATGGTCGCGGTTTCCCACGACACCAACCGTGCACGTCTTTCTTGATGTGACGGGCAGGCTAAGACTCCTGTAGCTTTTCCTAAATGGGGGAGATGCCGGGATGCTGCATAAATTTGGACTGAAGCGCATAAGTACTTGGAAAAATTAACAGGGGAATTTATGAACTTAATTTGGACCAAATGACAAGAATTTGGACTTTATTTGGACATTGATTTGATCATCAAAATGAACTAAATTCTAATTTGAATAAACAACCAAATGACTTAAATCAAACTTGAACATAAAGAACTTGAACTTGGAAATATTAAAAATGATGACGAGTAAAGACTTGTGAACTCTAGCTCAAATGAACAAGTTATAGAAAACCAAACTCATGATGGCATGGAACTTGAACTTGATCTGAACCACAAGGAGCTTGAGCTTGAACTTGACAAAGAACACAATGGACTTATGAATTTGAATTTAAACATAATAGACAACCAAGAAGAACTTGATTTGAATAACAACTACAAGGATTCAAATGAACATAAAGAACTTTGACTCAAATTGAATACGAGCTTGAGCTAAATGGCATTGCATAGGACTTTACTTTATGCATTGAAAGATAAGGAATTCAAGCCACAAGGGATTTGATTTGAACAAAATGCAAGAGTGTTTATAAGCTATCACTAAGAGTGAAGTGCAATCTAATTACAAGCAAAGACATGACTGATACTACAAATCATATGAGGGTGATTAATTATGACATTTGCCAACCATGCAAGAAAGTGCACAAGGACTTATGCTGAAAGCCCTATATACATGATCTATTTGTAGGCAAATGAACAATGAAGATTTTGACTTGTTCACAGGTAGCAATGGCAATTTCATTTGCAAATCATCTAACAACATAACAAAAAGGCAAGTAATGTATACAATAGGTTGCATGCAAGTGACAACTAAGATATACGATTAATGCAATAATCTCCATGCGGTCAACCTCTGCTTACAAACCAATTAACACACAACACGCAAGCATAGGGAAACACACTTGTAATACACGTGAGGTCTTATGGAGCACTGTGGGAGATCAACCATACAACACCTGGCCTATAAATAAAAAGGAATGTTGGTAGTGGTTGTCAGGAATATATGCAACGAATACAACAAGTTGCAATGCACGTAGCACATCATATAAGGGCAAGGACTTTTTACATTTGTAATGCATATGGCGTCCCTACAAGCGACTCTAGAAGAGTTGTGATGAATACAAGTGTTCGTAAATAGTATTAGAAGACTTAAATTCCCTGCAACTTGCTTGCAAACATGCAAACGCAACATGTAGTAAACACTGGGATATTCATATAGATAATACATCAGTATCCTATAAACAGTAGTAGAAGATCTGCATCAACACAACTCGACCATGGGTGATACCAGTGAGTCGGAAAGAATAAAAGATTGAAGCAAATGCGAATACACATCAATAATAGTGGAGGGTTTGTTATATGCATAACGACACACCTACAAGTGTCCTATTTATGTTAGCCAACAGTAGGTCGTAGTTGTTACTGCACTCATGTGATCAACCTCTGTTCAATGGCCAACAAATATACTGATCTTCTACAAGCTTTGGGCAGGATGATATATAGCAAATGCAAATGTCCTCAGGCTCTTGTAGGAAACCCGCTACATGCTCAAAATATCATCTACGAATAAAATGCCAAATGACTATGGCAAATGTAAGTGCCTACGGGCCGTTGTAGAAGATTCATTGTGTACTCGACATGACGTCTAAAGGTGAACGCAGAGATATTATGACAAATACAAGCTTCTACGAGACGTCGTAAAAGGCTCATCGGATATTCCAAGAAATCCCCCATATATCCATTATAATATGTATGCACATATGTACACAAAATGATGTAGGCAAGGGAGGGTCAAAACATTTTGCATATTTTGTCCATGGGCTGCTTGCTATTTCTCTGTTTGGAGCCTTGGCTACTCTCATATTGGGTCTTTGGCTACTTGGTGTCTTTCCTTTTACTTTGACTCAATTTTCTTTTACTTTGACTCTTTGATGTAGGCAAGAGGCTTCTACTACTTTTCTGTGCAGAAATTTTGCTGGTTGCTGTGGTGTCTTTTGACCTTCTAGTTCCCTCTTTTACAACAACAACAACAACAACATCAAACCTTTATCCCACTACGTGGGGTCGGCTACATGAATCCTTTTTCTCCATTATGTCCTATTAAAAGTCAAATTCTCGTTTAAATCTAATAAAGAAAGGTCATTCCTAATATTTTCTAACCAAGTCTTTTTAGGTCTACCCCTATCTTTCTTAACATAAGTCAAATCTAATACCTCTACTCTCCTAACCGGGTTATCGCAAGGCCGCCGTTTTATGTGACCAAACCATCTAAGGCGACTTTCTCTAATCTTATCTTCAACTGGAGCTACTCCAACCTTTTCACGTATATGCTCATTTCGTATCCTATCTCTAAGGGTAAAGCCACTCATCCACCTGAGCATCCTCATCTCTGCCACACTTAACTTAGTAATATGCTTCTCTTTTAAAGGCCAACATTCGGCACCATAAAGCATTGCAGGCCTCACTACCATCTTATAGAATTTTCCCTTAAGTTTGAGGGGTACATTTCTATCACATAACAAGCCCGATGCATTCCTCCACTTCAACCATCCAACTTGAATTCTGCTGATAATATCCCCATCTATTTCACCATCACTCTGTTCAATAGATCCAAGATATCTAATTCGTGTACTCTTATTAATGACTTGATCGCCCAAAGTCACAATCCCCTCACTAGGTCTATTACTACTAAAATTACACTCCATATATTCCGTTTTAGATTTACTCAAGCGAAAACCTTTAGACTCTAAGGTTGATCTCCATAATTCAAGTTTACCTTCAACTCCCTCTCTAGTCTTATCAATAAGAAGAATATCATCAGCAAAAAGCATACACCAAGGTACATCCTCTTGCAAATGTCTAGTGAAAACATCCATGACTAAAGCAAAAAGATATGGGCTTAAGGCTGATCCTTGATGTAACCCAACCGAAATAGGGAAATACTTGGTTAATCCACCTTGTGTTTGAACACAAGTAATAGCTCCTGCATACATATCTTTAATGATTTGAATATAAGCATTATTGACTCCTTTCTTTTCAAGAACTCTCCATAGCACTTCTCTTGGAACTTTATCATATGCTTTTTCTAAATCAATAAATATCATATGTAGATCCTCCTTATTTTCTCTATATTTCTCCATCAAACCTCTTAATAAATGTATGGCTTCCATAGTCGACCTACCCGGCATGAATCCAAATTGATTTTGAGAAACATTAGTATCTCGCCGCAACCTATGCTCCATAACTCGCTCCCATAGTTTTAAAGTATGACACATTAACTTAATACCTTTATAATTCGCACAATCTTGTGCATCACCTTTATTCTTAAAAATAGGAATTAACACACTCATTCTCCACTCATCTGGCATCTTCTAAGTCTTCAAAATAGTATTAATAGGATTAATTAATAGTTTTAGGTGTGTCACGACTCGACCCGGTTAGCTCGATAATAACGGGGCGAGAACAGTCGGTCGTACGGATAACGCACATAAAACATAAACAATTCCATTTAAAACTTTAATGTCAGTACAAAAACATCATCCATAAATGAAAGTCACTAATAACATCAAACTGAAATGTTCCAAACTGTTCTTCTTACACAGCTACTAAAAACATAAAATCACAATTACATAAACTTTAAATCACTGTTCTTACACAGGTACAAACTCAACTCAAACTCAAACTCAAACAGAAAACATAAAAAGGAACCTTTCTTCCTGAGGCCCCCTACGACGATAAGTGTAAGGTCGTCGTACAGTCATCACTTCTCTCTTAAAAAATATTCAAATGAAGAATGAGCCAACTCTCAGCAGGTAATTCATAGCTCAGTTAACTTCATAAGATGCATATAACAAAAACTTTATAATTGAAATCATTTCATATCATTTTGCAAATCATAACATTTGAATTTCCATTCTTACTTTCATTTTTTCTTTCTTTAACATTTCATTCTTTTCATTCTTTCCTTTCATCATTTTCATATGCAATTCAAATGCAAATATGCTTATCTTAAATGCATACACCCGTTTCGGAAGTACCAGTATTCATACTGATCAGGTACGCAGTCAAATTTTGCCCATTTTCTTTACCATTTGGCTCCAAAGAACCCCATTACCATTTGGCTTTTGCAAACCCCATTATCATTTGACTTTTGCAAGCCTCATTACCATTTGTTTGGCAGTTTCGGATCAACATGCATATAAAATTATGATTTAATTTAAATCTTTCAATTATGCTTAATTGTTCTTCATAAGTTTCGTATATTTTCATGCTCAAGTAATCTTCATATGTTTTATATGCTTTTCAATTAATGCATAATACAAAAAAAAATGAAATTTGCAGGATATTCTTTAAATCATTAAATCTAAAATATGAATTAACAGTAAAATAAATACATAAAACTTCATTTAAGCATAAAAAGAATTAAGCACTTATAAATTTAAATGAGGTATGAACACCTACCTCAACGACTTCAAAATAGACTTCTACGACGTACGACGTCGCTCCGACACTTGTCGTTCCTCTAAACTATCAATACCTAATATTGCACATAAAAAATCTAAGTCATTTTACATAATACTTAATTTTCTTAAATTTAATTAGCATTTTCGGATTTAATAAAATCTTAATTTTCGAAAAATCATAAATCACAAATTTTATCAATTTATTACTCTAAAAATGTTCCTAAACACATATTTATAATTATCTAATTTATTTTCGGATTAAATAATTTAGGAAATTAGTGAAAATGAGATTTACACCCAAAATCAAAATTTTCGCTTTAAAATCATTCCCAAGGACCTTAGAAACACTTTTCCTAAAAGCACTTAATAGGAATTAGGTTTTTGGTAAAAAGCCCTAATTTCTTATTCTCCAAAAATCTCTCAAAAATCTTCATTTCTACTGTTAAAATGTTCCTCTAACAAGTCCCTATTGATTCCTTAAAGAAGTTTGAAAGAAAAACACATTTTCTATAAAAACCTTAAAATTTTGTTCTCAAATTTCTTAAGATTTAGAAAGATTCGCTTTAAAATAATCATACCTGAATGTTCCTCTCGTCGTCCTCTTCGATTTTGACTAATTTTCTAGCTGGAAGAAAGTCGCCGGAGAAGCCTTCCCCGCCGAACCCGCCGTCCGTCTTGCCCCTTGTCTGCTCGGTTTCGGCCGCTTGCATGAAATGAGAGGGGGGAAGAGGCCGGTTTACTCATTTAGGGAGAAGAGGGGTTGCTAAATTACCTATATGTCCTCACTTAAGCAATTTCGACATAATAAAAGGTTTGGGGTAAAATCGTCATTATGAAACTTTGATTAATTTTTATTCCTAAAATATGCAAAATTAGGTATGAGTTATATATATCAAAACGATCAGAATTTTACGTAGAATTTTTTAAAATTATTTTCGTCGAATTTCGTTAACTTCGAAAATTTCACTTAAGTCTCGTCGCGACGCATTGAAAAACATGCGACGACCTACAGACGTCGTTTTCGTGTTTTACAAGGTGTCTGTTTGGCTGCTCCTTTTAGCCTATAAATATGTGGTATTTTATGTTAGAAAAAAGGATGTTATGATGATATTTTTTGAGATGTAAACCTGAGGGTTTTGTTCGAAAAGCTTGCGAACTTGTTCCACTTCTTCTTCAACTTCTTGGGAAAGCTTGAAAGCTTGCGTGCTTGTCCTCCTCCTTCCTCTTGGCTTCTAACCTCTTCTTCTCTACGCAAGTGACCACCCCACTTGTATCATTCTTCTCAAAGCAATGGAAATGCAAGTTTAGGTTTTTATTATATAAGTTAGTTTGAGTCGTTTTTAAGCGTCATTTGTAAGGTGTCGTTTTATTTTAGAAAAGTGAGTTGTTTTGGTTTATTTGTTGTAATTTGTATCCTTTTAGGTATATTTGTGTCTTTCTTTTATCTAGGAAGGTTAACTATTTGCTTGCAAAAATTTGGGGCCCTTCCCAAATTTTTGCTCGCATCAAATGCCCCAAATTTTTGCGCATCAAATTGGTATCAGAGTAAGTTATCATATGTATCTTGGTGAGTCATAGCAGTTGTTGTGTGTAATGTGAGTCTGTGGTGTCAAGTGAATCTAAGTTTTCGTTGAGTCTTTTTTAGAAAAATAGAAAATCACAAAAAAATTGATCCAGTCATAGAAGAAGAAAGGAATGGAGCAAGCTTTCGAGCTTTTCCTTTGTTGTAAGCATCTTTTGTTGTAAGCGTCTTTTGTTGTTAGTTTCTTTTATAATATAAAATGTGTCTTTTTTAGTATTTTATGTTATTTTTATTATCCTAGGAAGAGTTGTCTTTTTGCTTGCAAGAATTAGGCTTCTCCTAATTCTTGTTTGCATCAAATTTGATATCAGAGCGAGTTAGCAAATCCCGGTTTGTTGTGTGAGTCTTGTTATCAAGTGATTTAAGTTTTGTTGAGTCTTTTTTAGAAAAATGGAAAATCATGAAAAGATTGATTCAGTCATAGAAGAAGAAATGAATGGAACAAGCTCTTGAGCTTTTCCTTTGTTGTAAGCGTCTTTTGTTGTAAGTGTCTTTTTTAGTATTTTGTGTTATTTTTATTATCCTTGGGAGAGTTGTCTTTTTGTTTGCAAGAATTAGGCTTTCTCCTAATTCTTGCTTGCATCACAAAAGGGGCAAGGGCAGTGGCGGAGCCAGAAAATATATCTAGGGAGCCTAAATTTTTTTTTTATTTTCCTTCAAATTTTTACATCTTGGCTTAGGACCAATATAATTAATATTAAAAATGATCAAACTTTGGTTATGAATTAGTTTATTTTCTTCTTTCACAAAATGACTTCAATAATCAAATCACTCGATTTCTGCTAGAACATGTTTAATATATTAACTAAATACATGATATTAAAATCTCATTGCACAAAAAAAAATCATAAAATCTCTTCAAGATCGAATCAATATAGGAATAAGCTAATATCAATCAAGAAAAAAAATGTAAATGAATAGGAAATTAAATATGTAGTGATTTGAATGGATGACCGATGTTAAATTTTTTGATCGTGGATCGTTTATTGGGCATTTAAATGTCTTAGTGATATCAGAATTTGGCTATCTTGGGCTCGTTGGATTCGTCTTGTCTAGCCGCTCGATTTGACTATAAGCATGTCATGTTTGGAAACCGTTTGTTAATCCAAATTATGGTTTGAACCTTCCAAATATGCTTCGGATCTTTGATTTGGAGTCATTTGGCTTCAGATTGAGTTGAATTTGGTGTCGTTAGGTTCATATTTTCGAGACGTTCAGTTCGACTATAAGTTTATTGAAATTGGATTTCAGATGGTCTCTGATTTTATTTTTGAAGTTTCCAACTTGATTTTGTCATGAGATTAAGAAATAAAAAATTTCAAATTTTTTAGGGGGGGCATAGGGGGGCACGTGCCCCCCCTTGCCCCCCACTCCCTCCTCCCATGGGCAAAGGCAACACAAAACTCGCATGGGCAGCAAGCGTGTTAAGGGTACACACGTAATGTCTAGGGATGCTGCGCGGGTCAATAAATGAACTCAAGTTTGAGCCCGATCCTTCTACATTGATATATATGAGTCGACACATCTCGAATTATCGAACAGATATACGACCAAGGTGTGGACCAGAATATTTGTTTTATGCGTTTATATAAGGCCTTCAAGGTCTATGATAAAGAAAGTTCATTAAATAAAATCATACAAATGACAAACCCGATCCCCTATCAGCAAGTTGATACGGTCGACAAGGTTTAGTCAATGAAAATGCCCATACACCCCAATGATGGCCGTGTTGTCAGAAAATTTCAACCGGAGAGGTTATTTCCAAAACATTCAAAATACCTCCAAACCTCTACAAAGTTCAAACTTCCATTAAAATGCAAACACTTTCAAATGACCCCAAAGTCACCCCGATGATAACCGTATTGACAGAAAATCTCAACTGGAGGAGTTAATATCAAATATCAAAAATGCCATCTCAAATGGTCATGAAATCCAAATTTCCAAAAATAATCCAAGTCTAGAATATTTAAAATTGAAATAATCCGTCAAATCACTTAAAACAAAATCCATCCGCCATCCGCAATAGTTTCCCGAGGTGGACAAATTGAAAACTACTTTAGCTCACAAAGAGCTAATGCCCGATCAAGAATATCACTATGATTCATTTTTAAAACAGTCTCTTGCCTGTAAGGATGTGGTACGTGTCCTCTAACAGGCAGTTTCGTCGCCAAATGGCACTGTAGGTAAACGGTTATAACTTGGGTCCTCTGAACCGAGTGTTTCTGCCGCCAAATGGCACCACAAGATAACGATTATGGCTAGAGCCAATACGTTCCTTAGTGGCATTAATTCTTTGAGATATGTATCAATAGGATATAATCGATAGGGCACAATTCCCTCTGTTAGCTAAGGTGGATTGAAATTTTTCCATTTAAAAAAATATTCACCCCAGGTCTACAAGGTCCTCTTGGACGAAGCAACTCATGGCGGCCGACAAGGATCCTTCTGTCAGGTTGGGTCGACCAACTCCTCTAAGTAGACCAGGGACCACGATAGTCCGGGACGATGGAACTATGGGATCTTGATCAGGTCAATCATCCATTCCCCCACCATCCGCTTTAAGTGCATGATGGTGCAATTTCAAATTTTAAATATCAAATCTTCAAACCCTTCAAATTTTCAAATTCCCAATACCCATGCTGCTACTATATGCTAGATAACACGTATCTCTACGTATCTTATTGACAAATAGCCTTAATCGAAAGTTCTCTCTCGTTATTTGGAGGGGTAATTAACTATAGGGGCTTGCGCCTATAGGAAACCAAAACTCATATCATAAAGTCCTCGCAAAATGAGATAGAAATCTCTGGGTAGTGTATTATCTACAAACCCATCTGCCTTCCAAAATTTACCTGAAACATTAATCCATTAAAACTCCCCCGATAAAAGCAATGAGGGAGGCTGGGGCCGAATTTTCGGAGCCCACACTGATATAGCAAGCTAATTATGAAGGCCCCACTAGAAGATCAAGAACTTAACATAGGATCAAGGGCTAGGTAATCATTATTAAGCTAGCATGAATAAAGAGCCTTGATATGAATCTAAAAGAGAATTATAATAAAATTAATGCTTAATTCTTTGAAAGAAAAATTTGAGAAGTCTTTTGGTTGGAATTGGTGGTTATACATAGGTTCTCCTTGGTGGGGGAGCTAATAATTCTTTCTGTTTTCTTATGACCCCTCTTAGAATCCCTCTTATATATCCCTACTGTCTAACACCTTTCTAAGTTCATCTCCCATCACCTATTGCAATAAAAAATAATTCTAAAGGCTTTCTTCAAGTTCTTAGCCAAGACTAGGTATCCTCACCTAATATTGATTTCCTTCCTCCTACAATCTCTTTGACCACTTGAAACCTAACCATCTACTCCATAACTCACCTTCACTCCTAACTAAACATTATTCATGGCTTCAATACCCTTCCATTGCCTGACCTTAAATTATTAAAAGTCACCAACGAACTCTCGAGTTACGCTCCCCCTTGCCTAGGTCAACCACCTCCACCTCCATCACCTTACCTATTCAACTACCAACTCTTAAAGGAATCGCACATATCAAAGAAGCTCCTAAACAAAGTGGAACTTTGGTAACCTTTCACTTGAAGGCCACTTCTAATACTTTGGGGTAGATTATTATTGATTGTTTCCTTATTCGACCTTTTCTACTTTAGCCTTGTTCAGTTGATGGGTTTCTTCCAATTTTCAGGTTTCTCATTGTATCAGAAAAGCAGAAATTAGCGGCAAATCTGTTAGAATGAGATTCTGAAAGTATAATTTTCTTGTTTTGCTAAAATTGAAGTTGAAAACTTGTTATTGTTGTGAATTCAAGTGTGTTTAATTGAATCATAAAAAAAAGTGTGTTTAATTGAAACATGCAATATTAGACTAAATCTTAGAGGATTTTGAGAAATTAATTGGATATGCATTATTTTAGTATTTTGCAAATTTTGATAACTTTTGGGGATGATTCTTCTTGTAATAGTGTGAATCCTGAATCTTTTAATTGCTGATTTCTATCCTTATTCTTTAATCTAAATTATTTAGTGATTGGTTTGTGTGTATGAATAAGATTTTGTCAAGTTTGAGATATCGAATTTTTTTATTTTGTGAATCTTATTTGATGCTTGACTTTTATACTTATGCTTAGATTCTTTTGTGGAATTTAATATCTCAGTGTTTTTATATCATCATTTGGAGTGCATAAAAATACTTATTCTGATTTTTCATTATAAGAGACAAATCTTTGCATAAATAGAAGTTTGGAAACTATGAATTCTCATATTTCTATGACTTTTTGTTCAGCACATGCTAAGTTTATATTTGTGAACCCCATACCCTGAGATGTCCTACATTAAATTGTTAATAGATATATATATATATTTTTTTTTTTTAAATTGTTAATAGATCTTATGATTACATCACCGTGCTCTTTAAATGTGAGACATAAGAAGTGGGTAAAAAAATAAAAATATCCAATTTACATAAAACAAGATAAATTATGGTTCGAAGTGAATTATGGTTCGAAGTGAATGTACCACAACTATTGTGTTGATAAAAATTACATTGCTATCTTCAATGGGAGAAGTAACTTTGGAGAACTTTTAGAATATATTGATAATTTGGAATACTTTAAAGATTACCACTGTTGGATTCTGAATGAGTTGAAATTACTCAAATGAAATTAGTAGGACATGTTCAGTTATGTAGGTTTATTCTTGTAAGCAAAATAAAAATGGGCTAATATGAGACATAAATTTAATCAGTAAGATGTATCATTCAAATAATATGAATTGTAAATAAATATTTTTTAGTGTACTTGAATGTAATGATGGGTTTATAGATCTTGTAATTAAATATTGTTCGCCTCAAGACTAATGGTCTTGGTTGAGAGTAGATGCTTTAAAGTATAATTTACTAAGAATCCTAGATGAGGTCTTGACCAGATTTTTGAATGTTAAGGCATTCTATGAAAGAATGTTCTTTAAAGCACGCTTTAGGAGCGAAGTGAAGCAACACGCTAGCTCACATATCGCTTGCCTATGAAGCTCAAACTCACAGCAAGATGTGTTTGTTGCATTATTTCCCCGCTTTGCCACGAGCTCAAGGTAAAACATAACTTTGTGCGCTCAGTTCTTGCTTAGAGCAAAATCCTGGTTTAGATTTCTTGGTTAGTTTCAACATCTACCACAATAACTAGGCATCTGTGGCATGATCGTTTGCTTCTCAAATTTTCTCATAACTATGGATTCATTGTGTATTGATTTTCCGTTCTCTTCCACTTGAGCTAGTTGATCCTTTATGGTTCTTCTCTTTGCAATCACTCGTCCGCTAGTTTTTACATGTTTTTCACTAATTCTCGTTGGTGTTAGTAGCTACTTGTTCCAAATTTTTTCTCAAAAACTTTTTGATGCCTCATTGTCACACTATCTTTATTTCTTTGCATCTATCCAATTACTCAATTTCATAAGTATATTCTTTATTTTTAAGTATTCTTACATTCATTATAGTGCTAAAAAATTATCCATAATGTGGTGTAAGTTTATTAATTAAATTACTAATTTATACATATAATATATGCGCATATGATATACAAATTATGAATACTCTAATTAGTAAAAATGTAGCTTCACATCGAGTTTCTCGCATTGAAGCAAAAAAAAAAACCCTTTTCGCATTGTGCTTAATGCTTTCAAAGCAACGCTGCGAGCAATCTCTTAGCACTACCATGCTCGTAATTAAAGTTCAAAATGTGTAATGTTTACCTTCTCATGTTTGTAAAATCTTTATCGACATAAGAATCATGCATAGTCACATCTAATCTTATCAAAGAAATTATTGTTCATAAATGTACTTTTAGAGGTGAAATAGTAGAAGATCTATAGTTACTGATGGATTATTTTAATGTTGTATGTTGTTGAATTTGAATTTGCATTGACATTAGAACCTATCATGAACATGTGCTTATGCTTGAGTAAGATTTATAATTTGAATTTATATTTAATTGACAGGTTTTACATTAATAACCCTTTTGAGTTTGAAAGGAAAGAATATATTTTACTTTTAAAACCATGCATTTAATTTCAATAACTAAAATTTTTCTGAACATCAATTTAGAATTTTTTATTTTATTGAATATTTTTAATTCTCTGTTATTTGAAGATAAATTTAGATCACAAATATTGTGAGTAATTACTTTTTTTAATTTTAGTTTAAGGTATATAGACATTTTGAACTAGAATTTCATTTTTAATTTTTCTCTAATATAAAATATAACTAAAAAAAATTCTTTTAAATAAGTATATTATATTTATATTAAAAATAATAATAATTATATGCATTCAATAACGACAAGTTAAATAGAATGGGACACTTATATCCATATGACTTCACTCCGGTAAATCTAGTGATCCTTGATAATTAGTTGGAAACTTGTGTTATAGATATGCGGACTGTTGCACAATTTTCATCTTTAAAAGATATTAGAAGTCTTGCTGAGAAAATAACTCAGAGCAGGAAGGATATTTTATATCCTCTTATTTTCTATCTATTATTAAAATTAGCATTACTGTTGCCCATTATAATAGTAGGAGTTTAAAGAGTTTATTTTGCAATGACTATTATAAAAATTAAATTACGAAATACAATTGAAGATTAATGGATGAATGATAATTTAGTCCCCATATATTGAGAAAAAATATTGAATTTTATTGATGATGAAGTAATCTTTCAACTCTTCTAGAATACAAAAAAGTATGTGTTACACGTAAAATTTTTCTCATCCTCTATTTAATACTTTATTTTGTTAAAATAATAAATTTAACAATTTTATTTTTTTTTGAAATTGTCAATGTCAGTCCAAAGCTCAGATGAGGAAAGTTGAAGTAATTTTTTAAAAAAATCAAATTGGGCTCTAACTAGAAAAAATTTCTAGCTTTGTCATTATAGCTAGCATAAAACTTGTCAAACTAATACACTATATTATTATTTTCTTATAAGCATGCGTATGATGATGATCCTATTAAGAACATGGGGTTTATTCTCTAGTGCTTTGACTGCATTGGTGTGTTTGATTTGCTCCTGCAACTCTTTTTGGTTTAGCCATTGGATTCATTAGTTCAGTTATTTTAGTTTCATGTTCAGCACATGATGAGTTCTCTAGTTTGGCTCAATGGTATGCTCTCTTTAAGTCCCCTTCAATTGTTGGCATATTATTCATTCTGTCGCTGAAATCCAGTTCTCTATGTAGTATTATTTGACCAATTTGTTCATCTTTGCGTACCTATACTTTTCTATTAGGAATTTTAATTTGTCAACTGCTCTAGTTCATTAGATGGCTGATTTTTGCATTTAATCTTATTCCATCATTTTGACCCATATTTTTATAAATTGTAGAAGGGTTCCTTAATAAGAAGTATACAAAATCAGGAACTAAAATTTAATTATACAATTAATTACAATAAATATAGACCAACGGATTGGTGAGATGAAATTCATAAGCACATGGATAAATGAGGTAACATGCATGGAATAAATAGAGCCATAATACATAGAGGGTAACTGATATGAGCATTAATTGTATATGTTGATACTATTTCGGCTCCTGGATACTGAAGTGGATGACTGTTGGATGCTCTATTATTGAGCTTTTTCTATTGTATTCTTATGCGATATTGTAGCAGATGACTGCTTGTTGTTTCCTTGTTCAATCTTTCCTCATGAAGCTTGATTTGTCACTGTAGTAAGGGGCATAAATTGGAGGGGAACTTGCCAGAATGAGATTTTGGAAGTGGGAATTTCTTGTTTTGTTGAAATTAAATTTGGAAACTAATTATTCTTGGGATTTAAGTGTGTTGAATTAAAACTTGCAATATTTGGCTAATTCCTGAAAGACTCATAGTAATTACTTATTTTAGGTTATAAAGGGGACCTGTTAGGCATGCAAATTATTATTGAATGGTTGACTCTCAATTCTTATATGCAATGTTGGATGTGATTTCTTCTAGCGCTTTACAAGTCTTGATGATAATTTCTAGGGGATGAGTCTCCTTATAAGTGTATGAGCCCTACATTTTCGACTAAATGTATGAGCATCCTTATGTGCATGATCTGATGGATAAACGGTGGATGCATGCATATCAAACTTTGGAAAATAGAACAAATCAAGGAACCCTCTTGATGACATAAATAAATGATCTATTTGTCAACTATTTTTGATTGCTGTTAAGTTTACATATTTCAGATTGTTTTACTCCATGTGATAAGCATGGCTTTATACATTTATATCACAAGGGTCAATCCTCATGGAATTAATTCTTGTTGCATAACTAATACTCAACCAATTGTACCATACTTTGAACAAAAAAAAGAGACATAAAAAAGAACAATTTATGCATATGCACACACATGCTTTATTCTAGTCATATCCATATCCCAATTTCTTAACAATTTTACGATGGTCATGTCTTTATCATATCTATATTGCAGTACATATCCATGCTTCATGAATAATGCCATGTCGCATATGATGAGTTTTACTTATATTTTGCCATGTAACGTAGCGATGCAGCTCTGTATGTATTACCTGGTGTTAGTATTTTGTAATATTCTTGTTAATATATTTCTCTTTGTTACAGATACGGCGCATGTCCTCATGGTGGCTTCGGAGTAGGACTAGAGCGAGTGGTTATGCTCTTCTGCGGTCTTAGCAACATTCGTCAGACCTCGCTCTTCCCTCGTGACCCACAGAGGCTGGTTCCATAACAACAACGCTCTGATCTCTCAATATTTTTCCTCTGATCTCCTCACTTTGCTGGAGATTCAGTTCTAATTTTATGGCTTGACATCTGATATAATAATTCCATCGTTGAAGGTATTATTTGTGCCATTTTTGTGAAATAAACTTTCTATATTTTTATTTCTTATATTCTGCTGAATTTGTTAATGTGAGGTGATATTTTTGTGACTTATATATTCTATTTAGAGCAAATTTGATTTTCGTTAATCAAAATTATATATATGTTTATTTATGCTGATATTTGGCTTCTTAGGATATTGGTGTCTTTAATTGTTTAGAATTTGACTTTATATATTTTGCCCTTTTGTTCAGTTGACCTTGAAAATTTTAGCTTTCATCTACTCTTCTTTGAGATCTTGGTCGTCGTTTATAAAACTTGATATGTGATTATTTGTAACAGGCGTAAAAGTGATCCATCCAGTCATTAGTTTTATGACAATTCTATCGAAAGAAATGGAATGTTCATGTCCTATTTTAGAGAAATTATTGCATGCGGATTCCTAACTGGACAATCGTTTGATTTACTTAGTATATTTAGTAAATACTACACAAATACTCAGTAAAAAATTTACTCAATATTTATGTAGTATTTATTGAGTATACTCAGTAAATCGAACAGTTGTCCCGATCCAGACTCCACAAAATAATTCCTCCCTATTTTAAGGTCTGTGTGGTCTAAACTCTCCGTATGTATTTATGAAGTATTCAGAGGATTAAATTTGAAATATTGGAGAATAAAATACATGATTCTTTCTTAAATGGCTACTGGATATAACTTGTTTTCATGTTTATATAAAAATGATATAATCTTTCAATAATGCATGTGTGTGTGTTTTTTAGTAAAAGTTCAATTTCTTATAAATGATGCGTTCTCTAATAAACCCAGTAATTCAGGTCGACGTTCACATTTTTTATTAGAAATTTGGAGGGTTCCTTTTTCCCTGGTGAATATAACTCTTATGGTTTGATTTGCTAAAAAGATAAATACAGAGTAAATTGAAAAGCATTATAAATTGAATGTAATGTATTTGAAATATTTTGAATCATTTTGATGAGTTAATGGAGGTGATTTTTTATTTGATTTATAGTAAAATAAATGTAGTGTAAAGTTTAATAATAGTCATGGTTAGTTGGTAGTAGTGATATTCTTTGTGAGCGATCATAGAGGATACATTCCATATTTTTATTAGTATATTTTTTAGAATGATCGTAGTGATGCGCTTGAGAAGAAATTTGTGAGTTGAGGTTATCAAGACATGGATCTGAAATGATTAGTATTGACATTGGAGAGCATTTTAGTAATACTATCAAAAAACATTGGAGGGCATTTTAGTGATACTATCTCTTTGGTTGATATTTGTTGTTAATACGACGTTAAGTTTGATATATTTGAGTTTTATTGCATTGAATCTTGTCATCTCTATTTACTCGTAGAGGATCATTTTAAGTGTTTATATTTATAAATGAATTTTCTTTTTTGTTGAAGGCATTAAAGAATTTGTGCAAACATGAAATAAAATATTTATTTTGTAAGATTGACAGATGAGCATTTAGTTTTGGGCTTGCCTCGGTAGGAAATTCTCTTTCAATTAGTATTAAAGTGACTTATCAAGAAATGGAAGTCTTATCCACTCTATAATCTTGGGGACACTGGGGATTGGACTTTTTTTTTTTTTGAAGAAAGAAAGAAATGCATTTATAATAAAAGAAGGAAAGCAACTACAAGAATTCTCCCATAGATTCCTCTTTCAAAATTTTTAAAAATGAAGGAATCTTATCTAGCACAATGTTATCCCAAATAAAAGAAGAAAAAATCGCTAAGTTAGCACATAGATCAGCTAACTTATTAGATTTTCTATCTATACAATTAGAAAGAACTAAATTGAATTCTTGAAGAAAAGAGAGATTATGGAGATTTTGATCACCTTTCTTCATTGTCTCTTGAATGAGCTTCATGATATTTGCATTATCTCCTTCAATGATGATACCTTTATACTCAAGCATCCAATCTTGAATGACATCCTTGATCATCTCAATTGCTAGAAGCTACAAATATGCTATATCCCAATGAATGCAAGATTTGCCAAAAGCTAGAAGAAATTTGCCTTTATAGTCTCGGATAACACCTCCAATGCCTCCTTTGTTAGATCTCTCAACAAAGAAGCATCCAAATTAATCTTGATCCAACCGGGTGGAGGAGGATGCCAAATTTTTTCCAATAGCAGTTGCTGATTAGCATCCAACCGACCCGGGCATAAGGAATTCCATCCTGTAGAAGCTGCAACAAAACTGATTACTTCCGAAGCAATAAATGATGCAGTCCGTTCAGTCTTCCCCTAAACACCTTCATTTCTTTCTTTCCAGGACAGATATACTGAACTGTAGTAAATGTTACGTAACAGAGCATTTTGATCATTCAGCCACTTGCATCTATATTCCATAGTTTTGAAAAACGGAATACCAAACCCCCGTCCATTTAGACAAGTGAAAACTTCAGAGATTTTTGTATATCTATTAATCACATGATTCATATCTTCTGGCTCTTTACAACCTCTAGGACAGAGGTTATTTGTTTGCAGTTTTCTATTAGATAGAAGCTGAAAAGATGGAATTGCATTGTTAAATATTCTCCACCAAAAATTTTCTACTCTAACATTCAGTTTGTTCCTTGATCCAACTCCAGTACCTTTGTTTATTACAATCACCATTGTATTCAGAAAATGTCATAGCTGAAATAGTCATTCCAGAGCAGGTTTTTATCAATTCCATTCGATCATCACTGTCGCAAGACTGAATTTGAATATTTATGATAAGCTCCACAAGATCCTTTCCAAAGGTTTTATTCAATTCATCTAAATTCCAGCAATTATCTGAAATAAGAGAATTGACTCTCCTAGTTCCTTCATTACTATCATCCGAAACTACGAACGTGGGCCAATTATTTAAGATGTGACTTATGATTTACATCATTGTTTGGATAACTTGCTTGTGAACATGCTTATGTTGATGAATTTAATTTTGAAATAGAGACCTTATAAAATTTTAAAAATGAGTGTACACTTTTTTGAAGCAGATATGTACTTAATGCGAAGTGAAATTTAAGTTGACTTAGTTTCTCATCCATATAATATTTGCAGACATTTAGTTTGAATGTAGAACATACTTGTCATAACTCATGTAGACAAGTTTGGTTTCGGGATTCTTTCATGCTTTTCATAGTTGGGGATTTTCAGTGCACTTGCATGATATATTTGTATATTTTTAGTGTATTTATATGACGCACTTGCACATTTTCTTGACACCCTTACATACCATTTGATGTATTTGCATTTTGCACTTGCATGCTCTTCAGCGTATTTGTACAAGAAATTTGCATAAGTTTTAATACATTTATATGGTGCACTTGTACGTTTTTTTTGTGCACTTACACTATGTGCTTATACATTCTTTAGTAATTTGCACATCGCACTAGTATGCTTCTTGGTGCACTTATATGATGTAAATATCTGAATTTTATAGCTTGTATGAATGTTTATTTATTAGGGTGCGTATAGTGTTTAAATTTGAGATTTTAAATACCACATTCTGTCCACTTGTATGTATCTATTGAGAATTTGGTGGTGAATTACATGTGTTGGAACCTTTTCACATGTTTTGAGATTTTATATTTTTTGTCTATCTATGACTACATTTCAATGTGGTGGACCCTACAAGGAATCAAATTTTCTCTAATAAGTTAATAGCCGTTGGAGTTCATTTCACCGTCCAAATTTGGGTCATGGATTCTACAAGAGTTGGAAGTTTTCTTAGAGCGGGGGAGGCTTGTTTACCCCTTGTAGACAAGCTATGGAGTTCATTACAAATTCAATGCAAGTCTATTTGGTATTTAATATTCATGCCTTTTTTTTTAATTTTCATTTTATAATTTTTGTATTAATTTCATTTTAATATTAGTCACATTCATGTCCATAAGTCCCTTATTTGTTGTTCTTTTCATTTTTATTTAGTCCAAATTTCAACAATCTCTTACAATCTGTCATGTGTAGGAGAATCTTTGAAGATAATGATAATATTGCCGCTAAATAATTTAAATTAATATAAGTAAAATAAGGTTCAAAAGAAATATAGAATCCAACAACAAATCTAAGCATGCGATTTGTTTGTCTAAATTTTTTACTAGCTTTAACAAGCACTAAGATAGCCGCTCCAAACGAAGTCATAATCTATATAAATAGTGAATACTTCAAACTAGTTTATTATGTTCTCTAGCCCTTGACAAAGAGGAAAGCTTACTCCATGGTAGAATTGGTCCTGATAACAACAAAGCTTGTCCTTCAAGATAATATTCATGAACTCACTCTTCTCGGCAGCACAATTTTAATGTGAACCATAAAAAATACAATTTAGTTGAATGAAACTCAAATTGGTGGATGACTTATTCTAAGGGTTGTCAGGGTAGAAAGGAGGAAGCTTGATTACTCTTCATAAAAGCTTGATGGCCCATTTATTCCAACAAATTAATTTCAAGGTGCAAAGAGCTCCAAATCAACTAAGAGGAACATTAGAATGATGAATATTAGCCGCTCAAGAAAAATTATTTTGTGTGGATACCAGAAGCCGTTCGGAGTCGAATTAGACGCGTCATGTCACTTTTTTGTTGTGTACCGTAGCTGTCTACCGTTGTTTATCAAGTGATGTGGCGCGATCTGATTTGTCTCCGAGCAGTTCAGTGTCCGCACATAATAATCTCTCGCTGTTGAAAAGTGCTCATAAAATTTGAAAATTGAACAACAATTCTTAAAAGAATTGAATTCCCTAATTAGAATGTGTTGAATGCGGAATTTGGTTTTCCTCATTCAATAGAATGCAGAAAAGTTAATTCCACATTCTATTGAATGCAGATTTTGGTTTTCCGCATTCCCCGTTTTTTTTTTCTGTTTACGTGTAAATCGTTATTTACGTCGTGAAATTTGATGCAACCGCAATAACTATAAAAAAGATATTGTTTTAATAAAAATTATACCTTTTGATTATAAATAAATTAAAATAACATAAATTTTTAAAGTTTGTATAAATTCATTAATATGATATTGTAGGTTGCAGCAATATATTCTATCATATGACCTGTAAAGTTGTATGGTCCAATCAAGTCATATTGTAGTTTTAACTTGTAAATGAAAGTGATATATGTTTACTCTATGCTATTTAAAAGATGTATGGACATATGAAGTATATTTATGGAGATTTTACTAGAGTTATTCAAAATATATTGGTTGTGTATGGAGAGGCTTCGAGGCATCCATAATAAATAAAAGTTTGATGATTTGATAATGTAAGCTGAAGAATGCATGCTTATATAGCACAGGTCGATGACAGTCTGCTGGAGCAAAAGACGAATGTGAATGAGATATTTAAGTGTTGCATCCATGAATAGTCACAAGATAAGAATGACACCCTCTAGAGTGTGCATACTGAGGTAATGGGGGTAAAAATTTATAAGATGATATATTTTTTAAATGTCGATGGTTGAAAATATCTTCATATGAGATTCTTAGAAGATACTCGTCAACTTATCAGTCCTCATTTCTTATAAATGTGATATCATTAGATGAAACACGAGAGAGATTACGGCCATTCGCTAGATGTTGACTGTAGGAACCTTGATATTGAGCATATCATTTTATATTATAATTGGTACTCGTTGTTTGATGAGTTCATTTAGTTTTTTATAAGAATCAGACGAAGAAGAAATTATCGTATGGTAATCCTAGACCTAGAAAGTTCTTAAATGTTGAGGATTGGCAAGACCTTCAATATGAGTTTGAGTTTCATCTCATATGCTGCTCAACTCAAACACAACTCCAAGCATATCTACATATGCTGCTTCGGAAATAGTAAATTTATATAGTTGTACAAATGTTAGCTTCATTCGTGTTTTCTTCACTGTGCTTAGCATATATACGTATTTTACTATGGTATGTAGTTGGTTGCATGTGTTTCTTCATAAAAAAAGAACTGGTTGAGATTAATACTTCTAAAACTTTATTTTAGCTTAGTTGAATAATTATCAGCATATGTTATGCAATTAAGAAAAAAAAAAAAAAAAGAGAACTTCATATTAGAGAAATAAGAAATATGATTTAATTACGTCGACACAGCATATATAATGTCAACCTTGTCCCCTACTTCTTCTTCTTATGTTTGGGGATGGATGCACTCCCTAGTGTGTATCTATCAGTATGTCAGCTTGTCATTGGATATAGCTGGGTCTAAGTAGCTTATCTACCTTCTCCCTCGAAGTTTATAGTGCTTTGTGGTGGTTGAGTTTATTGGAGGAGCTCATTCTATTGTGTAGGAGAGTGTGGCCTCTGAGGTCTCTCTTTGGTAAGGTTGTTGATTATTTTGATTCTTACTCAAGCTGGATAGTAAAAAATTCTCATGTTTGGTTCCTTTGGGGGATGGATCTACAAGAATTCACCAATCCAAATAACAAAGAAACTTGACTTGAATGCCCAAAGTATTATCATCATCGTCTACCCCCATTACAAATCGTACTTATTCCAATATTGTGTTGATGGTCCTGCCTCTGACGACCCTTTCCCCAATCATAGTAGGAAATCCTATAGCGAAATTTGATGGCATGGAGAACTCTCCATATCGCATATATATTGTCTGTCTCGATGGTTCATATATCTTTCTAGCCTGACTGCTCTCTCCCATCATCTTTGATTGAGCATCTAACATAGGCCGCCTTGACATTTGAGCCTCATCACAGCCTCTAATGGACCATTATCTCCCATGTTCCTCAGTGGAATCAAGTAAGTTGTAATCCATAAATAAAGAAGTTTCCAGCCTGAAATATAGCTCATCAACATTATAAAGTGCATGCAACATCGAACTTGTACTTTCCCCATAATGGTCGGCTAATGGGTATGTGAAGCTCCTACTACATCTGAAATAATCAGCCTGTTTGTATACAGTGCAATGCTTCTTTAAAATATGAATAATCAAATAACTTGAAATATGGAAGCACACGTATAAGCAAGCTTAATTACCATTCAATCGCTTTCTTGGAGACTTAGGGTAGAGTGTTTTTAGAGAACATAAGTAACATCTGCTTGCTCAGCCTGGGACTGAGAATATGTTTGTGCTGCTTGATGATGATGAGCTCTGCCCCCATATTCTATCACATCTACGAGAAATTGTTCATATTAAATGTTACATCATTAAAGAAATAGAAATAGTTCTAATGCAGAAAATGTAATAGAAATATGATTTCTTTAAAGACCATTTTAACTTATAATATAACTGCAAATGTTTCAAATAAAATAACAAGTCCCTAGAATTTCAATTTTTTTAGAAGTACAACATTAATAGATTTCTTATTCCAATACACAGTTTAAAAATATAACTCCACTATTATATTACCCCGATACCATCGTCACATGGTGGGAAATCGGTACTAACTTTGCGGGCTACCTTGTTTGCAAAATTAAAGGTAGGTTCATTTAGTTATGTAATTTGAGTCAAAACATATGCATAGTTGAAGATGTACCTTTAATTGCTTGCCCTATTTGGATAGATCGCAAAGTTATGGCCAGTGACCCCATAAACTTTTCAAGCTCGACCAATAATTCTTTTGGGGTCATCCATTATATTCCTAAATCTACTGGATCGTTGTCTCCTAGCCCGTCGCTTGGATGCTAGGGGTAATAATGGTATTATACCCTCTACCACATCAAATGGTGACCAGTATAGCTTCTTTGGTATAACATAAAAAGAGTAACATAACTTTGTTGGCATAACTGTATGTTATAGTATGGCAAAATTGACATATTGTAGTAACATCTCTTTGCTCCAACAATAATAATAACATGGAGGCATGTCATATAATTGTAGCTTGTTACAACTATACTCGCATATTAGAGTCGAATCGAATGCCCTGCAAGACATATCAAATACTTGACATTCCTAATTGTTTATACAAATTTGGGTTGGAAAATGATGTGTTTCATGCTCATATCGCTCCAAGAACACATTACTTAGCCCAAACCCAATCTAAGTCTAAGCCAAATCAACTCTACTTCAAAAATAGCCTAAAGGTAGTTTCTCTCTCTCTCTCTTAAAATGTCACCCAAATATCCATGAAACTCAAAACTCAAAAAATATCAAACCCATATATTAAAAATCAAAATTCAACCATCTAACACTTAAAACAAAATTCATCCACCCTCTGCAATAGTGTGTCGAGATAGATTAATGTGAAAATCACTTCAGCTCACAAAGAGCTAATGTCTGGTCGAGAATATATTTTGGACTCATTCTCAAACAGTCTCTTGCCAGCAAGGATGTGGCACATGTCCTTTATTCATCAATATTTTTTCCAAATGGCACCGCAGTTAAATGGTTATCGTTGAGCCCTATGAACTGGGTGATTTGCTACTAAATGACATCACTAAATTACGATCATTGCCAACTCTTGTAAGATCCTCAATGGCACTAAATCCTTTAGATATAAATCAATAGGATATACTCGATAGGGAATAAATCCCTCTGGCATTTAAGGTGGTTTCAAATTTATCCCTTTTGGCAAATACTCCTCTCAGGTCTATAAGGTACCCTTGGACAAAGAAAATTATGACTGCCAACAAGGATCCTTCAGTCAGGTTGGGTCAATTTTCATTAAGGATCCAACACTTAGAGGACCCAATGAAAAGAAAAGGAAATTTGGATGCCAAGGTCTTATAAAGAAGAAGTAAGTGGAAGAAGAATAAGCCTAAGTAGGGCATCTAGTATAACATCCTATAGATCCACCATTGCTAGCAAGAAGAAATGGTTCCTAAAGAATCCTCCAGGGGATCCCATCATCATCTAGTCACGACACCTTGAGAAGAAGCTAGCTTCGATTGCAGCCCACGGATTGAAGGCTTTTAGTGCCAAATAATGAATTGAAAATTCAGTGATGACACCGCTCAAAGATTTGGGTACAAAAAGATGATGATGATGATGAAGAGATCATGGATGTTGAAGTTGCCTATATGGTAGGATTGCCTATATTATAGGGTATGATGATGATGCTGAGGATGATGATGGGCCAATTTCCATCACCTAGATGGACATAACGATTCCAATATAAGGCTTGATCCACTGCTAGTAGAGGTGGTGACTCCTCTAAAGAAAGAAAAGAGGAGCTTGAAGAAATATCGTCGACACTATCATGCTTGCAGATATGCAAAGGCACATGAGGCAATAAATAAAAGAAAAAGACAGGGAAATCTCCCAGTTAAATGAAAAAAATGACTTAGATGATGATTCTGATGATTGCGATGATGCAGATGATGAAAAGAACTGCTATCGCAGGTCCTATACCACCCCTCATGCTAATCCTCCAAACCTCCAAATACCTCAAGTTTTAGGAGTACGAGGAACCCCTGAAGGTGAAAATGAGGTTAATAACTTAATCCATCAACCCACTATTAGAACATAGTAAGTATCTCTAAGCCAATAATTGTTGCACAATCAGAAGGTATGATCACTTAGAAAATTAAGGCTATTATAGTTACTGATTTGATGGAGAAGCTAATAAATGAGGATCACCCATATCCAGTAGAATACGATTAGGTGCCGTATCCAAAGGAATATTATGTTCTAAAATTCAATACTTTCAATGGTAATAGTAACCTTAAAAAACACCCAGTACGATTAGGGGCCACCTATTAAAATATAGGGGGATCAACACCTTTCTCATTCAAAAATTTGTTAGCCACTTAAAAGTGACTACTTCTGAATGGTACCCTAAACTACCAAATGATTCTATGAAAACATTCACAGAGTTAGAAACTATATTTGTGAAGAGATTTGCTAGAGCTACTAAGAAGCTAACCATTGTTGATCTCGCATTGGAAAAATAAAAAGGGACAAGCTAGTAGCCAAATATATAACTCATTGTCACAACTTAAGTATGAAATGTGAGCAGCAATTGGAAGAGGAACATTCCATTCAATTAGTAATGAGGAACATCGATGATAAGATACAACCAATTTTATGCATGGCCTCCATCACTACATTTCAAGATTTTTGAGATAGAGTGAAAATTTTTGAAAAGCTAAACTTATCAAAATAAAAAATCCACTCTAATAAGTCCAAAAAGGGTAAAGCTAAGAGGACAAACTAATTCCATATTCTTCAGAGCAGATAAAGGAAAATAGGTGGCATACAACAACAATAAGGGAAAATAACCTATGTACAAAGAAGACTGGGGAAAGTAGTCGATGAATCCTAAACCTCAACAAAAATAGGTACTTGAGGTGAATTATAAGTTGCAGGTTTTTTTTTTGTGGAGGAGAACGTCTGAGGCTAATAATGGGAACTGGTGATCAAACGTTCCCATCCCTTAAAGAGAAAATGAATAAAGAATACTGGTTCAAGAGGGAAAGTGTCATGACACTATTTTGACAAGCATTTAGAGCAAAAATCCCAGAGTGTAAGAGGCCCTAAGAGTATAATCTTGTCAGCGACCCAACTTGTTGCCCATATCTTCGGGTAATCAGCCATCCTATTGAAGATTGTTATATCTTAAAGGATTGGCTGGAAAGAAAATTTAGGAAGGGAGAATTTACATTATTAGATAATGTATTGATTCATCCTAGTAGAGAATCAACATGGGTGATTACGTCCTCTTCCGTACTCCCGACTGGAGAAAAAGAAAAAAAAAAAAGGAACCAGCTCAGGATGAATAGTGGGAGACTGCGGACACTAAGAAAATAGTGAATATGTTAAGGAAACTCAAAGGAGTTTCTCATGTCAGTCAGAAGTCTTCTACTGAGCCGATGATAGATTTGAAGGTGTTTCTTATTATAAATGCATCTACCTCCATGTATCACCCTGGCCAAGCTTGCTTATCAAAGCTCAATAAGGAAAAATCCTTCAAGAAAAAGACCAAATTGAAGAAGCTAAAGGAGAAGAAGACATCAACCCAAAGGGCTATCAATGGTTTGGATGATTATTATTAGACTTTGAGGTGACCTATTAAGCTCGCTAACTTTATATTAGATATTAAAATAAATGAAGAATAAAAAGTAGATGAAAACTCGCTTCCTGTAGAGATGTACCAAATTATCTCGCTGATATTAAACATGTTAACAAAAGGAGAATATGCTGAGGAAGTAACTCCTTAAGCTTGTATGATAGTGTAATAAATGAATTACAATTCAAGGGAAGATTTATACTTCCCAAATAGGGATAAATTAGAACCTGACATAACATTGCAGATGGAGCTTGTAAAGTTGGATGGTGATTCTAAATCTACAAATGAATATCCCAAGATGACCAAAGCTAGTTCTGAGAGAGACACTTCATCAGTTGAACCTGAGTTAGATGAAGTAGCCCAAGTACAATAGAGAAGTGGCAAGAAGTTGCCGTCTCTAACAAAGAAGGGGGTCTCCAATTAGGACAAGGGAAAGGATATAATCATCAATAAAGAGATTATTCTTAAAGATCTTAAGAAGAATTTTGTTTCAAATAAAGGGATAGATTAAAATATTTTATCTCATCTATGAAAAATTACAGTGTAACTGAGTATATATGATGCTCTTATAATATTTAATGATTTTCAAGAAATTTTGATTCAGGCTCTCAAAAGTTCCAAAAGATATAAAGCGTACTTTGTTGAACATTTTATGATTGAAGTTTTACACACTCGGAACGAGCCAATTATCACTTTTGTTGAAGATAATTTGATGCTCAGAATAAAAAATCAAAATTTCCATCTATATGTTACTATAGAGAGCAGCATTATCATAATTAGCTAAATCATGATTAATCATGGATCTTCCACATATCTTATAAGCTTCAAAGCACTGAGATCATTGTGCCTTGATGTGTAACATATTGGGCAAGATAAACTGAAGGTACATGACTTTAATGAGAAGGGACAAAAGATAATGGGGTCATTCATACTTCCTCTTATATCTGAAGAACTATATAGATGTTTAGTTTCATGTGATTGACGCAAGGTTTCCCTCAGTTGCATAAGTATGACATTATCCTATTAACCCTACACTAGTGCATAAAGTACATCCGAGATGGACAGGAGTTTAAGGTTTCTAGTGATATACAACCCTTTTAGTGCACAAAATGAAAATATATATGAAGGATGTGAAGTACTTCATTCCAAAAGAGTTGAAGCCATCAAGCTATCTTGAAGCCAAAGTGTGAAATTCAAAAGCTGTAAAGGGGCCTAACCAAGAAGTTGGGAAAAAGTAGGTAGGGAGAAATAAGGCACTATCGACTCTCCCTAAACCAGCTAACATGCACAAATCAAATAAAATTTTGCCTCACTTGATGGAGGCGGAAGACATCATCACCATCAAATCTAAGAAGACCCGTTAATATTTATTCGAAGGTAAAAAGAAGGTGGAATATCCAAACTCTGATTATAACTACGAGTCTACCTATGCAAATAAGGTGCGGCGTGTCTTCTCAAGAAGAATAGGTAGCTTGTCAATATTAGAGAGCATACACTACATGAAAATTATCTATTACTGATGGCATTTTTTGATGGAAATTGATCATTATCCGGTAGTTTTCAAATTTACCAGTGGTTTTTTTACGGAAAAAAATTCACTGATAAAACCCGCACAAGAAAAAAATTCCATCGACTATCCAGGAGAATTAAGCCGTCAAAAAATTAAAAAAATTCCATGCTCTCCAGGGACGCTGCCTACCCGGCAGCCTGCCTGACCACTCCCGCGCCATGCCTGACCTCTCCCGCGCCCTGTTCAACAACCCGCTTGACTGCGCCTGCCCGGCAGCCTGCCTAACTACGTGTGTCTGCAACCTGGCCTGTTTGGCAACCCACTCCCGTGCCAAAAAATTAAAAATTTAAATAATTATTTTTAATTTAAATCTTTTTACTTAAATTAAGCAAATAGTTAATATTTTATCTAATCATTTTTGTTAAATCATTTAAAAACTTAAAATTTTAATCAATTTAAGTAAAATTTTAAAATTTCACCAAAAAACTAAAAAATTCGCCAAAAAATTCTTTGGGAAAGAAGTCTCCTGAAAATTTCATCAAAAAAGTTGTCTTATTTTTTCCGTGAGAAAGCTGTCGGAAAATTAACTACCGAAAAGTTGCTGGAAAATTTTGCCGTTAATTGGTAATTTTCCCATAGTGATATTCATGGTCCCTCCTCTTCCTCCATGATACTTAAAAGAAATTATCCATCGTAAAGTGCATAAGTTCAAAGAGCTCCATATATTCTACGCACCTCCTAGGAGTAAAAACACCAGGCTAGAAAGTTTATTCTATAAATCTAGTGAACGACAGGAAGAAATATTTGACTAGCTTGTTGAGCTTATTAATTCTAGAAAGATAATTCCTGCAAGGATGCCCAGGTAGTAACCTAGAAGAATTTGAAGGATGATGCAAAAATAAGGGGTTCTTGATGGTGTCTCTAAATGAATAACTCGACTCCTTTTAAATTTATGGTGTGTAAAAAGTCTTCTTATTACACAAAAAAAGGACACTCTTATAGCAAGAGACCTCAAATTCATTATATGAAAATATCCCCAAAGGGGGATTTTATGTGAAATAACATGTGGGGAAGTTGAATCTGATGGCGACAGCGAGGCAGACCTCTACGAAATCAATCTTTTATATGATCAACCTGTAGAACCTAAACCTACACCAGAAGAGCTTGAAGATGATGAAAATGATGACACGATGGATAAGATGAAAGAAGTTAATTAAGGGATTGAAAAAGATCCTCGTCTGACCTTCATTAGTGCCCTTCTCCTCGAAGATTAAGTTGGAGAAATAAAATAGCAGCTTTGTGAATTCAGGGATTACTTTACCTGGATATATGCTGAAATGCCTAACTTATCCCTTGATATGATAGTTCATAAATTAGCTATTAAACCATATGTAGTTCTCGCAAAAGGAAGCTCCAAGGAGAATGAGATTGGAGATTAAAGAATAGGTGATTGCAGAGAAGAAGAAACTCATAGATATGCTTCATTCGTAAAGAAAAATATGCTGATAAGATTGTCAATATTATCCCCATCAAGAAGAAGAATGATCAGATATGTGTCTATGCGCTTTAGGGACCTTAATGAAGCATATACAAAAGATAACATTTCACTTCTAGTGTTAGAGCTACTAGTTGATAACACATCCAACTATGACATATTCTCTTTTATGAATGGATTAGGGATACAATCATATCAAGATGGTAGCTGATGATTAGAAGCACACATCATTCAAAACACCCATTAGTATATTTTGTTACACGATCATGCTCTTTAGCCTGAAGAATGCTAGTGTTACTTATCAGCAGGTGATGACGCACATCTTTGATGAGCTGATTCATTAAAAGGTCGAATGTTATATGGATGATCTAATTGTCAAGAACATAGACCGAAGTGACCACTTATGTGACTAGAAGACTGTATTTGAGAAGATAATAAAATATGATCTGAAGATTAATCCCCTCAAATGTGCTTTTGGGTCTCTTAGAGAAATTTTTTTGGGTACGTTATTTGTTATTTAGAAATTGAGATCAACTTCAACAAAATTAAGGAGATAATGAAAATACCACTGCCAAAGAATCTTTGATAGCTTGACTTATTGTAAGGGTAGCTTGCTTTCATTCAGTTATTCATATTAAATTTGTTAGATAGGTGTCAGCTATTTTTAAAGCTGATGAAGAAGGATTCTCTCTTCATATGGGATAGATAATACCAAGAAGCTTTTGATAGTACCAAGAGATATTTGTTAAGCTTATCCATTCTCACAGTGCTAATTTTTGGGAAGCATCTTATCCTATATACATTAGCACTGGAAGAGCCCCTCAGAGCACTACTGACCTAGTATAATGAGGAAGGAAATGAGAATACACTATACTACATCAGTTAGAGGTTGATTAGAACAGAGATATGATATTCTCCAATTGAGAAGTGTTATCTGACATTAATTTTTGCTGTCCAGGAACTCCATCACTACATCTTGTCTCCTAAAATTACATTGATATCAAATATCGTTCTATTGAAGTTCTTAATAATAAGACCTACTTTGACAAGTCATCTAGCAAGATAGGAAGTGATACTTCTACAATTTAATATCATGTTTGTGCCATAAAAGACATTAAAGGGATATGTCTTGGCAGATTTTCTCACTACACATCCTATCCCTATAGATTCACTTCTCAATGATGATATGTCTGATGAACAGATTATACATGTCAAAAAAAAAAAAAAAAGAAATCACGAGTCTAGGATATGTATTTCAATGGAGCAACATCAATTTAACCTGTCCAACCTCCAAATCTAGCAAAAGGCTGAGATGACATTTGTTGTATCTTTATAATGCTTGAGGGAGGCTTAATGAGATATTCGTTAGGTCTAACTGAACCCCAAACTAACAACAAGACTAAATATGAAGCTTTAATAGCCAGTCTGGAGATTATTCTTTTAATTAAAATTTGAAACCTTCAAGTTTTTGGTGACTCTAAGCTTGTGATAAATCAGGTGTTAGGTATTTTTAAAATTAGTAAGCTTGAGTTGGCCTAATATCACTAGGGAGTCCTTGAGCTTATGAAGTAGATTTTGACTATTAAATTAGCTCAAGTTCTATAAACCTAGAATACCAAAGGCTGGTTGCCTGGCTAAATTGGCAAAAAAATGGCAACTATGAATGATGAGCCTATATTGATTAGAGTCAATGCTCATCAGGTCTTAGAGAAAGAAATTTTATAATTCCCGTAGGAAGAGGGATTACCAAATCCAAGTTAGCAGGATATCACTACAATTGATCCTCAACATTCCTAATAAATCATCATTGAAAACTGGCTTGGTGAATATCAAGTAGTCAAGAGAAGGTGTAAAGCTAGTGTTGCCTCAGAATCATGGTGGTATTGTTTGGATGTTTAAAAGTAAGATGATTAAAGGCAACCTTTCACCAACTATTTTAGATAAATCAAACTCCCAGCAGGCAAACAATTGGGTGCATAAATCAAGTAAAGAGCATTGCAATATGCATTTTTCAACAAGACGTTGTATAGAAAAACTTTTGATCAGATGTGGCTAAGATGTTTGAGGACCAAAAAAACTGATAAGGTAGTAATAGAAGTTTACAAAGGATTTTGTAGTGCACACCAATTAGGTCCTAAAATGGATGTCAAAATCAAGAGAATAAGTTATAAGAGATTGCATTAATAATGTTAAGAGGTGACATTAGTGTCAGATCCATGGTGATGTTATATATCTGCCACCAATTCCATTGCACCCTATAGTGGCATTCTGATTGTTTGAATGATGAGGCACCGATATAATTGGGTTAATTGATCCACCATTATTAGCTAGACACCGCTTTATATTGGCAATAATTAACTACTTTTAAAATCGAGCAGAGGCAGCTCCATTCAAAGAAGTTACATCTGAACATGTATTGGTTTGATTTAATAAATATTGTTTTAAAAAAATATTAATTTTCTTTGGGAAATATTAATTTTTTAAATTTTGAAATTGAAGGCATCATTATAAACAATATATCACCTCGGAAGGTGAACATATCATTTCCTAATTGGCTTAAATTATAAAACTTTAAATTTATTATGATTATCGTAGTCAAACTCAAGAAAGAATTATATATGCCCCTAGAGGATTAAAATGAACTTTTATCAAATGTTTGACTATGATGATCCAAATATGTGATCACTAATTTAATCATCAAAGTAATGATAATAAAGTAATATATCATTTCGAGGAAAGAGGATATTGTATATTATCGATTATTTGAATATGACGATGATGATCACCATTTTTTTAAAATTTCACAAAGAGAATTAATTGAGGTTTTAAAAATTTTGATTTTAAAAATCTTGATTTAAGTTTCTTAGTCTCCTATGAGTGTAAGCCCTCATAGTTAATTACATCATAGGAAACCGAAGTTCCCTACGAATACTCTCGATTAAAATAGCGGTATGAATTTTATTTAGATTTTCAAATATTGACATCAAAGGATGAATGGTAGGAGGCACCTAAGATTCTTAAATAATTCAGAAGTGCCCCAATCTATCCTAAGTGTTTCGCTCAAATTTGATCGAAAGAGATTTTAAGTTAAATTGCCCATTTTTATTAGAAAGTTGGGATTTGATTCTCAGAGGTTGATGTCTTATAGACTGAGCTTGCCTCAAAATATAAATCTAAATTGGGTACTGAAAATTAGTGACCTGAACCTAGCTAATGTAATGTAAACCTGGACTTATCCCAACTTGGATTGGGGAGCCAAGTAAACCACCTAGGCACTTCAAAATCATGAGTCCGATCTTTTATAAAAGAGTGTTAGGGATATTATTTAAGATATGTTTTTGAGAATAGGGCCGACATCTTGAGCAGTACTTAATTTGGCCCCTCAACATATGTTGGGTGTTTGTTGTCTAAGTAAATGTAATTAAAGTTTAGACTCTTTTAAATTTATTGCTAATGCAATGTTTACTAGTTGACTCAAATGCTTTAAATTATATATGAAGCAATTTTAAAAATAAGCTTTAAAAATAAAATTTATCCTAAAAGAATGCACAGATGACAGATCTGCACCCTCATAGATCAGGTGGTTTGCCAGAACCTGCAAGCTTGGAGGTGCCTAACAAAGGAAAAGAAAAGTACATTAAAATGCTATGCAAACTCCCAGGGGTCTTGGGCTTACTTCTTAAATTCGTTAGAGTTATTATATTATCTTAAAAAATTTAAATTTTTTAAAGTAGAAATAGTTTTAATGATCCCTCATGAGCCTCCTATCGAATTCTAGGCTAAATCAAAATTGGCATGTAAGATTTACCAGAAAACTATTAAAACCAAGCAATCCTATATCGCAATCAACATCAAACAATCAATATAAATAAATCAATTAAAGTTTAATGTCCATAGGTAAATGCCTTTTAATATTACATTTCAGGGTCTGCAAAAAAGTAAAGTGGCTGGGCACCACTGACAATAACCCAGATTCCACTCCTAAGAATGAAAAGAAACTCCCCTTAGAGAGGGGTGTTATCTTTTCTCTTTTGATATTTGAAAGGCATCTTAATTTTGATTTCTAAATAGAGAGGGATTTTCCCCTAAGGGATGTCCCTTCCTCTTTGGATTCCAAATTGGAAGTTTAACATCCAATCTTAGTTAGTCACTTTGACAATTATAACTCAATTGAATTTAAATTATATTGAACATAAAAGAAAAATCTAGACTCAATATACTACAGGGTTATCCTAATAATCAATAGTTAATTAATCCCAAGCAGTTAATATTTGAAAATTAATAGTCCCAATCATTCATAATACATAGTGCAGTAAATAAACAAACAATCAATCAATTCTAACTAGCAACCAGCATACAGTGAAAATCACAGAAAACTCGGCACACAACTACAGAAAAATAAATATCGGCCTAGCCTAAAACTAAAGTTGGTTGTCCTAGATAACCATCTAAAGTGTGTGCAAAAGGTTGTGTGGTTTGGATATGTCCTACGTATGATATTTGATTAAAGCTGCTTAAGGTTCTGATTGGTTGAATGACTTAAGAAAATGTTTAATTAAACTTTAAATATTAATGACTTAAGATTAATTTTTAAATGTTTTTTAAAGACTGGGTGATTACTACCTTTGTTAAACCAGGGCCATGAAGTTTATTTCACCTTCCTTAGGGCTAAATCAATAGCTTCGTTGGCTTGGGTTATCCAGTAGTAACTAGTATGATTAAATAGTTTGATTTGATTTAAGGTTTGAAAGTCAATGAATTTTAATTGAAGTTGATTGATTGTTGGTTTTAAAGTTAAATTAGTGTTTTTAGATTTTAAAATAAATTATTTTATTTTCTGGAATTATTTGAGTTATTTAATGTATTTAATTGAAAGGGTTAAAATTTAACTTTTTGACTAAGCTTAAATTCTAAAAATATAATATTTTATTAAAATATTAGACCTTATATGATCAGTTAGATTATAAGTTTGCTGGATTTGGATTTTTCTATATTTTATTATGAAGGTTTGAAGTTTTGACTTGATTTTAACTTAAGTTTGATCGGATTGTTGACTTTTTAACTTTGCTCTTTTTTGAAGGTTTGAAATTTTTAATAAATATTAGATTCTCGTATGAGTTGAATGCCTTTGAGTTTGGTCAATTTGGATTTTCTAGAATTAGTTATGATTTTTCAAAATTTGTGTATTTATTTGAATTTTTAAATTATTTTAATTAAGGGGGTTTTATTGATTTTGCTTCAAATGAACTCCTAACTCCTTGAAATCAACTTCAAAAGTCAGGGATGACCTAAGGGAAGATTCCCAAGTATTTATAAATTTTCTAGAATTTTTAATTATTTTTTAATTAATTAAATTAATTAAATATTATTTTTTTA
>NW_021318777.1:2844254-2852322 GCF_001605985.2 Dendrobium catenatum
TAGTGGTGAAAAGAGTTTTGTAAAGGCTTCTCCGCCTTGCTGTGGGTGCAAAAGGAGAGTCACTAGTGGTATTAGTGCAATACTCGGAGGGTGCCTCTGGGGAGTGGATGTAGGTCTGGTTTTGACAGAACCACTATAAATTTTATGTCTTTTATTCTTTACTGCTTTTTCTATTTTAAAAATTGTGGTTGAAAAACTATTTCTAAAAATTCATTAAAATTTACTTTCGATTCAAAATATTCAAAAGAGGGATAATTATTTAAAATACTAATTCACCCCCCCCCCCTCTTTGATAGCCTTGGGACATAAACTTAGGTTTAACAACCTAATTCATAGTGAACGAGTTTCAACAGTATGGAGGTATTGAGAGCTCGAATGAACTAGCTAGATGTTCTGGGAGATGGAGTTAAGTGAGAGAGAATGAGTGTCAGAATGAGAGCTTATTTGGGCATTTTACCCAATTCAAACGTCCTTGCCCATCATGAACGACTGAATTAACTAGAAGGCTTACTAGAATGTTGTCACCTTCCCTGAGAGTAGTTGGGAGTAAGGAATCAAAAGGACTAAAGGACTAGTGACATGTAAAGGTCCCTTGTCTTTTTAAGAACATGTGGATGTGATTAGGAGCTGAACCAAGGATTAAGATGGCTTAAGAACATTCCATAAGGTGATTAAAGCTTCTAGAGTTAGAGGGATTAGATTAACCTAAGCGATTTAATTATTTAAGGGTCTTTTAAGCCAGTGGAAGTGGTTCCATCCAAAGATAGGGTCATTTGATTCAAAATAACTTTTTACACCCCTAATGGGCATTTTGGTCATTTTGGATTAACTTGGTCAACCAGGCTTGACCAAGGTCTATACTTGAGTCCATTACAATCCTAATGGTAATTAGGATGAATTGGGAGTGGTTTTTAGATTTGATTTAAAAAGTCCAAGCTGAAGTTTGGAGAAAACCTCAAAATTGCCTTTAAGGGGGGTTTTAATCATTTTGACCCCTAGTCAACTAAGGGTCAAAGTGGATCCACCAAAATACAGTTTAATGCTCAACAAGTTAACAATAAGGGTTTAGATATGATCAGATGATTTAAAGAAGGCTCCAAGGTCATGATCCACTAGGTGGTAGGTCCAGTGGCATAGGCCGTAAATAATTGAAGGTTTTACATCCTTTGGATTTCAATTCAGTTTCTAGAGTTAGAGACCTCATAAAGGGCTCAAATTTGGAGGGATGCCTCTAGAGACATGTCCTATCAATATGAAATTGATAGACTCTGAATCAGATGTCATTTGATTGGGTTTTGAAGTGTTTGAAAATTCCCTGGAAAAGGCTTTTAGGGCCTAGCCTTTACCCTTGAATTTTGGTTTGAAATTCTGGATTTAAATTGAATTTTGAATTTGAATGATTAGAATTGAATTATCAAAATCATTTATGATTATTTGAGCGATCATAAAAGGTTGAATATAATTAAAGCTATATCAAGGACATGTTCAAGGTTTGAAGTCTAAATTTTATTGGAGTTTAAATTGAATTCAAATCTAGAGTGGCTTGAGGTCAGGATTTATTTGATGTTTGGATTGGTCCAAGAATCTAAAGGAATTTTAGGGTCTAAAATCTAGAAGAATCCTAGGGTCTGGATTTGTCTGGAGGAATCCTATGGTCTAGATAGATCCTAGGTTTTAGGTAGATCCTAAGATCTAGGTTGGTCTAGAGTTTGAATAGATATGGGATCTGGATTGTTCCTAGTGATCTCATACGAAAATGAGGTCAATAATGATCTGCTTCTTCACCCAAAATGTTGTACATAGATTCGGTGTCCATGCCACATAATCTTATATAAGGGAACAACATTCAAGAGCACCAAAATTCATAAATTTATTGATTGATACAAAATTGATTGGCGATTTTCCTCTATATACAACCTAAGAGAAAATAGTATGGTGGAGGCCTTCAATATACTAATGAAGTTGCTTAGGAAAATTTTCACCAAGAATAAAAATGTTTGGCATACTAAGATGATAGAAGCAATGTGGGTGTATCATACTACTTATAAGATGGTAATCTAAGCTGTTCCTTATGCACTGGTGTTTAGGGTCAAAGCATTGTTGCTACTAGAGATAAAACTATCATCATTTTAGATAGTTATATAACATGATCTCACTTAGGAGCAAAATGCTCGCTTGAGAATGGAAGAGCTCAACACACTAAACAAAATCATACTGCAAGCTTAGCAAAATCTAAAGATATATCGAGCAAGGATAGCCAGATCCTTCAATTTGATGGTGCGGCATCGAGGAATTCAAAAAATCGAGTTGGTCATGGTGCTGAGAATGTCAATCATCCCATATCAAAAAGTTGGTGGTAAATTTATATCTAATTGGGAAGGCCCTTTCATCTTCCAGAAGGTGTATCAGGGAGGGGCTTTTTAACATATTAATCTAAATAATTAATGGTTGATTCTTGAAGAAATGTCATGCATGAAGGTCACTCAAAAAAATTTTGTATTTAATATACTATATGTTGAGATAGTTGCTACTTAGTCTTTTATGTTTGATATTCTTGCAACTTGTTTTTTTTTTATGATTTCAAATATTAATATTTTGATTATTATTTCTCTTTAAAATATTTTGGAAGAATTATTTTACTTTTGTATGTACTAACATTTCAGGGAAATCACTCTAGATTGTTGAAGACTTCAAATCAAGATCAATTTAGGTTTATTGTATTTGAAGTCTGTATTTTTCATTTTATTGAGTCTGAGAGAGTGTGATTGTAATTGAGTAACTGAGCACACACACCGAGGGAGAGTTTAAAATTCATATTTTTTAAAGCTGATCTTACGGTTGGATTTCACTTCGTATTGGACGATCTGACCAATTATTCTCTCGATGAGCAGTCATACGAACATGAATGAAATTTTTTTTAAGTGTAAATCGTATGGGATGATCCAAATTTTTGTACAGGAATGAATGCTTCTATTTTGTTCTCAGATGAAGATCGTACGGGACGATCATAATTTTCGTACAGGGATGAACGCCTCTGTTCTATTCTCGCAAGAAAATTTTTTCTAAGTATGGATCGTACAGGCTGATTAGAGTTTCATACAAGTATGAACGTCACGGGATTACGATCGTACGGGACAATCCAAGCTTCATCTTGCATGAAAGTTTTTTTCTAAGTATAGACCGTACGGGATGATCCTAGTTTCGTACATGTACGATCTTCTTGGGTTTGTGATCATATGGGATGATTTATGTTTTGTACCAGGACCAAAGTCTCTGGTTTGTTCTCTCTCATTTCAATTTGACGTTTCATACAAAAGAAAATTGAATTTTTTAACTATTCATCCAGAATGAACTCAGTTTGTACCGGACGATTATTGATTACAAAATGATTTCGTACCAATTCACAACAGCTTCGTACATAACAGTTTTTGAAATGTTTGTATATATAAACATACGATCGTACAGTACGCTCGTGTACGCTCAAAGTTGAAATTTTCGGTTTTCTAGACAATTTTTGGTGTCTTTTATATAAAAGGTCCATTAAAACTGACTTGTTAGAGTCTAATCTTTATGATTTTTTCAAGGGAAATTGAAGGAGAGAGTGTGAGAGAGTGTTTGAGAGAGATTTCTTACTAGTGGAATGTGAAGGGTTCACAAGATTACTCAAAGGTAAGGATCTCTGTGTGTTATTTGCATTTTTCACTCTTTCTCTTATCTTTCTAGTTTGCTCATGAGAAGATTCTTGAAGAAAGGCCAAAAGTTCTCTGTCTATACTTGGAGAGTGTGAACAGTCGAATGTACTCTACCTACACTTACGGGGTGTTAATGGACGAAGGTTCTCTGCCTACACTTGGAGAGTGTGAACAGACCAAGGTTTTCTGCCTACACTTGGAGAGTGTGAACATCTGAATGTACTATACCTACTCTTGGAGAGTGTAAACAGCTGAAGGTGCTCTGCCTATACTTTGAGGGTGTGAAAGGATGAAGGTTCTCTGCCTACACTTAGAGAGTGTGAACAGACGAAGGTTCTCTGCTAACATTTGGAGAGTGTGAACAGTCGAAGGTACTCTGCCTACACGTAGAGGGTGTGAAAGGATGAAGGTACTCTGCCAATACTTGAAGAGTATGAAAGGATAAAGGTTCTCTGCCTACACTTGGAGAGTGTAAATAGCTGAAGGTACTCTGCCTATATTTGGAGGGTGTGAAAGGATGACGGTTCTCTATTGCTCCGGGAATTGATGGAAGAGAGTTTTGTAAAGGCTTCAGGGAATTGATGGAAGAGGTACTCTGCCTTGCTGTGGGAGCAAAAGGACAGTCACTTTGGTAGTATTACAATACTTGAAGTGGGAGGCTTCAGGGAGTTGATGTAGGTCGTGTTTGATCGAACCACTAAATCCTTAAGTCATTTTAATTTTTTGCTGCTTACTTACTGCAATTTTAATTTCGTGGTTGAAAAAATTTGCTTTAAAAAATTACGAATCAATAATTGGTTTCAATTTTAAAATCCAAGTGATTTTTTTTTTTTAAATTGTCAATTCACCCCCCCCCCCCCCCCCCCCCCCCCAAAAAAAAAAAAAAAAAAAAAAAAAAAAATTATAGGACATGAATGCAGAATTCACTCTTTTTGTGTTCAAACAAACATTCTGATGGTGAAACAACATGCATGTTAAAATTCATTTACCAAATTTTTTTTAATAAAAAAAAAAAGAATTTTAAATATTTTGTGGAAATACCCCTATAATATAGGGGATTTTTTTTTTTAAGTTTTATAATTAAAACTTATCTAATTCTCCCTCAAGATAGGGGACATTTTGATATTTATTTAGGTTATAATTGCACTACATCTTGAGATCCCCAAATAAATACTTGAAATCATGAAACACAAAATTTATTTGACCCTCTCTTACAAGAAAGCGGTATTTTAAATATTTATTTGGATCGACATCATACTTTATGCTGAGATCTCTAAATAAATATTTAAAACTATTGAATGTATCATTTGGTTTGTTAATGTGCTTCGTATCAAGATCCTTAAATAAATATTTAAAATTAACAATACAAGCATCTTTTCAAATAAGAGAATATTACAATTACTTTTGTGATATGTGTATGTAGATGTTTTTTTAAAAAGTTTAAGATTTCACCTTCTTCAACATACCAAGACTTTGAAGGTTAGAAAAGAGGATTCTTATGAATAAACACTCTAGCACGTCGAGCTAAAATGGTACAACTTCTTCTATAGCCTTAAGCTAAGGTCTGAATAGGTGTATGAGATCGAATTCCATAAGCTCAAATATGTATGAATCACTCGCAGCTCCATTTACTCAGTAAGCTATAAGAAAGGTTATAGTAAAGAAACACCCATTTTATTAATCAATCAAGAAGGACGGTTGGAAACACGAATGCTTATTCGACTCAACAAGTTCAAGTATTTGTAGTCTAAAAAATTCTCCTAATAGATTGGAGAGTCAATGTTTTAGAAGGAAGGAATGAGTCTAAATCAATATAGCTTTGGAATGCGTGTAAGCTTTGAGATCTAGAATAATGAAGGATGACTTCAAAAGTGTAAACTTCAACAAATTTAACTTGGGGAGCACATTTCTCTATAACTCAAGTCTAAATCTTGAATGGATGTATGAGATCAGACTCAATAAGCCAAGATGTGGTTGAATTGCTGGTAGCTCCATATGCTCAATAAGCCATAAGAAAGGTCATAGTAGGAGAACCTCTATTTCAACAATCGGATCATAGGAGCTATTAGATCTTAGTTCACTCAATCTGATAAGTTCAAGAAACTTAGATTAAAGTCTACTCAACTGGTTAAGGGTCAAAGTTTTGCCTACATTTGGTACTACTAATTAAACCCAAAATCTGTAAATCCTTTAATAGATCTAAAATGCACGAATAGAGGATCGAATGAATTCTTCTTCAATATGTCTACCAAAGCATAAAGAAAAGGACCAAAAAAATTATCCCAAAGTTCACATAAAGCGTACGGCTAAACCAAAGGGTTTAGGTCACTGGTCATCAATAAGTCCATCATGCATAAAGGGTTTAGGTCACTGACATCTAGTCCTTCATTAAGCCTGCCATAGTAAGAAGTATAAGGAAAAAGGCATGCAAATCTCCTAACAAGTTAGTAATGACAAATCAGGTAATCCTTCACCAATATACGTCGTATAAAGCATGGGATAGAAGGAACAAACCTTAGTACTCAAGCTAAAGCAATGAAATGAGTACAGCTATTGACTCTAAAAGGTGTCTAAAGCCATAAAACCACAACAACAGAAGTTGCAAGGGAAGGAAAAGAACTCACGAATAATTAAAATCATAAAATTACTTTATTTTGTTGATTCAAGTTTTACATATACAAGCTTGCAATTTCCATCCTTTTATAAGATTGCACCGACCAACAAAAAGAAAAATTACATTGTTCTTCATAGAGGATTGAAGACTATCTCCTAAATTCATGCCTGAAGAGGAAGTTGATAGCCCTTCTTAGTCCTTCCAAAGACTGTGTATTCTGCACTTTTGAGATCTACACAAAGTAATAGAGGCATCAACAGAAAGAAAAGAGAAAGATTATGCAAGTGTATGTAAATCACATAAAATGATGTACATGAACCAAAGTCACATGCAGTAGCTAACTTACTAGTGTCCCGCTCCTTAAAGTGACAAGGTATAAGTAAAGAAAAAAAAAATCTATAGAAGCTGCACAAAAATGATGGGTGCATACCTGAGTGAAATCCTCCAATAATAGCTGATTGACTGGTCACCCGCTCCTCCTAGAGCCTGTATAGAGCAATAATGGTAGTAAATAAATTAAGAAAGAGAGAAAAGCTACACAAACTAACAAAGTAAAATTATATATGAGCAAAAGCCTCCTCCGACAACTAACTAGCTGATATCCTATTCTTGCGGGGACCTATGCAAAGTAGCGATGCATCAATATACAAAAATGGGCGGTATAAATAAAAGGCAAAAGATAAAGAAAACTAGAAAAGAAAAAGGGCGTACTTGAGCTAGAGAAAACTATAGAAAACCTAAGGCAGCAAAGTCCTGCTACCTATTGAGTGTGTAAACCTCGGGCAAACTCTAAATGACACCTATAATTATACAACAAAAATATTACATTCATATATAATTGTGGTAAAGAAATATGTTGAGCAGTTATAAATATGCTAGAAACTAAGGTGACAATGGTGGTAAAAGAAGAACAAGAAGAGACGATGTTATCTATCAGCATTAGTATGTGGAGTAATGCTCTAAGAATCAAAGTATAAAGTAATACATAATATCATTAGGGCTTCTACTTGACTGAAGCCAACATATAAACCATATTATTATCTATAAGCGCAACTAAAGATCTATAAAGATAGAAAATTTCCATAATGCCATGACACACTCCTAGAAATCCATAAAATTAAACCCTTGGTGTAACATCCAGAATAAATATCTACAGATCCACAGGGTAAACCAAGTTGCAACAAATATGATTCTCTCTAGGATTGTTCTAAATTTATTGGAGGGCATTTATTGACCTCCATAAATAAACCAAGTTGATGCAAGTGAAGATGACGAAAGTGACAATCGACGAGTGCGATCGTTAATAAGCGCAATGCATCACTTGAATGGTCGAATAACCTCTGACCGCCAAATGGACATACATATGCAATCAAAATGTCAAATTTACTCACAAGGGACCTGTTGCAAATCTATTTTCATGGCTTATGTTTTGATGATTGACAAACACTATTTCTCTTGGACTGCTTGTTGCTTCTAACTTTTCAGGAATCGAAGATCGGACGAACAAGACAAAGCCAGTTCAGGATTGCATAGGTTTAGGGTTAAGTCAATATGTACTTTTATTGTTTCACTTTTTGAGTCTACTTGTAATGGTCAAAGAGACTGATGCTAAGTAACCCTACACACACACACTTGAGAGACTTAGAATTTATATTTTTGCTCATATCGGCTAAGACGATTTTTTTATCGGCCTGGAAGATCAGGCTTAAAACAGACAGTCTAAATAAGGATTCTTAATTAAGGCAGCCGTCATTAACATATC
>NW_021318777.1:2853355-2861641 GCF_001605985.2 Dendrobium catenatum
TATAATTATATAATTATATAATTATATATTTTAAAATATTATATCTTGACTTACATATAAATTTGACCTCCCTATTCCATCAGTGCTGAGATGTCGCATTGCCTCCCAAGATTTCTACTCAAATCCCATGCTAAGTCGATGCTTTGCTTCATCATTAAAAAGAAATTAAATGAGATGTCACTCATTTCTTCTTCTAGATTTCTTGCTCTAGTTCACAAACTCCGTCCACTCCCTTCATCCTCTTCAATTTTGCAAAACATGTGCCACCGCCCCCCATTTGATTCGACCTCCCGCTCACACCACTTACTTTGACACACAAACTTTAGCTTCTAAAATCCCTCACTCGCCCAAAACCTCCTCGAATTCCCATTGCATCCCGGCACTCTCCTCTTGATCCCACGTAGCTCGCAACTGACCTAATCAAGCCCATCTCCTCTCAGTCGTTCAACTGACCTAACAAAGCTGGATTCCACTCTGAACCTCACGCATAATCGAACTACAATCACTGTGCTGATCAATCAAGATCTTGGTTGGACGATCTTTCCACTAGAGCCGCACTTCCACCTCAAGATGTGACCTTTAGCTTGTCCAACAACACCTCTAATTGGACTCTCACTCTGAATCCAACAACTCCTCTCCCTCATACATACTACAATCCCTCAATTGAACCCTCTACTACCTGCACCAAGCAGCTTCCCCTCTCTTCCACTAGCACTCGACCTCATATACTAAGGATGTTTTCATTCCTCTCATACCTAAGCCCCTCTTATTTTTCATATTCCTTCTATTTAGCCACATCCTTCACATACTCATCACAATAAATAAAACTTCCTTACTCAACTCAATAATTCTCCACTCCACCTGTTGCCCTCACATAAGTTTCCTCATAATTATTTCCTTTAATTAGCAAGCCTAATCCCCACTTAACTAGCCCAACTACACTATTAGTTATTATTATTAATTAATTATATAATAAATATTGTTATTTACTACTATTAATTAATATTTTTAATCATCCTCAGCTTATTATTATTATTATTATAAAAAAGAGAGAAATTCAAAAAAAAGAGAAGTTTACTTAATTCTGTCATCATCGTGCCTGCGACATTTCCATCGTTGCCCTCGTCACCATCTTCAATCTCCTTCATGCAAGGTATAAATATCCTTAAAACTCAAAAATCTCCAAATCATACTTTCAACGCTTGCAACGCACCAAGTGACACATATACACGCTCTCATAGTGTAGTGGGAGGGAACCTAGTGCGACACTTCTGATGAGATGGGTAGGCCCTATACACACTCTTATAGTATGGCGGTGACAATGCTAAGTACTTGTGTATGTGTCATCATGCCTGTATGGAAAAACTGTTTATTTCAAACAGGTACCTCAAATGCCTACACATGCTCTCATAATGTGGTGGGATTGAAGAATCACAACCACTGTGTCATCCGAAACCTACCATACACGCTCTTATAACATGATGGAAAGGCCCAGCTCCCCAAATTTCTCCTAAATAGGGGAGATGTTGGGAGGTTGACAAAATTTTCATCAAATAACAGACCTTGACTTAAACAATAAGTAGGGAACAAAACTTAAATAAACAATAGGGAACCAGCCTTAAATAAATGCACAAAATGAAATTATAATTCACAAAATAATAAATAGAATAAGTTAGAAAACAAAGGACCTATAGTTGATGAAACTCAAAGCAATAATATGAAACCTATAAGTGGATATCATAACAAATATATGAACAACATGAAAATTATGATGTACATAATAGTCAACCTACAAGTCTATGCAAAGAAGCTTGAAAGCATCAATAAATCAAGCTCTTAACAAATATGACAACTCAATAGAAAATTTTGATGAATGTGCTTACTCACTTAAAGAATATCACAAGCAACGAACTTGCAAATGTGACATTCTTCTATGATCGACGTTGGCTAGCTTGCAAATATATGTACACATTTCATATGAACAATAAAGGATGTACAAGTGAATACAATAACTTGTCAACCAACAAATGTAGGGAAATCAACGGTTAATGCAATTCATCAGCGATCAACAATAACATGCAAATGAACACACTTGCTATGATGTTATGATAGTGCTAGAAATGATGTGGGAATGATAGCTATTCTACAAATGTATCAAAAGTGAGTGTGAAAAATGCAATAACACATTCATGAGCAAAGAAAAAGAGTCATACATCAGATAAGAAACCCTCACAATTAATGTCAAGTAAGTATCTAACAAATGTATGAGACCGCTGCAGGTGAAGGAAGATGATATGCAATGAATGTAATGATTTTCTAGAGATAAAGCACAATTCCCATTTAATCAATGGAGTTTAATTACAAGAAGACATGCTAACCTATTTGCGGGCAGTAATAGTGGGCAAATGGTGAATATGATGCATTCCCTGCAAACATAAATAAATAAGTTACAATGCATATAATATATCATCAGTAAGCAAGGATAAAAAATCTGCAATGAATACAAGACTTGTGAGTAGCTATAAGAAACTCATCATACAACCAACATAATATCTACAAGTGAGATGCAAAAGAAATGTAGTGGATACAAACATCTACATGTAATGCTAGAAGATTTGCATTCAATGCAGCTCGCTCGTAGATAGTAATAGGAGCCCCGCAATACATACAATAGGAATGACATAGAATATATTATAGGAATGATGAATCCCCAATATACATAGACGGGAAGATTGCAATGAGTATGATACACTGCCTACAAACAAAAGTAAAAAAATTCTATAATAAATGCAGGCACCTATAAGTCACTGTGCAAAATTTGTCAGGTACACAATGGTCCACATATGATGGTTAGTCACCTTTGGATATCCACTAACATCCTACAAAAATATTCAACAAGGCTTGCAATGTACAACAGATCGCTCGTAAGAAGAAACAAGTGACCCATCACACAACTCTATGATTCACCTATAAGTGAAAGCAAGAATTTAGTAGTAAAAATTGAGGGCCTCTGGTAAACTACAATAGTAAATTTGCAGTGTCAAGCTACCACACCTGATAAATCAGCCCACTTGCAAAGGACAGGTGGAAGACTCCTTATGTGATGTGTAGTTCATTTACAAATAGAAGTACACTCCTGCAAGCTGAGTACTAAAAAAATGACAACATGTAGAAGGCCAAATGAGTAAAATTATATTATCAATGCATGACAAATGAATCCCAGCACACTAATAAACAATGCCACTAGATTAGCAAAATTCACAAAGGCGAACAGAATGCGTTTATAAATTTCCAAATGAAACACTACGCACTGATTAATGATAGTCATTTGCAAAACTGATCATTATAGAAACACCCCATCATGCATCGAAAATCATACTAACACATTCAAAACATGCATACATTTGTAATGTGCAAGGTGTATCATACAAATGCATCACTTAATGTACAAAATACACTATAATGTGGTGACACATTATACTAAGATGAAAAATGCATCGTGCATGTATATGATGCAACATATAAAATGCATTATGGAAATGTATGACATAAGCACATCATAACTATATGTTGTTAAGAATAAGTAGACATGTTACAAGCATTCCCACCTAATATACAAATGTGCCAGTTATATTTACATTGATGCATATAAGATATACATTGCAATATGCAGCATGCTTCATACATGATGCAAATAAATGTGCTAACACACATATAGATGCATGAGTGTGCATGTATAACATGAAGATGTGTTTAATACTTCCACTGTATTGCATATAAATAGTTGTCACACAAAACGCATCATGCAAGCACATTATCCAACGTGTAAAATGTGTTACACAGTAGCATCGTGATGTGCCGACATGCAAAATTGTCATACACTATATGCAGCATTGAATCATCATGCTAATGCCTTATGCAAGCAAACATGAAAGAATAGAAGTATACATACATATCATTCAAATACAACATATATTATGATCGTGCATCAAGCCACTGCGCTACATTGTGGGCTCTGAAAATTCCCATTTAGTGTCATCCCGGACTGTCTACACATCTGTCTATTTTTCTTTTAAGTGTTTATGAGACAATGATGGTAGAGAGTTTTAACGAGATTAGGTTCCGGGGAAATTTTCAGAAGGCAGATTGCGTTTTAGATAAGACACTACCCAGAGATTTCGCCCTCATTTTGTGAGGACTTTTTTTATCTGAGTTCTGGTTTCCTATAGGTGCAAGCCCCTATAGTTAATTACCCCTCCTGATAACAGGAGAGAACTTTCGATTAAGGCTAGTCGTTAAAAGGGTCGAATAGGTTATAAACTTATCGTATAATAGCAATAATTTTAGGGTTTAAATTTTGAATTTGAAAATTAAAAATTTGGAATTTAGAGTTTATCATCATAAACTTTAAAACTGGTGGTGGGGGGAATGAAGATGAGCCTGATCAAGATCCCATGATTCCGTCATCCCGGGCTATCATGATCCCGGTCTACTTAGTCAGAGGAGGTAGTCGACCCAACCTGACAGAAGGCCCCTTATCGGCAGCCATAGGTTGCTTCATCCAAGAATATCTTGTAAACCTGGGTTGGTGTTTGTCTAAGGGGATATATCTGAATCCACCTTAGCTGACAAAGGGCTTTATGCCTATCGAATATACCCTATGATTCATCGCTCAAGGGTTTGACGCCTTTAGGGAACATTCGGGCTTTGGCCGTGATCATAATATATTGGTGCCATTTTGCGAAAAAACCACCCGATCAGAGGGCACGTGCCACGTCCCTATTGGCAAAAGACTATTTGAGGATGAATCAAAGTGATACACCCGACACACATTCACTCTTTGTGAGCTGAGGTTAATTTTAAATTTATCACCCCCGACAAACAATTGCGGTAGGCAGATGATTTTTAGTTTTGAGTTTTTAGGTGATTGATTTTATTTTAAGAATTTAGATTTTTTTTTGTTTGATTTGACCCCTCCGGTTGAGATTTTTTGTCAACACGGCCATCAACGGGGTGATATTTTCACAACCCGACCCGATCGGGACGGGTCCCGCTCACATCGGGTCGTGGGGCCTGAACTTTCAGACTGACTGAACTGATTCCAGGATCTGGCTTTGAAATTTGTTTCAGAACTTTCTTCCAAACATTACTCATAAAAACAGACACATAGAGCTACTATAAACATCAAATACAGCGGAACAGATTATCTATCCTTTTTCTTCCTCAAAAGAATAATGTACAAATACAGCTCATGGCTTTCAGACAGAAAGAAAAGCAGAACAGAAAAGCCATGACTGTACAAAAATCAAAAGGACAAAAATACCTATAATAGATCAGACTCTGAACTTCTATTCCTGGACTTCCTTCCCCTTCCCAGAACCTGAAAACCACGCAGAAAATAAGGATGAGCTACAACAGCTCAGCAAGACATCAAACCTCCAATCAAAATCCTCAGAGTCCACATCAAACACATCAGACAGAAATCCGTATAAAAATCGAAACAGAATCGTATATTGAATCAGAACAGAATCAGAATCGTACAGATAAGAGCAAATCAAAATAGAGCAGAAATACATCCAGAACTGACAGAACGTACAGAAATCAGAAATCAGATTAAAATCATATCAGATCAAAAGTCATATCAGAACAGACAGAATCGTACGGAAATCAGAGTCAAATCATATCAGAACAGACAGAATCAGAATCAAAATACAAAGCAGAAATCATATCAAAATTCAGAACAGATTAAATCAGAACAAATATTTTAGAACAGATCTTCATTCCAGATTTCAGAACTTCCCCTTATATCTCCCTTGTGCATACAACACCAGAACTTCCCCTTATAGCTCCCTTGTGCATACAGCACCAGAACTTCCCCTTATAGCTCCCAATTGTGCTCATAGCACCAGAATAGAACGGATATATAGAATTTCAGAACTTCACAGAACTTCTCAGAACTTCTCCTTATAGCTCCCTTGTGCTTACAACACCTTCCCCTTATGGCTCCCAAAAGCATACAAAATCATAACATGTCATTTCAGAGCAAATCCGGACAAATTCAGAAATCGTACGAAAATCCGGCAGCGTAACGGCAGTATACAGAATTTACACAAAATTGACAGAATCAGAATTTTACCAAATTACAACAGAACATTCACAGCAATAATATAAGACTTTTATTCTACTGCCACAACATTTTTAGACATCGTCAAAAATTGTAGTCGAAAGAAAACACCGTGGAATAAAAAATACCAGGTCAAAATTCTTCAGAAAATAATCAAAATGTGCACACTTGACACCTCAGAAACATATCAAAAGTTACGCGGTAAAAATTGAACCAATCGGAAAATACGGACGAAATTCGCTAACTAAAACGAAATCCGGACAGAAAAGTCGTTCAAACTTCACCATTCTGAAAATTGAGAAAGGCGGAATGTGCCTTACCTTGCGTACACCACTTTCTTGAACTGTCTCGTCGGACAAAAACGGACCGGCTTTGCCCGAAAATCAACTTTTCCAAAAATCCCCTTGACCTTCTCTCTCCTCGGCTGAATTTTTAGATATTTTTGATTTTCTCTCTCTTCAAAATGACTTGATTTCAGCTTTAAAATACTCAGATCGGCCTGGCCGACGCACGATCTTCCTGGACGATCTGAACAAATCTGCATCGTCCTGGGACGATTTCTCAAGACGATAATTAATTTCCATGACGATTTGCTCTCTGACTTTTGCCATACACTGATCGTCCCAGGACGATCCCAGATCGGCCTGGACGATCCATATAGGAAATTTTCCTGTAACTTCTGGACAAAAAACTGGAACAAAAATTGCACTGATCATCCCGGGACGATCCAGATCGGCCCGGATGATCCTGGAGCAGATTTTGATGTTATAGATATTGAGGTCACTTTTATTTTTGTAAGGATTTTGGGAGGCATTTTATACTTCAATTCATGTCGACTCCAGTCCTTTTGAGGAGGAGGATGAAACTTGAATATTAGACCCACGCAGCATTCTCGAATCATCGGATTTGGGACTTAGATGTGACGATTGGAGCACATGCGGGTTTTTAGTTTAAAGGATCATATTTAATACATAAGGGGCATTCTATAAATATTTAAATATGATCCATTATGTGAGAGTGATTTTATTTAAGAAATGCCCAAATTTTCATTTAAGGGCCTAAGAACGCCTTCTGTCCGCTTGTAGACATGTTGCGGATCCGATGCGTGAAAGCTATCTAAATTTTAGTTATTGCATTTAGTTTATTTTAACTCCTCTAAGCATCACTTAGCATATATTGTAGAGAGTGTTTTCTCAATTGCCACCACTTTATCATGCTCGTAGAAGAGCTATCTTGCTTGCTACAAATTTCCCTATTCTCCCTCGTAAGTGGATTGATTAGTTCGATACAAACCTCTTGTTCTTGCCCACAGATTAGTTGTTATAGGCATTGCGAACTTCCTACTTTTGTATGTGATTTTACTCAATATTGAATTAAGAAGTAATTTTATTATTTTGATTTGTATCAAAATTATATTTTAGTCACAAAGACTCTTTAAAGTCAAATCATTTTATTATAGTTTGACCAAATTACTTTTTTTTTTTGTAACCGACACATCTATTATTATTCTCTTTATTATTCTAGAGATGTTCAGTTAAAAAATTAAAAAAATTTAATTTTGTGAGAGTCATTTGAGCATTTTCAATTTTTTGTAACCGACACATCTATTATTATTCTCTTTATTATTATAGAGATGTTCAGTTAAAAAATTAAAAAAATTTAATTTTGTGAGAGTCCTTTGAGCATTTTCAAATCTTTCCAAAAATTTGGCTAAGTTCAGAGTTTTGGAGTAAATTTCGGCAGCCTTTCGGCGTCCCCTCCCCGACGCCTGGAGGTAAGGAAGTTGCTCGACTCGACCGGAGCGAATCAACAGTGAGGAGATTAGGTCTTCAGAAGCTCCCTTTGGTGATCATCGATTGCAGATCGAATGGTTGCCAATATTTGGATGAAGATTGTAGTTGATTGCCAATGCTTGATTGGAGATCGTAGTTGATTGCCGATCGAGACAAGTGCTTGATGCCGGTTGATTGTATCAATTGATTAAATAAAATTTAATTAAAATTAAATTTTAATTTAATAATTAATTAATTAATTAATTCCAAATTAGGTTAATGAACATTCCTCCAATCTTTCAAAATTTTGGTTAAGTCCCAATTTTTTTAGAAAATTTTGGCAGCCTCTTGGCGTCCCCTCCCCGGTGCCGGGAGGTAAGGGAGTGGCTC
>NW_021318777.1:2862547-2868083 GCF_001605985.2 Dendrobium catenatum
TGTCCGTATCTGTTCAGTTTTGTTCTGATATGTCCGATTTGAGATCTGTTTGATTCTGTTCTGATTTCTGTACGGATTTGTCTGATGTGCTGGTTTTGGATTCTGAGAGTTTTGATTGGAGGTTTGTTGCTTTGCTGAGCTGTTGAGTTCACTCTTGTTTTCTGGTGGTTTTCAGGTTCTGGGAAAGGGAAGGAAGTCCAGGAATAGATTTCAGAGTCTGATCAGTATAGGTATTGTTTGTACCTTTTGATCTTTGTACAGTCATGGCTTTTCTGTTATGTTTTTCTTTCTGTTTAAAAGCCATGTACTGTATCTGTAGATGATTGTTTTGAGGAAAAGATAAGATAGATGTTTTGTTCCGCTGTGTTTGGTGATTTATAGTAGCTATGTGTTTTGTGTTTGTTTGAGTTGAAATAATTTGGAAGATTCAGTTCAGAACCAAATTCCATAACCAGATCCTGGTCAGTTCGTCCATTTTGCTTTCCGTGTCGCGGCCCGGTGCGAGCGGGATCCGTCCCGGATCGGGTCGGGTCGTGACAGGAATGCCTAATCCACCCTTAGCTTTAGGAGTGCAAGTATCCTTCCAAGAAATAGTGTAGAGTTTTCTGAGTTTGATGTTGCCAAAAAGCAGAAATCTAGAGCACATACGCTTGATAAGTTTACAACAACCTTTAGGGATTATGGTTCCACGAATACAGTAAGCCAAAAGGTTGGAGATAGTGAATTTGAGATATTGGATACGACCCGCCATAGATAACAGCTTAGCCTTCCAACCATCCAGACAAGAAGAGATTTTTTGCAATAAAGGTTGAAAGTCCATAGCTTTAAGCTTTTTAACATGTATAGGCAACCCAAGGTAAGTGATAGGATTTTGAGTATGGTTAATACTAAGAGTTTCATAGATGCGGGCAGCAATAGGGGAAGCCTTGGAGATTAAGATTGTGCTCTTAGAGGGATTGACTTTTAGACCAGAGACAGAAGAGAAATGGTGTAAAGTAGAGTTGAGGAAGTTAACATTATCAATGGTAGCTCTACCAAACACTAACAGGTCATCTGCAAAAAGGAGATGGGAGACGGTGGTGTTTCCAACAGTCATGGCAGAAAAAGTGGCATCAGCAGTGGCTTTCTCCATAGCTTCAGAAAAACTGTCCATAACAATGCTAAAGAGATGAGGTGAAAGAGGGCAACTTTGCCGTATACCAGAGGTGGAATTAAAATAACCCACAAGAGCCCCGTTAATACACATAGAGAAGTGTACATTAGAGGTGCAAGCAATGATCCAGTTAACAAAGGTTTCCGAGAACCCTTTGTCAGCAAGCCTTTTGTAAATATAATCCCTTGATACAGTGTCAAATGCTTTAGCAATATCAAATTTAGCACATAAATACTGATATTTACCTTTCCTGTTGAAGGTCCCAAGTAATTCATTCGCTAAAATAACATTGTCAGTAATCATTCTCCCAGCAATAAAGCCTCCTTGTCTAGGGTGTACAATAAAAGGCATAACCTCCTTCATCCTGTTAGCAAAAATTTTAGCAATAACTTTGTAAATGACATTGCATAAAGAGATGGGCCTGAAGTCCTTAATGGTGCTAGCGTGGGGCTGCTTGGGAATTAAGGCAATAGCAGTTGCATTCACTTGCTTAGGCATATGAGAGGAATGAAAGAAGGAAGTCACATCATTACAAAGTTGATGTTTAATAACATTCCAGGTAGATCTGTAAAACTAAAAAGTGAACCCATCGGGTCCAGGAGTGGAATTGAGTTTGCCCGAAAAGATAATGTTCCTGATTTCATCAACAGTAACCAAAGCAGTAAGGCCAGGCAGCAGGTGAAGGGGAATGGTATTCCCAATTGGGAATTTATGGTAGAGGGAGGGATTGGCTGAGATAGTAGAGTTGAAGAGCCTGGAGTAGTGGTTGATGAAAATCGAAGCAATGTCATGATGGGAGGTGAAACTGCCTTGGTCAGAGGTGATTTGCTTGATTCGGTTATGGTTCTTTGTGATGTTAACTTTAGAAAAGAGAAATTTAAGGTCCTCTTCCCCACGAGTGAGCCAATTGACTTTAACACGCTGAGCCATCCAACTAGTAAGAGTGGAATGGTAATGGGATAGCTTCTGGTTTATACTATTGAGATGAGCATTAAGAGCTGGGTCAATGGGGTTAGTTTGGATTTGCATCATAATCTGGCTTTGGAGCTTGGAAAGGGTTTCAATTTCAAGTTGAATATTGTTGGAGGAAGACCAATGCTCTTTCTTAATAAAATTCTTAAGGCTCTTCAGTTTGAAAATGAAAGAGAAAAGGGGGCTGCTCTGATTAGGCTTAGAGAAGACTTCAAAAAAATGATTCCAGAACTCAGGTTTAGTAGTGCAAAAATTCTTAAACATGAATCTATGCCCAATGTTATCAGTGGTATTGTTGAGAAGGATGAGTGGGCAGTGGTCTGAACAGCTAGGGTCATCAACTTTGTAGCAAGAGTTAGGAAATGCACTCATCCAAAAGTCATTGACCAGCATCCTATCCAATTTTATATGAATAGGGTTATCAGCTTGGTGGTTGTGCCAAGTAAAATAGTGTCCCACAGAGGAAAGGTCATGCAATCCAGCATTGAAAATCATACCATTAAAGTCACCAATTTTGCTGTTACTGAGTGGTGAACCACCAGCTTTCTCAACGGAAAAACGACAACTGTTAAAATCACCAATAGTTGCCCATGGAAGTTTAACAGTGCTAGCTAGCATCATGAAATTGTTCCATAAGACTTTCCTTTCAAGATTATTGTTACTAGCATAAATAGCCGTGATTTCACAAATAGGTATGGTAGCAAGAAAAACAGTGCCATGAACAAGCTGACTAGTAGAGAAGGTTTGGTGAAAATCAACTTTACAAGCATTCCATTTAACCCAAATCCGGCCTGGGCTAGAATAAGAAAAGTTGTGGGAGGAATTTTCATTGGGAAAGAGGTTGTGATTGGCTAAAAACCACTGATTATTAAGGTTGTTATGAGAAATCTTGGCTTCCAGAATAAACAAGATATCAAGGTCATATTTTTGATGAGATTTTTGCAGCATAAGACTTTGTCTGGGTTGTTAAACCCACGTATATTCCAGGCTGCAAGGTTGGGGAGGGTCATTGGTTCTTTGAGGAGGGGGTAGAGGATTTTTTGCCTTTGCCTCTAGTTTGTTTCTTATTTTGAAGGTCTTGCTTTTGGGTCTGAGCTTTGTTTGAGGTGGAGGTGGATTGTTCTGAGCTTGAAGGAATATTGGGTTGATGATTTCTTGGAGAGGTGTGTGTGTGTGTGGGGCCTCGCGGTTTGGGAGCAGTGGGAGGGCGCAAAACCGGATCTTTGGGGCATAGAGTTGGGGGGTGCATGATAGAACCGCACTGGGAACAATGTTCAGGCTTCCAATCATATTGGATTCTAAGAGGGAAGGTTTGGCCATTGACATTGTAAAAAATTTCTTCAGGTAGAGGAGATGCATTAGTTATTTGAACACAAACCCGAGCGAAGGTCAATCAGGTTTTAGCAGTTGTAAGCGCGTCTACAGCAAGGGGAACACCAATACAACTAGCTAGTTTAGAGATACCTTCAGGTGTCCAGCAAGATAGGGGGCAGTTCATGATCTTGATCCACAAAGGTATTGAAGGAAACTCCTCCCTTTCCGGAACAAATTATGGCGTCCACTTTTGCAGAATGAATGGTTTCCCAAAAAGAACCAAGGGCCTCCCGTCCAGGCACGTTCGTAATCCTCAAGAGCAGAGAACTTAAGAAGGAAGAAACCTTCGTCAAGAGTAAGAAGCGAGAAATCACCTTTGAGGTTCCATGTATTTTTAATGATGGTAAGCAAGGCTTCATAGTATGGTCTTTTCCCTATAGAATAACCGACTAAAGAGAGTGACCATTCAGGGGCGCCAACCACGAACTAGTCAAAAGTGAATTGGGCAGTATGATTTTGGGTGGGGACGAAAGATAGGGAATGGGAAAACTCCATAGAAACTTGCGGGGTAGGGGCAAGGAGGTTCTTCCAATCCAAGGGAGAAGTCGCGGAGGAAGAAGGGGGAAGAGGAAGAGAGGAGGAAAGTGGGGAAAAATCATCGCCAGTCATGGCGGCGAAGCCCCCGAAGGGGGTGGCGGGAGAGGATAGAGCGAAGGCGCCAAAGAAACCCTAGCAGAGAAAAATATCGCACTTCGCGTGAAAACCAAATTTTCCTTTCAATTTTTAGATATGAAAAAGCTGATTCAATCCATTTGATTGGGCTATGAGAGCATATTTTTAATTGGGAGGTTTGATTTTATGTGCCTCATAATAGTAAAAATTGGAGATTTATTCATGAAAGTTTATTTCAGACCAAAACACTTGCTTTTAATCCCCAAAGTACTTATTTACCGTCTGTTACTATCAAATTTGGTTCAAGTAAGCTCCTAACATGATTCGAACGAGGGTAGAACCATATAGCAGTAAAGTTTGGGTTCATGTTTGAACATTAATTGAGTCTTATTTGAATAATGTTTGAAGCTTATTTGAACTTGATTGAACAAAGTTAAGAGCAAGATTTGAATATTATGCCATTATTTTTCAATCATTGTATAAATATGGTTCTAACAAGATTTCAAGAATGATTGAAAAAGCTTCAAATATTATTTGAGTAAGGTTTCAATGAAATTTGAATGTGGAGCAAACAAAGTTCGAGTATGGTGCGAACATTGATCAAAATATTGAATAAGCTTCAAAAATTATTTAAGTAAGGTTTGAATGAAATTCGAACATGGATTATAACATATCATCACAATACTAACAACATAATAAATTATGAGAGATTTAACATAATAGTATAATAATTATAGCACATTTAAATCCCAACAATTATAACATAGTAGATTATGATTATGAGAGATTGAACATAATATCACAACATTTATAATATAATACAACAACTATAAGATGAATACAATAATAATAGTTATAACGAAAGAAAAAAGTTTACATAATCAAATTTATGATTAATGGGAATGATTGGAACTCCATAAGCTATGCTTTTGAAGACCATAAACTCTGAAAAGTATTCCATTATAAAGAGCTCAAATTTATGGTTAATAGGAATGGTTGGACCATAAATCTAAAACTCTAAAAAGTATTCCAATATATGGAGGCATTCCTATATTTATCCTATATATTTGCAAATGGCTTATAATAATGCTCATTTGCATCATTACATTGATATAAATATAATGTATTGATGTTCCTATGGGATTCTAACTAAGTTTGATGTTCTCATCTCTCAATTGATCTCAAGGTCCTCATTAAGTTATATCCTATCGGCCCTTTCAAGTAACAAATTGTTTTGGTTCAATCAAGCTCATTTAGCCCTTGGTGAATATATTGTGGAGGCACCGTTTACTTTGTCATGCTTGTTTCATAGGATTTAATTAGAATAAGATTTAGGGTATCCCGTAAATCCGGATTTAATAAATCCTAAATGTACTAAATTAAATCATGAAAAATTATTTGACAATATAATTATTAAATTTTATA
>NW_021318777.1:2868183-3009656 GCF_001605985.2 Dendrobium catenatum
ATGAATATATTATAATATAATTATAACTTATAAAACATATAATTTATTTATATTATATTTATGAATATCTAATAATTTAATTATAATTAATTTTTACATTTAATTATAGTTATAATAAATGAGATTCTTATAATATACATCATAACAAAATAAAAATTTTAATATAATATTAAATTTAGAAATGTGTATTAAGAATATTATTTAATATAATATATAAATTTATATTATTAATTCATATTATATATATTATAAAAAATTTATAATATATAAATTTATAATACAAATTAAAAAAACTTTGCACCCAACTCAAATTTAAGGCCCAACTAGCCCAAATTTATGGTCCAACAAATCCAAATTAATGGCCCAATAAAGCCCAAACTCACATTCAAGCTCATATAGCATTCATGTAACTTTTTTTAGTCCCACACCATGAAGGTGTATGATATGGTTTCCTTTTAGCTCTTTATATATTTCCCTCTTTAAACCAAAACTTATTTTATGAAATGAAATCTATATATTATGGTACTAAAAATCTCATTATTTAATAAAAAAAAAATTTATTTAAAAAATGTAATGAAGTAAAATATTTTTATTTGTTTTTTATTTAAAATAAAAAGAAATTTTAAATCGGTCGGTTCTTTTGAACCTGGACCGGTTCATCGGTTGAACCGCCGGTTCAGTCCGGATCTCTGCGAAGCTGGTTATTGAACTGGACCGGATCGGACAACTGGTCGATTCAAAGTTGAACCGGCCGGTCCGGTCCGATTTTTAAAACCTGGGTCGTAACAGAATCGCCTTGTAAGATCTTGAATTTATGTGAATTGTGGCATGTCATGCCCATTCATTGTTTTTTTTCAAAATTTAGTCATAACATGAAGTGATTTCAACTATAGGAATCAACAAAATCAATTAATGAGTTTAGTTTTATTACATCAAGAAAAATGAAATATTATTTTTGTTGACCATCTTCCTTTCAACTTTTTTGTTGAATAGAATTTTTAAGCAAAAAAAAAAAAAAAGATTTTTGTATAATGAATTCATTTAAAATATTATTTTTTTAATAATTATGATTTTAGGTTTGATTTATTCTAAGACTTTTGATAAGCATATCTCTTTACCTATAATCACCTCTCGGTTACGTCTAATCATGATGAAGTGCAATGTTTCAACTCCCATGTTCTGAAAAGGAATCATCTGCTTAGTATCTAGATATGGCATGATCTAATTGGCTACCTTTCTTTTGTTTTAACCCTAAACTCAGAAGAGGATACATGGTATGTATATATCAAAACCGGTAATGTTATATGGTTGGAAATCACAAGAATAGTTCATTTATAAGTTCAATGCAATTACTAGCCTATTCAACATCGGTACTCCATCATCTAACTAGCACATAAAAATTGGATTTTGAGACAACATGTTGAATGATTTAGATATTAAATGAAAGGTAATATTTGCTCTACATATGAAGCAAGAACCTACTTGAAGTTGTTGGAATTATCTAACACCTTCAATGTAATATCTTAGCCTGGACTGGCTTGTCTAGATGTTTCATTTGTCGAGCCGGAGCCGCATGAACAAAACCCCCTCTCGCTTTGATTTCGCCTAAATCGCAATCAATCGTGCGATCAGTCTCCCACTCGTGAACCATTTTCTTATTTTTGCGCAATCACGATAATTTTGTGATTCTACCAATATATAAGGAGGAAAATGAAACTTAGGGAATCGAATTTCCCCTATCCCGCTTGTAGTAACCGTCATACCTCTCACATATCCTTCCTCATCGTTTCTCTTTCGCAACAAGCTCTCCTCCCGACAACAACATTTGGTGAACATAGTCTAATCTTATCTTATTCTATAGTAAGTTCATTTTCCTATCCTCCTCTCTTCCTTCTTCTTATAGTTTTAGTCACCAAATTAAATAGTTCTTTTATTTATAGTGAGAATCAAGATTTGATTCATATTGATTTTGTATAACCTTGGTAGTTTATATTATGCTTTTCATTCTATTTATAATTATGTTGGCTTGTATCACAATTTTTGTTAGTTGAATGTATTGATTATTTGAATTTCTATTAATGAATTGACTTTTTATTTCAATTTCTCTATTTATTATGATACATACATACAAACATATATATATATATATATATATTCTATGGTATCTCTTACATAAGTATGCTTGAATACAAAACAGGTCATTCTATTCATTCATCGCATCCCGTATTGCCTGGACGTATCGCCTTCTAGATTTGAGGTGACATATAAGAAGTGTCATACCTTAATAAGAATATTGTTGAAGCTCAAAAGCATAAAATAAAAAATGAACATGCCAAGAAAATAATGAACATTCTTGTTTTCAACATTTTTTGTTCTCTTCTTAAGTCCTGCTTAACTCCCTCTTATTGCTAAAACATTTTATTTTCCTGCCAATCTAAAAAATGATATTATGAAGAAATAAATAAATCAGAATATTAATGCATCCGTAAAAACTTATTTAATGTGTTCATGAATTAAAGAAAAAAGTTAAGAAAAATTTCGATCTGACCAATAGCATTGCAAACATAAAATAATAGTTTTATTAATTCCAATATAGTTGCCCATGCCTTGTGGAAAGAGGGACTTATAGAGGGAGCCAAGAATATCTTGGATGAGATGTTAGATCGAACCCTAAACCCTAATTTAATAAAAGAAAATTTTGACTGATGAAAATTGTCGGAGAGGAGATTTATCAAAATCCATAGATGCTATTAACTGGCATTATACCATGAAATACAAGTTAAGTTTTAATAAAATTGGAATGAAAAAAAAAGTAAAAAATTAACAGGGATGTTCGAACCTCAGAAATAATCGAGGAGCTGATTTTAGGATTTGTGTATGTGTACTGCTGCTTGAAGAAGTCTAGCCGAGGAAGTCCTTGGTAGATATGTTGTGAATCGAATAGGAGAAGCTTGGCTACCTTGTGTAATTTGTTTTGGTAGAAGATGAGAAGTCGAGTAAATCACCCACTACCATGGTCCCACTTAGGGCAAGGTGTTTTCCAATAGAAGGCCATTTGCACAGCTTGATTTTGTTTGCAAATTGTGGGCAGGAGATGAAGAGATGCAAAATTTTCTTCAAATCTTTTGCCATTGACTTTGCTTTACCCCTTCATCCCCGATCATGTGTCATCACCTTCTAACAACTTCTCGCACTTTGCCCTAGAAATCTTTGCAGGTGTAGTTTGTCTTTTATCGTATTGAGGAAGAAGAGGATTGATGATATGATGTAAGTCTTCATGCATACATTTATAGAATGCAGATCGCTAGGAGAAAGTGGTTGTGAAATGGCAATCAAATGTATTTTAGGAAAGCAGTTCTTCCAAACCAATTAACTTTTGTTATTTTACCATTTTGAAACTAATTGATGCGGAGCATCCTTGAGAAAGTGTTATGCAGATGCAGGGTACCGTGTACATGTGCACCGTTGCCAGGGACGTCTCCCACTAACCCTTTTACTTTATTGCTGTTTTAGTGCTGTTAGCTTATGAGCTAACTTTTCATTCACTTTAGCTATTTACGGTTATGCCAAAGAGGTAGTCTTATACCCCAGGAATAGCCTGGTTCAGTAGTTTTTGACTCCAAATACTAAAATTACAAGTAGTTTTCCGGCTACTGTTCCATTGAGGTTTCCATTCTCTGCTTCCCAGCTAACATTTATGTGCAGGTTCCTACACCAGATTGGTATCAGAGCCAGATGGCTGAAGGCAGTAGACGGGTGGCTCCCGGTGAAGAACGAATCCTTGAAGCCCTGTGGGCAGAACATCGAAGGTTGACGTAGTGAGTCGAGGAGGTTGCGGCTGAAGCTCAGCAGTTTCAGGTAGATGTGTGAAGGGATCTGCGTGCGATCCTTGCGCGTCTGGAGCGTAACCCGACAGTGCGGACAGCGTTGCCGAATAATCCGCCGCCTATCAGGCGCGGAACGGAAGGGGGAAGAATTCCGAACAGAGACATGTCGGATTCAGATGAAGGAATGGAATTATTCAGAGAACTGGAGCTATCGGACTTAGAAGAAGATACCAGATATCAATATCGCCGGCGCCCGAGGGGTAATGACCGACAGCACAACGAGTTCCGCGTGAAGATGGACATTTCGTTCTTTGATGACAAACTTCACATCGAAGATTACTTAGATTGGGAGCGTGCGGTCGAAACTTTCTTTGAGTACATGGACGTCGAACCTACGAAGCAAGTAAAGTATGTTGTGTGTAGACTGAAGTCGGGAGCGAGTGCCTGGTGGCTGCAAATGCTGCAATCAAGAAGAAGAGAAGGTAGAGGACCAGTTCGCAGCTGGTGGAGAATGAAGCAGCTACTTAGAGGTCAATTCTTACCAACTGATTATGAGCAAATGCTTTATATGAAATATCAACATTGTGCACAGGGAAACCGCTCGGTCAGTGATTATACAGAGGAATTCCATCGGTTGTGTGCACGAAATAATCTGAACGAAACTTCAAATCAGTTGGTAGCCCGATACGTGGGAGGGCTGAAGGAGGCAATTCAAGATAAACTAGAGCTAAATACTGTTTGGTCGCTGTCCCAGGCGGTAAATTATGCCTTAAAAGTTGAAATGCAGATGGCCAGGCATGGCAAGAGCAGTCAAGGGAAGAGACTAGCTGAGCCGACCGCGTAGAGTAATCGACCACCTAATGTTAATGCTGTTTCGATGGGGCGCGGGACGTCCAATGAGGGAGGAATTGCCTTACAGAGCGGTGCTAACAACAAGAATGTAGAGGCGAAATTTGTGCCGAGATCGAAAGGTCAGTTCAAAGACAATCCATATGTTAAACCTTCAACTATTAAGTGTTTTAGGTGCTTCCAGCAAGGGTATAAATCCAACGAGTTCCCAACACGTCCGCAACTTCACATAATTGAAGGCGAGGATGACGCTGAAATTGAAGATGTAGAGGATGATGCAGAAAATACACTGTAGGAAGTAGGAGGAGATGATGGAGATCCGTTAGTTTGTGTAATACAAAAACTACTTATGGCGCCAAGATTAACAGATAAATCACAGAGAAACCGCATCTTCAAGACTAAAGGCACAATTAAGGGCAAGGTTTGCGATATACTTGTGGACAGTGGTTACACTGAAAATGTGATCTCAAAGGCTGCGGTCCAAGCCTTACAACTTAAAACAGTGCCAAATTTGCATCCATACAAGGTGAGTTGGGTAAAAAAAGGGGTTGAAATAGCTGTCATCGAAAGCTGTTGTGTCCCATTTTCTATTGGGAAGAACTATGTCAGTGAAGTTGTTTGTGATGTAATTGATATGGATGCAAGCCATTGGATCCTCGGGAGACCGTGGCAGTTTGACATGAGTGCCACCCATGACTGTAGATCTAATACGTACACATTCAGTTGGAAGGGAAAAACACTGAGATTATTACCGGGCCAGGGAGATTCTGAACCGAGCAATCACAACAACAAATTATTAATGTTGGTAGTGTCCAGAAATCAGTTATTGCATGCTTGGAGGGGCTCATCTCAAATTTTGGCACTCATTGTAAAGGAACAAGCGCTGATGGGAGATAAAAACTGTCCAGAAACTGTGAAGGGGTTGCTGGAAAGATATGCCGATTTGGGACCTACTGAGCTCCCGGCGGAATTACCGCCTCTAAGGAATATTCAACACAGCATTGATCTAATACCTGAATCTACTATACCGAACCTACTGCATTATAGATTGTGTCCGAAGGAACAAAAAGTATTGCAGCAGCTAGTGGATGAGTTGCTCGACAAACAGCTGATCCAGCACAATTTGAGTCCGTGTGCAGTACCCGCCTTGTTGGTACCCAAGAAGGATGGAAGCTGACGAATGTGTGTCGATAGCAGGGCAGTTAATAAAATTACTGTTAAATTCAGATTTTTGATGCCAAGGATAGAAGAAATGCTGGAAAGGTTGGTGGGAGCACAAATCTTCACGAAATTAGACCTCCGCAGCGGCTATCATCAAATTAGGATCAAGCCTGGAGACGAATGGAAGACGACATTTAAAACGCGTGAGGGATTATATGAGTGGAGTGTAATGCCATTTGGATTATGCAACACCCCTGCAAACTTTATGAGATTGATGAATGAAGTGCTCAAACCGTTTCTAAACAAAAGTTGTGTGTCATACTTTGATGATGTGCTCGAGTTTAGTTCCAATTTGGAGGAGCATCTTCAACATCTGGAGCAGATTTTTGAAGCATTCAGATAACACAAATTGTATTTGAACTTGGCTAAATGCGAATTTTCCACGGAAGCTGTGTACTTCTTAGGATTCAAAATTTCGTCAGCGGGAGTTTGTGCGGATCCTAGGAAGGTGGAAGCCATAGTGGGGTGGCCTACGCCCAAGTCATTCACAGACATAAGGAGCTTTCACGGACTAGCGAATTTCTATAAGAAATTCATAAGGGGATTTAGCGTCATACTTGCTCCTCTCATCGACGTGTTGAAGCAAAAACTGTTCGCCTGGGGAGTGGAACAACAAAACAGTTTTGAGGACATCAAACTAGTTATCTCCTCTGCTCCGGTACTGGCCTTCCCGGACTTTGACAAGCCATTCTCTGTAGAAACAGATGCATCCAAGGTGGGCATTGGGGCGGTATTAGCTCAAGAGGGCAGACTGATCAAATTTTTCAGTGAAAAATTGTGTCCAGCAAGACAACGATGGTCAGTGTATGAGCAGGAGCTGTATGCAGTGATTCGGGCTCTAATACAGTGGGAGCACTATCTATTACATCAGGATTTTATTCTATGCAGTGATCATAAGGCGCTCCAATACATTAACACTCAAAAAATATCAATCGGATGCATGCGAGATGGATCCTATTTCTACAGAAATTTACATTTGTACTGAAACACAAAAGCGGTGTGCAAAATCGAGTTGCAGACTCGTTGAGCCGTCACTCCGCCCTCCTCACACAATTGCAGACAGAATTTTCCGGCCTGGAGCTGATACAAGACTTATATCGGGAGGATAAAGAATTCGGCCAGAAGTGGTTCCAGTGTGTGCACAAGGAACCCAGTGAGGAGTACAACCTGAGACATGGCTTTTTATTTAAGGGTATTCTTCTGTGCATACCTCAATCTTCATGGAGACAGCAGATAATTCAAGAAGTTCATGGGGGAGGTTTGACAGCCCACGCAGGATGCGATAAGACTTTTTTTCAGCTACAGAACAAGTTTTACTGGCCACACATGAGGAGAGACGTCAACAAATATGTGGATCGATGCTCAGTGTGTCAAATGTATAAAGGAGGAGGACAAAATACCGGTTTATACCTTCCTCTACTGGTGCCTGACTTAATCTGGGAAGACTTGAGCTTGGATTTCATTCTTGGTTGACCCCGTACGAAGCAAGGAAACGACTCAATTATGGTCGTTGTGGACCCCTTCTCCAAAATGTCCCATTTTATGGCTTGTAAGAAGACATTCGATGCACAAAACGTTGCTAAACTTTTTTTCAGGGAGATCGTGCGGCTACATGGAGTACCCAGAAGTCTCACGTCCGACTGGGACGTGAAGTTTATTTGCCACTTTTGGCGGGAGTTATGGAAGAGGTTGAAGACACAAGTGCAACTAAGTTCATCATACCACCCTCAAACCGACGGACAGACAGAAGTCGTTAATAGAACATTGGGAAACTTCTTGCGTTGCTTAGTGCAAGAACAACCAACGTTGTGGGACGAGATGCTTTGTCAAGCCAAATTTGCATTCAATTCCATGGTCAACTGTTCTACGGGTATGCCCCCATTTAGTATTGTGTATACTAAAGCACCGAATACTGTTTTAAATATTGCAGCAATCCCAAATTGCAAAAGCAAGGCGGCAACTGCGATGGTTGATCAATTTGCAGAGATGTTAGCCAAAGTTCGGTCAAAGCTGGAAGAGGCCAATGCCAAATACAAAAAGGATGCAGATTGTCACAAGCGACGGCAAATATTCAAGCAAGGAGACCTTGTAAAGAAGGAAAGATTACCTGTGGGTTCATATAGCAAGCTCGACCAAAGGAAGTTCGGACCATTTTTGGTCCTTCACTGCATTAATGAGAATGCATATATCATTCAATTGCCGCCAGAATTCAATACGCCTAATGCTTTCAATGTTGCAGATCTATACCCATATCATCCAAGTGATAATCAATCAGTTGACACCAAGAATATCTTGCGAATTTTTGAAGCGGGGGCATATGATGCGGAGCATCCTTGATAAAGTGTTATACAGATGCAGGGTATCGTGTGTATGTGCACCATTGCCAAGGACGTCTCCCACTAACCCTTTTAATTTATTGCTGTTTTAGTGCTGTTAGCTTATGAGCTAACTTTTCATTCCCTTTAGCTATTTACGGTTATGCCAAAGAGGTAGTCTTATACCCTAGGAATTGTAATATCAAAAATCTGCTCCAGGATCGTCCTGGGACGATCAGTGGAAATTTTGCTCCAGAATTTGCCCAGTTTTGCTCCAGGTGATTTTCTGTACATATCGTCCAGGCCGATTTGGACATCGTCCAGGCCGATCGGCACTGTAGAAAATATCGGCCTGAGAATAGTTCTGGCCAATACTAAAATTACAAGTAGTTTTCCGGCTACTGTTCCATTGAAGTTTCCATTCTCTGCTTCCCAGCTAACATTTCTGTGCAGGTTCCTACACCACTGATGAAGCATTAAAAATGAACAACCAAATGAGGATCCTAATAACTGCGTTATGCATAATAAACCACGCCTATAAAGCCTCACTTGCTCTTGGCTTACTCCTTCAAGTTCTCTAAAGCAAAGCTTTAAAGCTCTATTATAATATGGTGACTTCTTCTCTTGTTATACTCTTCTTAATCTCCTCTTCTTTTTGCTTCTTGATACATCACAAAAAATCTTCTTGTTCAGGCATTAATCTCAATGCATATATGAATTGGAAACCTCCAATATTAAATTAGGACCATCCAAACTCTAATTTTAGCAAACTTATACTCAAATTGAATGTCTCGATGAGACGAACCAAACAACACTAAAATTGGTCCAATCTGAGCCAAAATGGACTCAAATAAAATCAAGAGACCGAAGCATATTTGAAAATTTAGTGAAATAATTGGATAACCATATGAGACCCTAATATAGTATGCTTATAGTCTAATCAAGCGGCTTGACGAGATGAATCCAATGAGCCTACGATCAATTAATTTTGAAAACATTAGGGTACTTAAATGCTATATGAATGCTCTATAATTGAAGGAATTGATATTGCTATTTGATGCAGCACTCCGAATTTGCTCTGCATCCTTTCCATATTAACAGGGCATGCCACTCAAAGTACATAAATAGACCTCATTTTCCCGCATGAAAAGCAGATTAAACCTTAAAGTTTTTTTACAAGAAAATCATGTATGCTCTTTGGCTTTTATAATGTGCTGAAACAATATAATTTATGGATATTCCATTACATCATACAGGAAAATCTATTCAAATGAAATCCAAACAACTAGTTGTTAATACAGAATGATTAGGGGTGTAAACAAGTTTAATCAACCTTGAGTTAGGCCAAACTTGAGCTTGACTCCACGGGCGGATCCAAGGCAGGTTGAGGGTGGGCAAATGCCCACCCTAAAATAAAAAAAAAATACTCTAGTGGAGGGGCAGTTTCAGAAATTTGCCCCCCCCCGCCCCCCCCCCCCTCACAAAAATTTATTTGCCCTAAATCTTCCCATCTGAGCCAGCTTGCCCCGATTCGGTCATCCACAGTTTTCTTTCGCCATCGCCCTACGTTCGAAAATTCCAAGTTTTCCGCCGGCCGCCGGGTGAAGTCGTGAAGAGATCGCCGGAGTCGCAACCGCCTTCATCGTTTTGAAGGTATGTATTAGTTGTTTGGTGAATCCCTACAACTCCACTTGTTTTATTTCTTTCTTCATTTTATCTTATCTGCTTCGCATCTTGAAAAAAATACATATCTGCATCTTGTTTTAATTTCATATATGCATCTTGTTTTAATTTCATATCTGCATCTTGTTCTTCCGAGAAGACTGAGTCCTGCAAAATAAAAAATATGCATCAGAAGTCAGGTCATTGCAAATGTTAAGCTTGTTGGAAGCAATGGAATCACTTCTAACCTATGCAGATTCTTCTCTTTTACTATATTTGTTCATCTTATTGTCTTTTTAGGCATCTGTTATGCAATTCAATTTATTCTTGATTTGGTTTAAATACAGATAGGAAATAGTGATTTCAATGCATCCGTCACTAGTAAATTAGGTCAAGCAATGGTCTATTACAAGGAGCAAATGACCTTTGTTTCTTTTTTATTTTTTTGGAATAGAAAAATTCTGTCCCAAATTTTCATTAGGTGGGCACAAGGCCATAGTAGATTCTCACGTTTTTTAGAAATTAGAAAGTTGTAGATTTTCTCAGCCAAAGCTATATGTCCTTTGTAAAATTTTTAAGTTACATCTATCTCTATCAAAACCATTAATGGTGTTTGTTAAGGAATTGGAGGACCATTAATGTTTTTGGTTGGTAGCTTTACGTTTGGATTGTTTTATGCTATTATTTGTCATTTTCTACATGCTGGTGACATATCCCTTTGCTCATCAACTTCAATTATGTTTGGTATCTATTGCAAAAAATCATTGGCAAGTAAAGCATCTATTTGAGATCACTTCAAGAATTGTCAATACAGTTGGTGCTTCATGTAAGAGAAATGATACCCTAAAAGCTATTCAAAATGATAAAATAGTTTTTCATTTAACCAGTGGAGAGTTAATTAGTGGTCGAGGTTTGAATCAAGAAACAAATTTGCATCGTGCTGGTGACACCCGTTGGAGTTCACATTTTCAAACATTAATCAGTTTAAGAAAAATGTATGCTTCAGTGATCGAAGTACTTGAAATTGTCAAAGATGAGGGGATACATGATCAAAATTCAGTTGAAGTAGGTGTTTTAATACATGCTATAAAATCATTTGACTTTATCTTAGCATTGCATCTAATAATTGATATTTTAGGAATTATAAATGAATTATCACAAGCCTTACAAAGAAATCATCAAGATATTAAAAATGCAATGAAATTGGTACAAGTGGCCAAGCAACGATTACAAATATTGAGGGAAAATGGATGGGAACCTTTACTTGAAGAAGTTTCATGTTTTTGTAATATTTTTGAAATTGAAGTTCCAAATATGGATTCTAAATTCAAGGCTCGTGGATGGTCAGTACGAGAAGGTGTAGAAATAACAAACTTACACCATTATCGAGTTGATTTATTCTACACTGTTGTTGATATGCAACTTCTGGAACTTAATAATCGTTTCTATGAATCTAGTACCGAGTTACTTCTTTGTGTGGCATGTCTAAATCCGAGTAATATGTTCTATGCTTATGAGAAGAGAAAGTTAATTCATCTTGTAGAGTTATATCCGACAGATTTCTCTATGGTTGATCTTGTGTCCTTGATCATCAGCTATCTACTTATATTATTGATATGTGTACTAGTGATGATTTCACATCTTTGACTAGTATCGCGGCTCTTGCAAAACAGATTGTAAAGGCAAAAAAAAAAAATATTGTGTATCCCCTGTTTTATAGACTTATTGTTTTGACATTGACTTTACCAGTTGCTACTGCTACGGTGGAGAGAGCATTTTCAGCAATGAAGATTATTAAGCATCGGCTACGCAACAAAATGAGTGATGCTTGGCTCAATGACTGTCTAGTGCCATATATTGAAAAAGAAGTATTTGATTCTATTTAAAAGGAAGCCATTATGCAACATTATCAGAAAATGCAAAGTAGAATGCAAAGTTTGTAATTTTTTGTTATTTCATAAACTATAATGAAATATAATGCATTACTTAGAATTTTGCTAATGAAAATGTGAGTATTTACTTTTTTATATATTGAATTTGCCCCCCCTAAAAAAAAAGGCTGGATCCGCCCCTGCTTGACTCGAGAGCCAAATCTCGAGCTCAAACTTGTGTCGAGCTCAAAAGGCAAGCTCGAGCTTAACTAGTCGCACTGCAAATGGCTCGTCAAGCCACTCGATTCTGTGATTCGAGTACCACTGTCATTCGTGTTCCGAATACGAGCCCATGTCGTCCGCGTTCCACAGTTCGCATGCAAGAACACCATCATTCGCATTCCGCATAAAGCCCTCTTTGTTTGCGTCCCGCAGTCCACACTGGAGCCCAATGACACGTCATTCACGTCTCGCACTTAAGCCCATAGTCATTCGCCAATATACACACGAGCCCGCATCCCACTTCCCTCCCAACCATTCGGAATTCCCACCCAGCCATTTAGAATTTCCGTCGTGTTTTGTCTTTTGTTTGCTTCTAGCTTCCCACCTCGTTCCGTCATCAATATATAAATATTTTATTAAATAAGAATTAATGATGAGCCGAGCATCATTGAGCTCGAGCTCGTGGCTCTATAAGTTCGACTCGCGAGCTTTTTAACGAGTCGAACTCAAGCCAACTAGGCTCACTTTCACCATAGTTATGATTAATTTTTTTCCTTATAAATAATTATATTTATCATTTCCTCCCAGGGGCGGAGCCAGAAAAAAAATTTAATGGGGGCACAAATTAGTACTAGTCATTAAATTATTTTTAAAATATCATTTTTAATGTAATTATAAATCATGAGATATTTTTTTAATTAAAAATTAAAAAATACAATCAAATATATATTTGATCCCCTTAAAAAGAAATATATATATCAAATTCTCCCTATTTCTAAATTAATTTGACGTAATGATTCACATTAGTTAAAGAAAATCATAAATAAGAAAAAATTTAAAGTTAACCCTATTAAATTAATTAAGTTACTAAGATTTATTAAAACTTTTTATTTGTTAATTAATTTATTGTCTTTTTATGTAGCAAATCTTTTTCTTATTATTTAAAAAAACATTTGGCAGATTTAACTATAATTTCAAAAAAATAGAGAGAGAGAGAGCTATAATGAGGGCAGTAATCTTTAGGGCTGCAAACGAACCAAACGTTTCACGAGCTGCTCGTGGCTCAGCTCGATAAGGGCTCGTGAACAAGCTGGTTTAGAAGTTCGATTAGAGCTCAACTAAGAAGCTCTATTAGAGCTCAATTAATATTTTTATCTTTAACCATTTTTATTAGAAATATTTTTAACTTTTATTTTTATAACATTTTATTATATCTTCTACTAAAAATTTATAAAAGTTCTGCCTATCTCGCCTCAATTAAAAAAAATATTAAACTCTTACCCTCTCTCTCTCTCTATGTATATATATATATTTATATATACAGATATACTCCAGTCTCAAATTCCTGCCAGGCCTCTCTCTCTATATTTGGCAATTTTTAACTCCAGCCTCTTTGGGCATCTAAAAATTTTATTTTTAAAAAAAACTGTAAGCCCTTTAGTCCCACACTACCTGGATTTTAATAGTCATGCTAGATAAATTCAATTTTATTGTATGCCAAACCGGAAGTTGGAACAGGACAATTGTAGAGGAAAGTTTTCTTTGGGCCAAATGTTGTATGAGGTTAATTTTGTCTTCCAGAGCGCGGAGGAGGATGTGAAATTAGTTTTAATCCTTATATATTAATTATTTTATTAATATAATTAAAAATGAATTGAATTTTACTGTTGGGCCAGTGGGGGCCCGTGGATCCGCACCTGTTTCCTCCTATTAACATTTTGGTCACTCAAAACAAATTTAATTCTATAAATTTCTTATACATTTTAGTAAGTTTGTGTTTAAACTCAAATCCTATTTATGAAATTACTATTTACTCTTTTAAAAAGGGGGAAGGGAAGAGAGGAAGTGAAGAGAGAGAAGAAGAAGAGAAGGAGAAGGAGAAAGGGGAAAAGGAGATTCCTCACCTCCTCGACCACCGCCGGAGCTCTTCCTGCCGCCTGACCTATTTAGCTTGAGAATGTTGTTCAATGAGGGACAATGCCCCCTTCAAATTCAATTGAGGATTCTGCTTCAATTCGTTTAACATTACATCTGCAGATGTATACTGCTTTGGATGATTATAATTTGCTTCATTACACCTTCCAAAGATTGAAATTGTGTTGTTATTGTCAGCTTTGTCATCTAATATACTCTTGTTATGTATTGTATTGATCTTGTGAGTGTATGAAGTTTGTAGCCACCCATGACATAAACCTCAAAATCTTTTTGTGTCCATTCGACTTGTTGTTGTTGTTTTCTGCATTGTATGAACGCTTCTTCCATTAAATGATCCAAAGATGCCACTCCCTCTACCATGGCCTCCACTAAACAATTGAAGGGAAGAGTTTTTGTTGAGTAGGTGAATTAATTCTGTACAAATCAACTGTTTTAGATTAGAAAAGTTCAAATTTACCTAGCCTAATTAAAAGAAGTTGAAATTGGCTATGAAATAGTTTAAAAAACTAATTTTAGTTCTTTGCAGAATCATATTTAATTATGGCTAATTTTCCTATTATTTTTAATTTATTTATTTTGCTAGGTTGAATTATCTACTTTGGATAAGTTTATGTTTGAATTTTAGATGCGATTAACTTGATTTCTAGACTAGATTATGTTTGATTTTAAATTCAGGCCTTATCTATGTAACTTATTTTCTCTAATAGGGATGAATGATATGTAATTATGATTATTTTTATTATTTGTATCGATATAGAATGAATAAAATTATCTGTGATCAATTAAGTGTTTTTTAGATCAATTTTGAATGTGGATCGCTCCATGTATATGCTGAGTTTTCTTCTTTTACCTCCATTAAGTTGGTAGGTTTCAATAGTGGAAAAGAAAGTCGGAAGTCGGAACAATGTGATAGTGATATCAACAAGAGGAAACATAGTTACAACAAGGGAAATTATATATCTTCAATAGTGGAAATCATCAGGTCAGCAAGAACATTGTGAAAATGCAATAGTAACTAGTGAAAAATAGGAATAAAAGTTGGTAGCTGTTTGCTCTTCATATTATGTTGATGATTTTGAACTTCATATGTTGATTGGAATTCATTATGCGTAGGGCTGCAAATGAACCGAGTCGAGCCATGCTTCAAGATGTTCAAGCTCAAGCTCGTTTGCGAGAACCTTGTTCGAGCTCGGCTCGATAAGAATCGAGCTTTTTTAGCCGATGTTCGAGCTCAGGCTCGTTTAAAAAGCCCATGCTCAATCTCAGCTCGTGTTCGAGTTTTAGCTCGATTATTTAGGCTTATCGAGCTGCTCGTAACTTGTACAGGGCCTTATTTAACAAGCCGGTCATTTGGCTCTTTTAGCACAAAATAAATACTTAAAATCACAAGTACCAACATCCAATCCATCTGCACCCGCTGCCCACTATACAGTAACTGTTCTTCAGCATGTCTTTTCTTTTATGGAGCAAAATTAAACTGATCCATGCGATCTGGGACTAAATGTCCCACTATTTTTTTTTTTTGGGGTTTATAGATCTGGCGGGCGGGAAAGTAAAAAATGGAAATGAAGGGGAGAGAAGTGAGCGGGTCCGACGGGAAATAAAAAAAACGGAATTTTTTATAATATTTTTTAAAAATGAGTTAAATAAGGTGATATTTAATCAACTTATGAGGTATAATCTTATTTTTAATTAAATAAGACATAATCAAGCTTTTTAATCGAGTCTCTTAACGAAAATGTGCATGAGCTCTAAACTATCTTGTTCGTGAACATAAACAAGCCAAACACCAGGGTGTTCAAGATTGTTTATTTAGCTATTGAGTATTATCAAAGTTGTTCAAGCTTGTTCATTTACATTATCAAACGAACATAGACGAGCTCTTATCGAGCCGAGTCACGAGTAGCTCGTCGAACGCGCGGTTCATTTGCAGCCATACTAGAAGAGCTCGTTCAGTGTTTCACTTTTGGATTTTCTTGGGAGGAAGCAACGCCAAGCAAGAAGAACTGTGCCAAGAAAACACAACTACATTGTAGATGGAGATGGATTAGCCCTATTAAAATTTTAAAAATTATATCTTAATAATTGATTGAGATTTGAGAATGAAGTCGTTAACTAGCTAGTAGTCATTTTGTTTGTTTGGGCAGGAGTTTGAGATTTTTTATTTGAGTGGATAATTGATATATCACAATAAAATTTATTTGATAAAGCATACAATTTGAAATGAAATTGGAATTGAAAAACTTTAAAGTTGAATTTAATATCATTCTAATTTTAATTTAAGCAAATTCATTTTTATTTAATTTTATGATGTTAAATTTTTTTTAAAATCAAAATCTTTTTCATCATCAGTTTATTAAAGTGTCATTATTATATCACAAATAAAATTCATTTTTATTTAATTTTAAAATGATGATTCTAAATTTTTTTTCTTAAAACTGCTAATGCTTGCCTTAAAATGGGACAAACGAAAGATTTAGGGTATTTTAAGGTTCAATAGTTTGTGCCCCCACATTAAAAAAATTCTCGCTCCGCCCCTGTTCACTTTTGCATCCTATATAGAAGAATTATCCTGCTCCGTGCCTGATAAAGGTTTGCTAGCAATTTCTTAATGCTTCGTTTTAGACAAATTTTGTAAATTAATCAAAATAATAACAGTTTTTTAGAAATTACGCCCATTTGATATATATCTCAAGCTTAAACGAAATGCAAAGAATAAAATCCCTTCTTGACAACAAATTTATAAATTCCAATCAATATGTACATTAACAAGCCACTAACTTTGACAGGCACGAGGCCTTCCAAGCTCAAGGTACTCAACCAAGACAACCCGTGCTCATCCCTGACGTGCCAAGACAAGCAGTCCCTTATGGATCAGATCTTCCAACAGCAGCAAGCTCGTGTAAAATGTATCCACTGCCTGGATGCCGAACGACCCCAACCTCAACCCACTTTGCGGCTCATTAAACTATGGTTGCAACCATTAATTTATCTCTGGGGTCGAATGGGGTAAACGTAATACTATAAAATGGCTCGATTTCTTCTCATAAAATTGCTTGTATTACTTCAGATTCATCTTGAATACTATTGCTTGTCCTTGTTCAAACATATTCTCTATCTAGAATTGCAATTATTGCTTTTTAATAATAAATTATGAGTTGAAGTTCTTTTTATTATATTCTTTCTTAAAATTAAAAATCTTCCAATTTATATTGTCAAAATTTTAGAATCGTTCATAATTTTCATTATTATTTTAGTAAGCTTATGAATCATTTGAAATTGGCATGATATATCATCAAAAAATTATTTTGATCAGCATGATATATCATCAAAAAATTATTTTGATCGGCATGAATCTCGAAGCAAATTTAAATTGAAAACTTCTAAAATTGTTTATGGGACCATCCAAACTCTAATTTCAGCAAACTTATAATCGAATTGAAAATCTCAAAAAGATGAACCCAATAACACCAAATTCAATCTGACCAAGCCCAAATGGGGGTCCAAATCAAGGGCCCAAAGCGTGTTTGAAAGTTTCAAAGCATAAATTGAATGACCAAATGATTTCCAAATGTAACATGTATATAGTTGAATCGAGCTGCTTGATGAGACAAATCCAATGAGCCAAATATCATCAAATTCTGACATCATTAAGAAAACTATAAATTGAGTATTCACTTCTAAAATACTTTTGGGCAGAAGCGGGGAACATAGCTTGTTATGTGTTAAATATGATGAATGTTAGATCCAAACTGAATAAGATACTGTATGAGATTATTAAAGGTAGGACACCCAATCTTTCTCACCTCCATGTATTTGGATATAAGATTTTTATTCTAAATAATGGGAAATTACTCTTGGGAAAATTTGACCCAAAATTTGATGGAGTGTTTTTAGGCTATTTAAGTGTTGGGAAATCCTATAGAGTCTTCAATAAAAGAATACTGGTAGTTGAGGAGACCACTCATGTTGTGTTTGATAAGCTTGATAATTCTTGAGAATCTTGGGTAGAATAAGAAGAGGTTGTAGAAGTTACCCAAAGACTAGAATATGCATATTTGGAGGAAAGGGTAGAACCTAAAATATACTGCCTATAGAATGGAAATATTCTTTGAGACATCCTAAAGAATTAATCTTAGGAGACCCTTTGAAGGAGTTTGAACTAAGCATGGACTTAGAAAGGAAGTAAACCATTCAGCCTTTATTTCAATGATTTAACCCACCAACATCAATCAAGCCCTTTATAATGAATTCTGGATTCTAGCCATGTAAGAGGAACTAAACTAATTTGTTAGGAATGATGTCTGGGAGCTAGTAGAAAGACATAAGGACCAGAGTGTAGTAGGAGCCAAATGGGTCCTTAAGAATAAAACGAATGATTTTGGTGTGGTGGCTAGGAATAAGGAAAGATTAGTGGCTAAGAGGTACAACCAAACTGAGGGGATTAATTTTAAGCAAATTTTTTCCCCTGTGGCTAGATTGGAAGCTATTAGAGTGCTACTTATTGATTCTTGATTATGTTGTTAAACATAAACTAATGTACCAAGGTTAACTAAGAGGGGGGGGGGGAATTGGTAATTTAAAATTTTATCTTAGATTTTAGATTTGAAAATCGTTGATTGTTGTAGCAAGTTAATTAAAGCTTTCAAAATAACTTTTCAACCACAGAAAGATGACTTGCAGAAAAAAATGCTGAAATTTAAAACACGCAAAGATTTATAATGGTTCGGTCTAAAACGACCTACATGAACTCCCTGAAGACCCCCTCTTTAGGTATTGCACTATTATTAAAGTGTTTCTTCTTTTGCTTTGACAATAAGGCAGAGAAAACTTTATAAAACCTCTCTTCCACCAATCCCAGGTGCGCCAGAGAATCATTGTCCTTTCAGACCCTCCAAGTGTCGGCAAAGAACCATCATCCTTTCACACCCTACAAGTGTCGATAGAGAACCGTTATCTTTTCACACCCTTTAAGTGTCGGTAGAGAACCGTATTCTTATCACACACTCCAATTGTCAGAAGAGAACATTCATCCTTTCACACCCTCCAAGTATTGGTAGAGAACCGTCATCCTTTCACACCCTCCAAGTGTTGACAGAGAATTATTGTCCTTTTACACTCTGCAAGTGTTGGCAGAGAACCGTCATCCATTCACACTTTTCAAGTATCAGCAGAGAACTGTCATCCTTTCACAATCTCCAAGTGTCGGCAGAGAAGCAGATCTTCTCCACAGATCTTCTCATGAGCAATTAGAAAGATAAGAAGAAGATTGATAACCAAAATTACAAAGAGATCCTTACCTTTGAGTAACCTTGTGAACCCTTCAGTCTCCACTTATAAGAAATCTCTCTCGAACACTCTTTCATACTCTCTCTTTTAATTGCCCTTAAAAAATTATGAAGACAAGACTTTTTCATGTCACTTTTAGTGGACCTTTAGTACTAAAGACACAAAAAACTATCCAGAAAATTGAAATTTTCAATTTTGAGCGTACATGATCGTACAATACGATTATATATTCGTACATATGAACAATCCAAAAATTTTTGTGTACGAACCTGTTGTGAATCGGTACAAATTTATTTCATACACAAAGATCATCCGATATGAATCCAGTTCATCTGCGACGAACAGTTAGAAAATTTTTTATCTTCGTCGAGACGAAGAGGGACCCCATAATTTTGTACCTTGTACGATGTATGTACGATGACGACATCATACGGTACAATCAATTATGAAAATTATCAAGTTCGTAAGGATGAAAAGTCGGGACAAAAAGGGACTTCACAATTTCATATTCTGGAAGGCATTTATGAATTGTGATCGTACAGTACGATCTATACTTATAAAAAATCTTTTTGAGCGAAAAGGGACCTATCCATTTCGTACTCTTGAAGGCATGTACGAATTGGGATCGTACAATAAGATCCATACTTAAAATAAAAAATCTTTTTGAATGAATGGGACCCGTCCATTTCATACTCTGGATGGTATATACAAATGGTGATCATACATTACGATTAATACTTAGAAAAATTTTCATTTATGTTTTTTTAACTGCTTAAAAGGGAAAAAAACTAATCAGATCGTCTTGTATGAAAATAAATAGTACAGTATAACCAGTTTAAAAATTTTAGATTTTAAACTCTCCCCCGGTGTGTGTGTGCATAATTACTCAATTACAATCACACTCTCTCAAACTCAATAAAATAAAAATAACAGACTTCATTTACAATAAACACTAAACTGATTAGATTTGAAGTCTTCAACAATCCGAAGTATGATTTTTCTAAAATGTTAGTACACATGAACAGTAAAATAATGCATCCAAAATATGTTAGGAGAAATAATAATCAAAGCAATAATATTTGAAATCATCAAAAACATATATGTTGCAATAATATCAACAATCAAGAACTAAGTTGTAACTATCTCAACAATCTCTCCCTTTTTTATAATGACAAAAAAATTATTATTTGAGTAAACTTATATAACCTAAATTTTTCCTTAGCTCCCCCTAAAAGAAGAAACATGTGAATTTAAGTGAATTCTTTGAAAAACACAATTAAAAAAACATTTATTTTCTATAAATAAAAAACAAAAAAACAGAAATAAAAAATACAAAAACACTAAACACCAAATAAAAACAAAACAACATAATTAAAAAAAACCATCAAAATGTAATCACAAAAATAAAACTCAATCATCAAAAAAATAATATTACTCCCCCTTTTAACAACAACAAAAAGGGAAGAAAGATAGTTGAAATGGAAGAAGTAATATGAGAAACCTTAGTAATTGATCTTGAAAAAGATTGAACTATAATTGCAATAACAAAGGTAATGGTCATTAGATGAAAAAAAAGATTCAAAACATGTAAATTATAGTATAACATAGATAAGAAAAGTTAATCAAAGTCATGAAGCATTCTAGACAATTAGATATGGAGAATTATTATAAAAGTGATGAAATGAAGATTGGATAAGTTAACTTAACATATTTTGAAAAATTAGATTTCATAATAAATTTAATTTTTTATATTGCATTTTAATTTAACACACTTTTCAGATCAATTAAGATATGATTATCATATGGGCAAACTTATATTTCAAACAACGAACAAAAAGAACTAATCAAAACGAGACATTTTTTTATTGATATCAATTTAAAGATCAAATACATTCAAGCACTTTGATATAAATACATCATAGAAAGGACAACAAAACATCAACTACATTAACATAAAATCTAAGAAAAGACAAGTACCCTAAACATTGAAAACATCTCTAAGATCAACACATCTCAAAGAACTGGCAATGACAACACACAAGAAGTACATATAGAACTCTGAGGGACCCTAGTTTGGAGGAGGAGGCTGGTTGAAGATAGAGAAATAGCTATTCATCATAGCTACGGTAGTGTTCATGGATTTGAACTGTCCTTGAATCAAACCCATGTGTTGTTGGTACTGTACATCCTGCTGGTTTAGGCGAGTCTGAATTTGATTAAAGCGCTGATGAAAAAGACTCTCTAATCGGTCAAAGCACTGGACTATCTCCTGAAAGTCATGTCCATAAGTAGGTGTAGGTGTAGGTGCTCTCCCTTCTTTCTCAGAATCCTCACTTGTATTACCATTCTTCCCAAAAAGTACTCGAAATGAAGCATCATGGAAGTAGATTGGCATTTCAAATGGAATCTCAGGATGAACAATATTGTACTTCTTTTTTAGAACATAGGTCAATAGATATCCTAAAGTAATATTTTCTTCCTCTTATGAGAAACATGTATAATTTAAATTTAGAATTAGTTGGGCTTCATCTATAGGTTGTCCAGTCATAATTAGATTGGTAACAGTGAACAGAAGAGGAGTAATGTTTATGCGATCACCAGCCTTAGGAATAATTGAACTTTTAAGGACATATTGGATAATCCTGGCATTTTGATTTAGAGTATAGAACCTAGGCAAATGACCAACTTGAGCTACCCTCTAAGAACTTTGTTAATTTTAGACCAATCAAAGTCAGATTTGGAGGTCATAGTTTGTGCTCTAATTCCTTGAGTTCTTAAATGTAGAAAGGTTCCCATATATTTCTTTGTGATTTCTACCCGTTTCTTTAGGACATATGATCTTATCCTACTCTCATCTGAACTAAATGTCATATTTACTAGAAAATAGTGAAAGATTTTTTTTATGGTAAGCATGAATCAGAGTCAGAATGAAGACAAATTGGGTTGTGGCAAAAAGAGGCATTACTTGAAAGTGGATGTCTTCTTGGATCAAGAGTCTAGATGGAGTGATTTTAGCGGAGAAAAACCTAAAGTAAGATTCCTCAGTTTCTTTGGACAGAAAGTTTTTGTCTACATCCCCAGAATATAAACCCTTAAAGAATCTACCGCGTTTGCTAGAACTAGCCATTTATAAGATGAAAAGGATTGGAAAAGGCTGTTGAAGTGAATAAAAATAAAATCTAAAGTCCTCCTATTTAAAGAAAAATGATTATTAGTACAGTATGATAGTTGGTTCATATATGACAAAAATAATTTCATATGTACGAATGAATACGTTCAAAATGAAATAACTTTTCGTAATCACGCAAGTTACAAAGCATCCTTTTATTTATGCTTTTTGACCAGATGATCATACAGATGAATAGGTGTTGGTCCGGGATGAATGATTATTTAAGATCTTTTTAATGATGGTTAGGTTTGTCCCCCACTTCAAATGACATGTGGTTCGTATATATAAAATAAAATTTCATATGTACGATATGTAATTATAACTAATTTTGCCCGGATAACTGTCAAGGTGCATACAAACGAATGAATACAAATCGTCCGTGATGATATAAATATCATACAATATGATATGTATTGGAAAAAAGTAAAACATTATGCATTTAGTCCAAAACAACGATTGACATGCTATTGAATTCGTATGGGACAAAAATAACTTCATATAATACGAATTGAACACTTAGAAAAATAAACACAAACATTGAGAAAGATGAATTTATATAAGAGGTATGAGTCTAAAACACACAAAACATAAAAGCAACACCAAAAAACTAGAAAAAGCGCATAAAAAAAAACATTAACAATAAAAAATAGAAAAGACACATAGAAACATATCAAGCTTGCAGAGAATTTTGTTTAAGCATTAAGATAAATCACACCTAGCCTTGTTATTAATATGCTAAAAGAATCAAAAGCTAGTGGTTTTGTAAAAATGTCTGTAAGTTAATTTTCAGTAAAAACATGATTCAAAATAAAATTTTCATTTGGATACACTATCCCTAATGAAATGATGCCTTATGTCTATATGTTTGGTTCTAGAATGTTAAATAGGATTTTTTTTGAAATGCAAATGGCACTAGTGTTATCACAATAATTTGGAATTATGCCTATTATAAATCCTAAATCAATTAACTGTTGTTTCAATCAAAGAACTTGTGCCACACAACTTTTTAAGGCAATGTATTCAGCTTCTGCAGTAGATAGGGCTACAAAATTCTATTTTCTACTAGACCAAGAAACTAAAGAATTTCCTATAAATTGATAAGTTTTAGATATACTCTTTCGATCAACCCTACAACCTGTAAAGTATAAATCTAAATATCCAACAATTTTAAATGAAGAGATGTACTTAGGATACCAAATCCTTAAGTTTTGAGTTCCCAAGATATATCTCAAAATCTTTTTTACTGTTGTGAAATGTGATTATTTTGAATCTGATTGAAATCTAGCACAGAAATAAACACTAAACATAATATTGGGTCTGCTAGCAGTTAAATAAAGTAAAGATCCAATAATTCCTATAAATTTCTTTTGATCAATAGATTTTCCCTTTGTGTCCTTATCCAACTGAATTGAGAAATTCATAGGTGTACTAACCTAATAGATTTAGTATTGTCCATTTCATACTTTTTGAGGATGTCCTCAAAGATATTTTAACTAACTAAGAAATCTTCCCACCTTAATTTGCTTAATGCTAAAACTTAAAAGTAACTAAGATCCCTCATTAGGCTCATTTCAAATTTAATACTCATCATTTTAGAAAAATCATCACAAAGATTTTTATTTGTAGATCCAATGATGATATCATCAACATAAATTTGAATAATGAGTAAATCTTCTCCCATTTTCTTCAATAAGTGAGTGGTATCCACACTTCCTTTTTAAAAGATCTCTTAAGTAAGAGAGTGCTTAACCTCTCATTCCAAGTCCTAGGTGCTTGTTTCAATCCATATAATGCCTTTTTCAATTTTAAAACATGATTTGGGAATTTAGAAATTTCAAAACCTGGAGGTTGTTCAACATAAATATCCTCTTGAATCACCTCATTCAAAAAGACACTTTTTACACCCATTTGATATAATTTGAATCCTATAAAATAGGCAAAGGCTAATAAAACCTTAATTGCTTCAAGTCTTTCTACAGGGGAAAAAGTCTCCTCAAAATCAATCTTTTTAATTTGATTATATCCCTTGGCCACCAATCTAGCCCTATTTCGAACAATAATTCTTGAGTCATTCATTTTATTTTTAAATATCCGCTTAGTTACAACTATACTTTGATCCTTTGGCCTTGCAATTAATTCCCAAACATCATTCCTTACAATTTGATTTAATTCTTCTTGCATTGCCAAAATCTAAAATTCATTCGAATGTGCTTGACTTATATTTATGGGTTCTATTATAGAAATAAAGGCATAATGATTGACTTCTTTGCTTAGTCCACGCCCTCATTTGGTTCACAAAAAGTCAATTATTTAGGGTAGTTTTTAGAAAATTTGAATACTCTAAGCAAAGGGTTTACTTTCTCTAAATTTTCATCCAAATCAATTTTCTCAATCTTTTGGGAGTTATTTTCTATTTCATCCTCTTCCAAATTTGGCTCTTCCAAAATTTTAGATTCATCAAATACAATATGTGTTGTCTCCCCAACTACTAAACTTCTTTTGTTAAATAATATGTATGATTTTTTAACACTAGAGTAACCAAGAAAAAAATCTTTTACCTAATTTTGGATCAAATTTTTCTACGGTAGATTTTCCATTATTATGTTTGAACACCTTACATTCAAAAACATGCAAATGTGACAAATTAAGTGTTCTTGCCTTAATAAGCTTATACAATGTTTTGTTTAATTTTGATCTAATGTTCACCCTATTCAGAACATAACATGCAGTACTGAGTGCTTCAGCCCAAAAATATTTAGGAAGTGAATATTCTGCCAACATGACTCTAGCGGCTTCAATTAATGTTTTGTTTTTCTTTCAACTATCCAATTCTGCTGAGGAATCCTAGGTGCAAAAAAATTATGATTAATCCATTTTTTCTTATAAAATTTTTCAAATTTTTTATTTTTAAATTCACCGCCGTGATCACTTTGAATTATTAAAATCTCACATCTTAGTTTCATCTAAATCCAACTTGAAAAATTTATAAACTTCTCAAATGATTCACTTTTATGAAACAAGAATTTAACCTAAGTGAACCTCAAGAAGTCATCAACTATCACAAATTTGTATACGTTCCCTCCTAAACTTATAGTGCTAACCGGTCCGAAAAAATTCATATGTAAAATCTCTAAAGGTTTGGTTGTTCTAAGATTCTTATTGGAATGAAAAGATGACTTTACCTATTATCCTAATTGACTTGAATCACAAAGGTGATCCTTAATAAAGTCAAGTTTTGGTATAACTCTAACTAAATCCTTTTGAATAATTTTTCTAAGGTTTTTCATGCTAGCGTGACAAAGTCTCCTATGTGATAACCATGATTCATCAGAAATATGTTTAAAAAAAAAAGCATTAGGAGTTTTAATACAATTTAAATCTAGCATATAAACATTGTTTATCCTTATTCCATGTAAAATATCATTTCTATTTAGGCTTAATATGTAGTTAGTGGGAAATTTTTTTACATTATATCCTTTATCACATAGCTGGCTAATACTTAACAAATTATGCTTTAAGCGTTTTACAAGGAACATATTTTCAATAAATTTTTTTTTGCAAGTTTCCGATCATACCTATGCCAACCACTTTCTTAGTGGTGTTATCTCCAGTGTAACCCTGCCTCCATTCTTGGCTTCAAGCATTATAAATTAGGGATTTTTACATACATGACACTTCAAACTATTATATTTACTTATTTAACATCCAAAGTATACTATTTACATACCTACCACCTAAATACACCCCGTTTCATAAAAAATACCACTCCGTTAGAAACTCTATCCCGAATCTACCTTTCGCTGGTGAAATTTGGCCACCTCCTCCTCTTTTCCAGCAAAACAGAGGCGGGAAGCAGACGGCAGAGACAATGCGTGCTGAGTAGGAGCGAGTCCCTTTCTCTGCTTTCCTCTCAGCAAAATTTTAAAAGGCGAAAGTATCAAATAACTCTCTGTAATGGCTACAAAGGCAAACTCGTGGTCTGAGGATCCCCTTCCCGTGCTGACGTAGGACTCTCAGTCCCCACCTTCCCTGTTTAATAGAGAGCGGAGCAGGCCAGAACAAGCAGCAACGAGCAAGGAGAGAGAGAGAGAGATAAAGAAGGCAATATAGGAGAGGTGAAAGAGAGAAACAGAGGATAAAACAGGGGGGATGGATCCGGTGATCAAACTGTTCGGAAAGACAATTAAGCTGCCGGCGATGAGAGAAGTTATGGCTAATACTGCCGGAGAAGACAGAGGCGAATATGAGAAGAAGGTAATTTAATGGCTGCTTCTCTTATTCGGTCTGCAACGTATGGTTGAGGTGTTTCAAGTGAGAAAAATGGGATTTTTAATTGGTATAGATATGGGCCCCTCGTGCAGCTCTTGGGATTTGGTGATGGTTTTTCTTCTTGTTTTTTTGTTTAACTGGAATTCTTGATGTTGGTTGCCTAAAATTTTAATTTTTTAATCGCTGTGCATTGTTCATCCCTGAAGAAAGAAAATTTAAGAGCTCAAACCAACGATGATCTATAATTTTGATTGAGCAAAAAGAGAGAAACAGAGGAGAAAACAGGGGGGATGGATCCGGTGATCAAACTGTTCGGAAAGATAATTCAGCTGCCGGCGGCGAGAGGTCTGGCAGCTACTGCCGGAGAAGACAGAGGCTAATATGAGAAGAAGGTAATTTTTTTTTTTGACGCCGATTGTGGGAACACAGCGGTCGGGGAGCCCGATATTGAGATCGATGGCAGTGTTTGAGAAGGCGCGGAGGGTTCGGAGCCATAGAGCTTGTGCGGCCGACGTTGATGGAGCGGAGAAGAGGAGGTGGTGGCAAAATTTCACGAGCGAAAGGTAGACTCGGGACGGAGTTATGACAGAGTGTTATTTTTGATGAAACGGGATGTATTTAGGTGGTAGGTATGTAAATAGTATATTTTAGATGTTAAATAAATAAATATAATAGTTTGAAGTGTCATGTATGTAAAAATCCCTATAAATTATGTAGTTTCTCCAGTCATATACTTTGAGCAACCGCTGTCCATATACCAAATGCTCTCAAGAGATCTTTTATGAGAGCATTTCTACAAAATAATTAAACATTAGACTTGGAAACCCAAACAAGTTTGGGTTCTCCTTTTTGAAAAATAAAACTAGATGTATGCATGATATGATATAGTTTATACATCTTAGGTCTCCACACTAAATGAGTTTTTTTTTTGTGTAAAGTACAAGTGTGTGTAATATGTCCAATATTCCCACAAGAATAACATTTAACTCTAGGAAATGGGTTTCTCAAATTTCTATAATAAATTTCTCTTCTTGGTTTTAAAATTTTTTATCTCAAAATAGGATTAATAAAATCTTCAAGTGTTAGGGGTTTCCTATTTTCCTCAAGAGCTTGCACTTTCAATTTAAGAAATTTGTTTAAGTCTTCTAACACTTTCTTGTTAAAATTCAAATAGTGCTCTCTACTTTCAGATTCATCCCTAAAATCCTTAAATTCTTTTTCCAATTTAATATAGGATGATTTTAAAAGATCATTGTTTTTATTCAAGTCATCATATTCATCATGTAAGCTCATGTGGTTGTTATCTATCAGTGCATAATCTTTCCTAAGAATTTTATATTCTTTTTGTAATTCTTACATTTATAGGTTTAGATTACCATGTATTTTCTTAAGTTTTTTATATGCATCATGAATTCTTTTAAAAACTTCTAATAATTCAATATTGGTTAAGTCATATACCTCTTCTTGATCTGACTGATCAAGATTATGTACCATTAAACAAAGGTTGGTGACTTTCTCCTCCTTTTATATTTCTGATGAATCCGAAGCTGAGTCCGCCCAAAAAGCTCTTTGAAATCTCTTCTTGCCCTTCTTCACATTTGCTTTCTCTTCTTCCTTCTCCTTGTTAGGAGTGGCTTTTAAATTTGGGCAGTCCAATTTTATATGTCCAGGTTTCATGCATTCATAAAAAATCACATCATTAGAAACCTTAACATTTTTATTGAACTTATCTATGTTCCATTGATGACGTCTATTCTGTTTCTTTTTAAGAAAACTTCTGAATTGCCTAGTCATTAAGGCAATGTCGTCGTCATCCTCAGGTTGTGATAGATTACTCTTTGATCCCTCCACTTTTAGTGCTATATTCTTCTCTTTTCGCTGCTCACCTGCATCAATCTTTCTTTGACACACTCCTTACTTGAAAGCAATTAGTGATTCAGGAAGATTATCAATAGAGTAAACATTGAAATCTTTAAACTCTGTAATAGCAGTTATTTTAGCATCATAAGCAGTAGGTAAACAACGAAGAATTTTATTGACCATTTCAACAATCGTTAGTTCCATACCTAATGCATTTAAAGAATTGATTATTTGAGTGAATCTTGTGTAGATGTCAGAGATGGATTCATTTGGTTTCATGCAAAATAATTCATAGTCATGTAATAAGTTATTTAATCTAGATTGCTTTACTTTATTAGTTCCTTCATAAGTAATACAAAGACTATCCCATATGTCCTTTCTACTTTTACAAGTGGAAACCAACTTGTAATCTTCTGACTTAAGTGCATAAAAAAACTATTTAAATATTTTACATTTAGTTGTGCTAATTCACGTTCTTCTATAGTCCAATCTATAAAGGGTGTTTCAACTCTAATGCCATCAAATAATCTAGTTGGTCTAGTATACCCTTCTTGAATTAAAATCCACACATGATAATCTAGTGATTGTAAAAATGTAGACATGTGTATTTTCAAAAAATCAAAAGGGATATTATAAAATAATGGATGTCTAATGGTCGAATACCCTTCAGATGTGTTTTAGTTTCCAAAAGTAGTCAATCTCATTTTTCAAAAAATCAAAAAGGATATTGTCAAATAACGGATTTCTAATGATATTCTCATGAGCAACTAAAAATACAAGAAGAAGAATGATAATAAAAATTACAAAGAGATCCTTACCTTTGAGTAATATTGTGAACCCTTCATATTCCACTTGCAAGAAATCTCTCTCAAACACTCTCTCATACTCTCTCTTTCAATTACCCTTAAAAAATCTGTAAATAAGACTTTTTCACGTCAATTTTAGAGGACCTTTTACACTAAAGACATAAAAAGCTATCTAGAGAACTGAAATTTTCAATTTTGAGCATACATGATTGCATAGTATGATTGTATATTTGTATGTACGAATAGTTTAAAAATTATTGTGTATGAACCTGTTGTGAATCAATACAAAATAATTTCATACACGATGATCGTCCAATACAAACCCAGTTCGTCCGGGACAAACAGGTAGAAAATTTTTTATCTTTGTTAGGACAAAGAGGGACCCCACAATTTTGTACCCTAAATGGCATACGTACGATGATGATATCGTACGGTATGATCAGTTACAAAAATTTTCAAGTTCATAAGGATAAAAAGTCGGTACAAAAAGGGACCTCATAATTTTATACTCTAAAAGGTGTGTACGAATTGTGATCGTATAGTACGATCCATACTGAAAAGGGACTTGACCATTTTGTATTATGGAAGGCATGTACGAATTGGGATCACACAGTATGATCCTACTTAAAAAAATCTATTTGAGTGAAATGGGACCCGTCCATTTCGTACTCTGGAAGGTATGTACGAATGGTGATTGTACAATATGATTAATACTTAAATGAATTTTCATTTATGTTTGTTTGTCTGCTCAAAAGGGAAAATAACTGACAAGATCATCCTGTATGAAAACAAATTGTATAGTACGATCATTTTAAAATTATACATTTTTAACTCTCCCCCGGTGTGTGTGTGCACAATTACTCAATTACAATCACACTCTTTCAGACTCAATAAAATGAACAACACAGACTTCATTTATAATAAACCCTAAATTGATCAAATTTGAAGTCTTCAATAATCCGAAGTATGATTTTTCTAAAATGTTAGTACACAAGAACAATAAAATAATATATCCAAAATATGTTAGGAGAAAAAATAATCAAAGTAATAATATTTAGAATAATAAAAAACTTACATAATGTAATAATATAAACAATCACAAACTAAATTGCAACAATCTCAACACTGCTAGCTTTTGCCTGTTATAAGAGATTTTAGCTTTTCTAAATGGATGTCAAGAGTGCCTTTTTAAGTGGGATAATAAAAGAACATGTGTTTGTAGAGAAATCCATATGTTTTGAGAATTCCCAATTTTCAAATTTTGTTTTCAAATTAAAAGAGGTTTTGTATGGATTAAAATAGGCACCAAGGACATTATATGAGAGGCTTGGCACATTCATACTGGAAATGGAGTTTGTTAAGGTGAGCGTAGACACCACCTTTTTTCTAAGGAAAGTAGGAGATTAATAACTCATTATCCAGATTTATATCGATGATATACTTTTTGGATCTTCTGATAAAAAATTATGTGATGATTTTTCTAAAATAATGAGTAAGGAATTTGAGATAAGTATGATGAGAGAATTGTCTTATTTTTTGGGATTTAGCATAAAGCAAATGGATGATGTAACTTTTATTAATCAATTAAATTATATTAAGGACATCTAGAAGAAATATGAAATGGATAAAACCAAGTAATAAATACTCTCATGAGCTCTAGCGTCAAGTTAAATAAAGATTCAAATGGAAAATTTATTGATAAAAAAGTATAGAGGAATAATTGGATCACTACTTTACCTAACTGCTAGCCAACCTGATATAATGTTTATTGTTTGTCTCTGTGCAAGATTTCAAGCTGATCCTAAAGAATTCCATCGGATTACAGTTAAGAGAATCCTTAGATATGTCTTAGGAATCCAAAACTTAGGAATATAGTATCCTAGGCATAATATTTCTTTTGAAATTATTAGATATTCTTATTCTGATTTTGCCGGATATAGGGTGGATAGAAAGAGCAGCTTTAAAACATGCTAATTCATAAGAATAATCCTTAGTCTCCTAGCCTAGTAGAAAATAAAATATAGTTGCACTATCTACTGCTAAAGTTAAGTACATTGCCTTAGGAAGTTGTATGGCCTAAGTTCTTTGGTTAAAGTAATAAATTCTAGATTTAGGATTACTTGTAGGTATAATTTCAATTCAATGTGGTAACACTAGTGTTATCTATATCTCTAAAAATCCTATCGAACATTCTAGAACCAAACACATTAACATAAGACATCACTTTATTAGGGATCATCTTCCTAGAGGAGACATTGAGTTATATCATGTAGCAACTAAAAATTAACTAACTAAAATTTTTATTAAATCACTAGCCTTTAAAAATTTAAGTATCTTAAGGACCAGATTAGGTGTCATAGGCATAACTGCATGAACTTGATGATTACTGAACTTTAATTTTTTTTGTTTTTTTTTATCTTTCTTTTATTTTTATTTATATGTTTATTTTTATGCTGCTATTTTTCGTATTTCATTTTTATATTATTTTCTCTTTGAAATTTTTGGTCACAGTTGGAATGACATTTTTACCTAGCTTTTATTTTTGAAAAAATATAAATAATGATTGACATCCCTAAATCAGTTAAATGAAGAAACACTATTGATTATTTCTCTTCCTTTAACTCGTTTAGCGGTGTAATTTTCTCTTTTAAGCAAAAATCTATTTTAAATTAAAAGTTGGAATTTTAAATTGAGATCTTTTCTATTTTCTTATGGTAATCTATCTCATATGAATAATATCCAAAGTCAATAAATTACTTTTAAGTTTTCTTTATCAAGTTGTTGTATTTATCATATAAAAATGATTCTGATTTATTGTTTATTCTTCCTTATATTAGAAAGTGAGTTTCTCTTCTCTATTAGCTTGAAGATATTTTCATAATTGAGAGACTTTGAAGGTTTCAAAAGGGAGCTAGCTTGCAAAAATGATAAGAAGCATAAAATGAGTCAAAAAAATTGAAAAATTACGCAATGATTTCCAAATAATTAGAAGATACATAAAGTGTCAAAAATCAAAAGATGCACAAAGTGCACCAAACAATTAAAAAGAGGCACAAAATAAGCCCACAAAGAAATAAACTTCCTTCTCTTTGAAGCTTTTAAATTTTAGAAGAATTTAGGTGTCACTCGATATCTTCAAAGACTTTATTCTTAAAACTCATGATCATGACTAATTATTTTGCTATATTATTCTATGAGATATTTTTCTAAAATGAAGTTTTGAACAGATCATTTTTCTTATCTAATTTTTATAGTTAGATTTTTTTTTTTAAAAGACTTTTAACTTGAAAGGAATCTGAGCTGGGTTAACAGGATCAGTTGTTCTAATATTTTTCAGATTTTAGTGATGTTAGTTCATTTCTTACTAATTTTTAATCCAATCCCAAAGGATATATTTCATTTTCTAGTACTGTTTGAAAAAAAAATTCTATGCTCTCTATTATTTTTTATCATCTTTTCATATGTTTTTATTTATTTTTATACTTATTTATGAGTTTGTACTTGTTTTGTATTATAATCTATTTAGTAGTAGTTTTTTTTTTAATTTTCTCCTTTTTGTTACGTCAAAAGGGGGAGTAGTGTTGGTGTTTTATCTTTTGCTTGTTTTAGTAAAAAAAATTTAAATGAAATATAAATAAAATATTTTCAATATCTATTTGATTTGAAATTATCTAAAAAATATTTGCAATCATTAAAAGGGAGGAGATTATCATAAATCTGGATTCAAGCATTATAATTATGATGATAATAAACATTCATGTTTCCCTACTACTATTATTATTGCACATCAATTTTAGTTGCCCCTGCCTACTAACTTTTCAGGTCCACAATATCAATTGTAATTTAAGCTAGCTCAAGAATAGGTAGATTAGGACTGAGTTAGTATGTAATATTAATTACAGTGGTTTTCACTTTTCTTGAGCAAATGTAATAAGGTGGATCCTAATGCTAAGTAACCTTACACACACACTCGCTTAGAGGGAGAAATTTTGTAAGCCATAGAGTTTTTTTATTTTTGATCATATCTTATAAGATGAGCCAAAATCATCCTAAATAATGAATTAAAAATAGAAACCCTAATTAGGGCATCTGGGTCAAGTAAACCTGAAAAGCAAATTGTCTTAGAGGATCTGCCCATCGTCCTGAATGATATACTCAAATAAAAAATACTTAGCCACCAAACTCATTTAGACAAGATTTTATTTTTAAACTTTTATTCTAATCATTTAAGGAGATTCAATAACATCCTGGATAATTTATGACAATCATGCTTAAATTAAATCTAATGATTAAGAGAATAATTAAGGTTAGATTGATCGATCATATCATTTAGGACGATCGTAGAATCCTAGTAGGCTATCTATAAGAAAAACCTTAGCTTTCTCTTAAATCTGCTAGTGACCTAAATTATCTACTAGATGATAATGTATGTTTATATGAATCATATAGGATGATGAGTTATATTTCTACATCATCCTGATTTATCTCTTAGATGTCTCAAACTATATGTTGGATGACAATGTATGATTTTCAACTAATCATCCTGGATGATCTCTACATTATCTTGGATGATTAGTTATATCTTTGTATTATAATCATATAGGAAGCCTAGATAATCCTAGATGTTCTTTGACGGCAAGTTAAAAATTAGGACATTTTTTAAGGTCTTTTATTTAAGTTATCTCAATTACTAATGATAAAATATTTTTCTAAAATCCGATCCTAATGGAGCTTAGAGAAAGCTAAGGGGAGGTTTAGAGAGAGAGAGAGAAATAATCTTGTGAGGGGGACTTTGTGAGGGGATCACAAAGTTTTCTCCAAGCATGGATTCATTCGTCTTCTTCAAGCTTCATCCTTGGTTCCATGGTGGCTCTAGGGAGAAGATAATAGCATTAGATCAGGTTCTCTTCTTACTCCAGGAAGGATAAAAGGATTCTAAGTTCTCTTCCTTCACTAGGAGGGTGAAAATGGACTTAAGGTTCTCTGCCTCACTGTGATGGTGAAAAAATTTTATAAGGGCTTCTTCACTTTACTGTGAGAGCAAAAAGATGGTCACTAAAGAATTAGTATAATACTTGGAGAGGGTGTCTCCAAGGAGTGGACATAGGTCAAGTTGAGTGAACCACTATAAATCTTGTGTTCATTCTTATTACTTTTCCACATTTTAATTTCCTTTAATTTTCTGTGAATTATTATATGTTTAAAATTTCTAATTTGTTTTATTAATTGTTTCTGCATCATGGGTTGCTTTTGCTTGTTTAAAGTGTTTAAAAAGGTTTCAAAATGATTTTCTCTTTTTGTTTATGAATTTTTAAAACTATCAATTCATCCCCCTCTTGGTTAGCCTTGAGACTAGTTCATAAAGGGTTAACCCTAACAAACTTTCAAAAATTTTTGACAACCAATTGCATTATAAGCTTAAATGATAACATTATTTTTGTAGGGAAAAAGGATCAACAACATTTATATGCTTGATTTAAATAATATTGAATGTGCTACTTCATTTTACATAAAAATAATTATTAATGATTCTTGGTTATGGAATAAAAGACTTTATCATTCAAGCATCAAAAATCTTAGGAAACTCACCCAAAAAGACTTAGTGCAAGGTATTCCCAAAACTAGAGTTCACTAAAGATCAACTGTGTGATGCTTGTAAGTTAGAGAAAAAGTCAAATCCTCCTTTCACTCAATCAAAGACATTAACATTAGTAAACCCTTAGAAGTTCTACACATGGATCTCTTTGGACTTGTCAGTACTGTAAGCCTAGGAGGGAAAGCCTTTTGGTATGTGATTGTTGATGATTACTCAAGATTTACTTGGGTTAGATTCTTATCTCAAAACGTGAATGATTTGAGAAATTTAAGAACTTCTCCACTTAGATTCAATGATGATAGGCTATGAAATTGTAATAATTCATAGTGACCATTGTGGAGAATTTGAAAATAAAACTTTTGAATGTTTCTATATGAAATAATGGATAGATCACAACTTTTCATCTTCTAGAACCTATCAGTAGAATGGGGTCGCAGAAAGAAAGAATAAGAGCCTAGTAGAAGCCGCTAGAGCCATATTAGCTGAATACTCACTTCCTAAATAGTTTTTTGGGTAGAAGTGGTGAATACAGCCTGTTATGTTCTGAATAGGGTAAATGTTAGATATATTGCATATCTTATTTCAATAAATAGAATTTTGATGATAGCAAATACTTCTATTTCTCTACGACTGCATTGCCGACTAACATTTAGGTCCATAAGATTAATACTGCAATTTGAACCAGCTCAAGATTTGGTATACTATGTCTGAGTCAATTTGTAAAATTTTCCCCTTCTTGAGTCTGTTGTAAATGATATGGTTCTTAATGCTGAGTAACCTTGCACACACACACACACACACACACACACACACACACTTGGGGAAATTTTTTTCTGTCTGATTTAGAGTTCTTTATTTTTGGTCACATCATCCAGGATGATCCCAATATTGTCCTGGACGATCAGTTAAAAATAGAAACCCTAATTAGGGAATCATGATTAAGGAAGCCATCATTAAGCTCATCGTCCTGGATGGTATTTTTATAGGCCTGGACGATATGCTCAAATAAGAAAGAATAAGCCGCCAGATTTATTTAAGTATTATTTATTTTTGGACACAGTCTAGGACATTATCCTGGACAATGCAACACAATTATGCCTAAATTAATCGGTAATTAATGAAAGCAATTAAAGTTTGATTCCTCGATCTTATCATCCTGGATAATTGTAGGATCGATTGGGACGATCAGTTCAAAAATCTTAGTTGTTCCTGGACAAGTACACATCGCCCAGCTGCTATTCAGGGCGATGCTCTGGACGATTTTCACGAATTTGAACTAATCATCTGGGATGATCAAGCTATTTTTTCATCGTCCAGACATCCTTTCAATGCAATTATCTAGATGATATTCAACAATTTTTACTAATCATACAGAACGATATACTATCGTCCTGGATGATATAAATAAATTTCTTCTAATCATCCCAGGTCATCCCAGCTGATTGAGCTAAAATTACGCTGATCGTACAGGATAATCTCAAGATCGTCCGGACAATAATGTCGGTTTATTGAAATTAAGAGTTATTATGAAGCTCTTCTATATAAGCTCTCTTATATCACCCATGAGGGTATTTTTTGTTGTTGTTTTGACATAAGAGAGCCTATAGGAGAGGGAGAGAGATTGAGAGAGGATCTTATGAGGGGGAGTTTATGAGGGGTTTTATAAAGGTTTCTTCAAGAAAGGATCCAATTCATCTTCTCTGATCATCATCCATTGTCCTTGGGGGTTCGAGGGAAGTCTACTTCAGCAATCGATCAAGGTTCTCTGCCTACTTTAGGAAGAAGCAAAAGGAGTCGGGTTATCTGCCTCATCGGTGTCGGTGAAAAGAAGGTTTTGTAAAGGCTTCTTCGCCTTTGTTTGGGAGCAAAAGGAGAGTCACTGAGTTTAGTGAAATACCCGGAGAGCTCCTCCAGGGAGTGGACGTAAGTCGAGTTGACTGAACCACTATAAATCCCTGTGTTTTTTACCACTATTTTTTTCACATTTAATTTTCGCACTTTAAATTTCGTTGTGGTGAATTTTGGTTTGGTTTGAGGTTGTGTTTTTGATTGAAAGATTTTTTTTTAAATACTAATTCACCCCCCTCTTGGTTATCCTTGGGCTAGTTCATAAAGGCTTAACATCCCTAATAAACTTTCAAGTGGTATCAGAGTGGGATTCATAAAATTGAGTTTTTGAAAACTTTTGAATTTTGATCCATGTCTAACTCTGGTAATCGGTAATACCATGTAAGGGTATTTAATTACCTGACCACTTTTATTTGACAATATTCCTTTTAATTTTTGAAAAACTCACATGTCTATGTTTTTACAATCGATTGACTATCGCATATGGATGCTTGTTAAAGATAGTTATACACCTCAGGCTAGTAAACTTAAAAGTGTAACTATTCCACTTCCTTTTTTTGAATGAACTCTTGATGATAGAGATGTAGCATAACTTAATGCAAAATATTTGAACTATTTTTTTGTGCTTTAAAATATGTAGATTACATGCACATTTCAACTTGTACTACTAGTAAAGAGATTTTAGATAAATTGTGTATCACTTATAAAGGAATAAATGAAATTAAGCAATCTTGATTGAATATTTTATTGCATGATTATGAACTTTTTGTTTGAAATCTTCTGAATCAATTTCTAAAATGTATACAAAGTTTACTCAAATTATTACCTTTTTGCATGCCTTAGGTAGAGAACTGAAAAGGTTAATAAAGTTTTGAGATGCTTTCCTTCTTACTTTGATGCTAAGATCATTACAATCACTAAATCTAAAGATTTGAATACTTATTTAATTGATTACTTACTTTGATCACTCATTAATTACGAGCAAGAGGTGAATCAAAGAAATCTTAATGCAGGTGAGAAAAAGAAGGAGAAAATTATGGCACTAAAGGCCAACAACATAGACACTCATTCTTCCAGGTCTGAAAGTGATAATGTCACCTTAATCACAAGGCAATTCAAAAACTTTCTAAGGAAGAAGCAAAAGAACCATCAAAAGTGGAATTAAGGTAAGGGTAGCAAAAATTTTAAAAATTCTATACTATTTGTTTTGCATGCAGGAAACCAGGACACATTAAAGCTGATTTTCCTACACTTAAGGCTCACCCAAGCAAAGAGAAGGGTGAGGAGAAATCCAAGTTCAAAAAGAATAAGAAGAGGTTCCAAAAGGCGTTCTAGGAGAATTCTGCATTGAACTCCTCTGAGACTGAAGCTGAAGAGGATTCAATAAACTTATGATTGATGGCAGATGATCATATTTATCAAAGTGACCAAAAAGAGGTATGTGAACTAACCTATGTGAAACTACTTGAAGTTTTTGAACCAATTTATGCATCATATAAAATACTTAAGAAATTTCATGCTAGTTTAAAAGTAGAGTTTTTAAATTTACAAAAAGAGCAAGAAATTCTTCTTAAAGATCATTCTACAATCAATAGCAATCACATGTCCTTACTTGATGAATTTGATGTATTAAAAGAAAAGCATACTAAATTATATGATGCACATGATTCCTTGAAGTCATCCCATGCCGAGTAAGAAAAAGAGTTTAAGAAATTCTTTGAAAATAAAAATCATCATTGCATGCATCACATAACTTTAAAAAGAAGCATCACCACCTGAGTAGATTAATACATCCTTTTCCTAGTGTTAGATGTTTTTCATGTGGCATGTTAGGACACATTGCACACACTTGCACATTCACTATAGTACACATTAGGTCTGAAGACCCAAATTGCATGATTCATAGCATAACACATATGCATTGCATTCTACTTTTCATAAGAAGGGAACCAAACATGTTTGGTTTCCTAAATCTGATGTTTGATGATTTTGCAGGCTCGCTCTCATAAAAGGCCTCATGAGAGCATGCGGTACCTAGACAGCAGATGCTTACAACACATGACTGGAGATGCTAATCAATTCATTACGTTGGAAGCCAGGGATGGAGGAAAGGTTACTTTTGGAGACAACACCACTAGGAAAGTGATGGGCACAGGTATAATTGGAAACTCCAAGAACCTTTTGATTTGAATTTTGCGTAGAAAATAGTTGAGATAACCAAAGATAAATATGTTTTGGATGGGGGAGAAGTAGAGAGAGAGAGAGACTCTAAGGAAAAATTTGAATTTTCTATGTTCGTTTCAAGTCTCTGAAATCGAGGGTTCTCCATTGGTACTGATGGTGGCGGAGGGTTGCCGGCCTCCTACGGTCAGTGGTCCAACTGAAGTGCGTCAACCTATCTCAGGCACAGTGGTGGCTAGTACATGTTCGTTCTCTTCCCCCCCGGCATTTGGAGACGGGAAATCAGGTTTTCAACAGAGTTTGAAAAATTTAAAAGGTTTTGGAAAACCTTTAATTATCAATGAAGGGGATTTACTAATGGCCAAGAAGAACGAAATTAAAGTTATTGAAAAAGGGAAAGAAGTGTGTTGGAAAACAACTCAAAAAGATTCAATTCAAATTTGGAAAATTGTCTGAATTTGCGGCTGGAGAAGCTTCGCCGTCTTCGAAGAATCTCTCAAAAATGATTGTGAATTATAAAATTCCAAGGGAAGATGAAAATAGAGAATTTAAAAATGAAGTTGTTGATTCTGAAATTGAGCTGTCTTCAGATTATATCCAGATGAAATTGGATAATGTAACTCCTGAAGAAGCTGCATTGGCTAAGGGTAATAAGAATGTGACAGATGTTCCATTGATGGATCTGCTAAAAGTTAGAAATTGTAATTCTGGAGAATTGGGTAGATGCGAGGAAGGTCCAGCTAAGGTTTCTTCAAGACCAAACAATAGTGCTAAACCAAATGCTTGGAACAAGAAGGAGAATATCAAAGTTGTCAATCTTGAGCTTGGAGACTGTTTGTCGAATGATGGGAAAACAGTAAAGCTATGTTTAGAAAATGAATTGGAGAATTCAAAAAATCTTCAAAAGTCACTTGTCATTAAGGTATTTGGAAGAAACATCCCTTTTCCAGTTATAAGTGCAGAGTTGAGGAGGCAATGGGTTCCTTATGGTAAATTCCATCTCACAATGTTGGGGATGGATTGGGTGTTATGTTCATTTTATGAACAAGAACCAGTAGATGTAGTTTTTTTAATGGTCCATGGTTTTTGAATGGTCAAATCATTGGAATTGACAAATGGTCGCCTAGTTTCTCTCCAATGTCATTTAAAGGTTTGACAGCTCCTGTATGGATTAGGATGCCAAACCTTCCATTATAATGCAAGGATGAATTAAACATTTGCAGAATAGATTCTATGGTGGGGAAACCATTGCTCATAGATGGAAACATATTTCAATGGGGAAGGAGAGAGTTTGGAAGGGTATGTGTGCGAATCAAGCTTGATGAGCAACTTCCTCTTGGTGGAAGGAAGTATGGGAAATTTTTTCCAAAAAATTGAGTATGAGAGGATCCCAAATTTTGTCTTTGAATGTGGCCTGATAGTCCATCTAAAAAAGGATTGCTGTAACAACACTAATCATCAATCTAATAAGGAGGTCGGTGCATCAAAACATAAGGAGGAGAATAATATTTAACTCTAGGAAATGGGTTTCTTAATTTTCTATAATTATTTTATCTATTCCTGAGTTTTAAAAATTTTGGATACAAAATAGGATCAGTAAAATCATCAAGTGTTGGTGGTTTCCTATTTTCCTTGAGAGCTTTTACTTTTAACTTCAGAACTGTGTTTAAATCATCTATCATATGTTTATCAAAATTTAAATAGTGCTCTCTACTTTCAGAATCATCCTTAAAATTTTTGAAATCTTTTTCCAATTGATCATAGAATAATTTTAAGATCTCATTTTTATTATTCAAGTTATCAAATTCATCAAGTAAGCTCATATGGTTGTTATCTATCAATGCATGATCTTTTTTCACGATTTCATGTTATCTTTATAGTTCTTGTAATTCTAAATTTAAACTAGCATGCATTTTCTTTAACTTCCTATATAGGTTATGAATCCTATCAGAAACTTCTAATAGTTCAACATAGGTTAAGTCACATACCTCTTCTTGATCCGACTGAATAAGATTATCGGCCATTAAGCACAGATTGATGACTTCCTCCTTTTCTGTTTCTGACAAATTTGAAGCAGAGTCCGCCCAAAAAGCTTTTTGGAGTCTCTTCTTATCCTTCTTCATGTTTAGTTTGTCCTCTACCTTCTCCTTGCTAGGAGTGGCTTTTAGGTTTGGGCGGTCTAATTTTATATGGCCAAGTTTCCTGCATTCATAACAAATCATATCATTTGAGACCTTAGCATTCTTATTGAATTTATCTCTATTCTATTATTGGCGTCTCTTTTCCTTCATGTTTAGAAAGCTTCTAAACTATCTAGTCATTAAAGCAATGTCGTCCTCATCCTCAGGTTGCTATAGATCACTCTTCGACTCCTCCACTTTTAGTGTAATGTTCTTCTCATTTCGGTGTTCACCTGTATAATTCTTCCTTTAACTCACTCCTTACTCGTAGGCAATTAGTGAACCAAGAAGATTATCAATAAAGTAAACATTCAAATCTTTAGACTCTGTAATAGCAGATAATTTAGCATCATATGCAGTAGGCGAACACCATAAATTTTTTTTAACCATTTTAGCACTTGTTAGTTCCCTACCCAAAGCATGCAAAGAAGTTACTATCTGTGTAAATCTTATATACATGTCAGAAATAGATTCATTGGGTTTCATGAGAATTAATTAATAGTAATGTAACAAGATGTTTAGTCTAGATTACTTTACATCATTAGTCTCTTCATAAGTGATACAAAATCTATCCCATATGTCATTTCCACTTTTGTAAGTCTAAACCCACATGTAGTCTTCTGACTTAAGTGCACAAAAGAAATGGTTTAAGCATTTTGCATTTAACTATGCTAAGTCATGTTGTTCTGCAGTCCAATCAGCAAAGGGTAAGTCAAATCTAATGCCATCAACTAATCTAGTTGGTTTTGTGTACCCTTCTTGAACTAATATCCACATTCGATAATCTAGTGACTGCAAAAATGTACACATGCATATTTTTCAAAAATCAGAAGGGATGTTATCAAATAAAGGAGGTCTACTGATCGAATACCCTTCAGGTGAGTTCCAATTTCCAAAAGTTACCATGCCATTTATCAAAAAGTAGTCTAAACTTATGGTTTTGAAATAAAGCTCTGATACCACTTATTGTTTCTTGTTGAATCTATAATAGGTTGTTAAACCTAAACTAATGTCCCAAGACTAACTAAGAGGGGGGTGAATTGGTAATTTAAAAATTACTTATTATATATTTAAATTAAAAAATGAAATCAGTTAATAATTTATAGCAATTTAATTAAAGTTATTTGAAAATACTTTTTCAACCACAGAATTAAAATTACAGTAAGCAGTGAAAAAATAAAATAAACAAAGATTTATCGTGATTCGGTCAAACACGACCTACATCCACTCCGTGAAGCCTCCCACTTTGGTATTGCACTTTTACCAAAGTGACTCTCCTTTTGCCCCTACAGCAAGGAGGAGAAGCCTTTACAAAACTCTCTTCCACCAATCCCCAGTGCGGCTGAGAGCCATCGTCCTTTCATACCCTCTAAGTGTAGGAAGAGAACCTTTATCCTTTCACACCCTCCAAGTGTAGGCAGAGTACCTTCATCCTTTCACACCCTCTAAGTATCGGCAGAGAATTGTCGGTTGTTCATACTCTCCAAGTGTCGACAGAGAATCAGATCTTATTCGAAGATCTTTATTTGAGTAATTTAGAAAGATAGTAGTAAGAGCGAAAAACCTAAATCACACATAGAGATTCTTACCTTTGAGTAACCTTATGAAAACCCTTCCACTAGCAAGAAATCTCTCTCAAACACTCTCTCACACTGTCTCATTCAATTGCCTTTGAAAAATCACGTAGACAATATACTTTTACGTCAGTTATTAATGGACCTTTTATATAAATGATATGAAAAACCATCTAGAAAACTGAAGTTTTCAATTTTGAGCGTATACGATCGTATGTTCGTACGTAAGAACAATTTAAATACTATTGTGTACGAATCTTTTGTGAATCGGTACGAAATGATTTCATACGCGATCATCATCCAGTATGAACAATGTTTATCTGGGATGAACAGAAAAATTTCAAAGTTCATCTGTACGAAACATCAGGATGAAATAAGTGAGAATGGACCCAAGACGTTCATCCTGGTATAAACTTGGGATCGTCTCGTATGATCTTCGTTCGAGAATAAAACGAAGGTGTTCGTCCCTATACGAACACTAAGATCATCCCGTACGATCTTTGTGTAAGATAAAAAATAAAGGCGTTCATCCCTGTATGATAACTGAGATCGTCCTGTACGATCAGGACTTAGAAAAAATTTTTCATCCGTGAACTAAACCGAGACATTCGTCCCTGTACAAAGATGGGGTCGACCCGTACGATCCGTTCTTGAGAATGAACCCAAGACGTTCATTCATGTATGAATTAGGAATAATCCCGTACGATTAGGACTTTGAAAAATTTTCATTGCGCATTAAATATCCTGAGACGTTCGTCTGTGTACGAATTTGGAATCGTTCCGTACGATCTATACTTATAAAAATTTTCATTATGCATTCGTTTGACTGCTCATCAGGGAAAATAACTAACCAGATCATCGAATGTGAAGAGATATCGTACAGTATGATCAGTTTAAAAAAATATGAATTTTAAAACTCTCCCCCAGTGTGTGTGTTCAGTTACTTAATTACAATCACACTTTCTCAGACTTAATAAAATGGAAAATATAGACTTCGATTACAATACACTCTAAACTGATCTTGATTTGAGTCTTCAACAATTCAGAGTATGATTTTCCTAAAATGTTAGTACACACAAGAGCAAAATAATTCTTCCAAAATATATTAGGAGAAATGATAATAATCAAAACAATAATAATTAGAATCATTAAAAATATACAAGTTGCAAGAATATCAAACATGTAAAACTAAGTAGCAACTATCTCAACCCATATATGATTTTTCCCTAAGTTTGACTAAGATAATCAAGATGAATTCAAAATTTTGAAATTTGAAACCATTAGGGAAAGATATATTCACTTCCCATGGTGATATATTGTTCATAATGATGTGTTCAATTTTAAATCTAAAATCTTAGAAATTCAATTCTCCTAGAGAAATTTAAATTTTCAAAATAACGCTTTTCAATAAAACTAAAAAATGGTGACTTTGCTAGGAAATAATCTCTCTCCATCCTTAACAATGGTAAATTTTTTTTTTTTTGCATCAGTAGTTTTGACTAGCCTTCTTTCTGTTGGTCCTTCTACCCATTTCTCCTTTGGGTTAGTGTGGCCAACATCAATTAAGATATGTGAAAAGAGAGATGAGTGTAGGAAACCTCCTTCAAAATCAGGCTTTGACATTTTGCCTCCAAATTAAATGGTATTGTAAAAGAGTCAAGCCAAACCTTTTAAAAATCCTCTTATAAATGTTCGAAACATGCATGCTCAAATCAATCAATAGTGTGCTAAGTTTCATAACTTATAGAAGATACTTCTATCTCAAAATCAAACTTTCAAATTCCTTAATGAAATCTAATCTCTTTGAAATTCTAATTGATTTTTATATTTTATCACTAAGTATTAGATTATAATCCTTATAATTCAATATATGTGATTGAATATAGATGTCCTTTCAAATTTAATTAAGGAGATAAATCCTTTCAGCACATTTGATCTATGACATTTCATTCCTGAAACGCTTATCGGGATGAAATAGTCAAGTCAATTTCTTAGAATCTATCCTTTAAATTTGTAAACCTTTACATTGAATGCATATTCAATATATTGTGTTTCAAAAATAATGGGAGGTTCTTCTAGATTTTTAAATTTTTAAAATCATTCTAAAATTTTTATATTATAGCCATCATTTCCATATGTTTTCCTACAATACCCTCTTGTAGTTTAACATATTCAATATGAATTCAACTTCTTTTAAATTCCTAAGAAAGATTTAATTCTTTTATCAAATCCATGCTTTGACATTTTATCCCCGAGTCAATCGGTAGGGTAAAAGAGTAGAGTCAAAACTCTTTGATCTTCCTTTAAAATTTGTAAAACTTTATGTTGAATGTGAATTCAATATATTGAGTTTCAAAAATAAGGGGAGATGCTTCAAGATTTTCAAATTTCAAAATCTCCTTCCAAAATCATTCAACTCCAATTGTCATTATCATAATGTTTTCCTACAACACATTTTGTAGATTAACATGGACAATGTAAATCCTTTCCAAAATTAACTTCAAATTTCAATTTTGTTCAAATTCGAGCTTCGTCATTTTACCCTCAAGTCAATCAGCAAGGTGAAAGAGTCGATCAGAGATTCTTTGATCTTCCTCCTAAATTTGTAAACCTTTATGCTGAGTGCACACTCAACATGTCGAGTTTCAAAATTCAAGGAAGATCTTTCAGAATTTTAAAAAATTCAAAAACCTTTCCAAATCAACTTCAATTGTCATTTCTATGTATTTCCTACAACATCCTCTTGTAAACTAGCACATGCAATATAACTTCAAATATAAACTCAGACTTTAACATTTCACCTCCAAATCTATCAATGGGGTAAAAGAGTCGAGCTAAAACCTCTTGATTTTCCTTTCAAAATTTTTAATCAACATGTTGAATGCAAATTTAATATGTTAAGTTTCAAAACCCAAGGATAATCACTTTTAAATTTCAAAAAATTCAAACTGCTTATCAACTCTATTTAAATGAAGTCCATATTATCATTAATATAAATTTTCTACAAAATTTTCTTGTAGTTAAACATATACAGCATAAATTCAAATTTTCTTCAAATCAAATTCAATTTTTATCTTTTATCAGAGCACATCGTATTATAGTTCTTATAATTTGATATACATGATAAATATAAAAAACTCCTTTTCAATTTCAAATTCAATATTCTAATTCAAATCCTCTTTTTTAAATGTCAGAAAAAAAAATCAAACATCTGTAATGGCCAGAAAGCTACTTTTCTTTGTTAACCAAAACCTCTATGTCAAAGAGCTGATTCATACAAGTGCAATCTATTTTGGAATAGGGTTTAAGTCCCTGAACCTAACCATAAATGGAAATAAAATCTTCAATCTAGTTATTGAAGGATATAAGGACGCTTCTGTAGTCAAGTTAGCAATGAGGGCTGGGACTGATGTTCCTCACATTTTTTGAAATGGAGGCAACTGTTGCCCATGTACCTACTATACCCTGTACTAAGGAGGACAAGGAACAAAAACTTAAAAGGTTGGATATTAAGTGAAACCAATTTTTGAGAAAGGATCTTCTAGCTCTGTAGCACTCTTTAGCAGTAATAGTGCTAGAAGAAACTACCTAAGGAGGGTGGGGAAGAAGATCACCAAGTCAAGGAAGATGGCCGAGCAGAAGGACTTAACTAAAGTTGAACCTAAGGTTATCAAGGAGATGCCTATTCTTGCCTCTTCTCCACTCCTGAAAGGGAGTCATTTTTACCCCTTTCAGTTGCTAGAGGAGAGGAGAGAGTCACCAGGAGAGCTAGTACTCCACCATGCCCCATGGATTATAGTGTCAAGAGGACTCCTAAGGAGAAGCAAACTTTGAAAGCTTGGATGTTGAGACACATCACCCATACTTGGGTTGCCCAAGTAGGCCATACTAAGGAACAATACATGAGACACCTAAAGGGGGCGATCTCACATAAGCTTGAAAAAGAAGTTTTAAAAGAACAAAAGTCTAAAGCCAGAAACCTACCTACTCAGCCAGTGAGGAGGAAAAAAAAGTTTGTTAAGTTGCCTGCCACGTTAGTTTTAGTGGATGGATATCACTAGGTACCTCGTCTCCCGTCTATAAAGACGAAGAAAATAGTCATAACTTAATCTAACAAGGGTAACCGTCATAGTGGTAGACCACCATTTTCTTTTATGATAGCCAGGTCTAAGGCGATAGTTAAAGATTTAAGACTTTTGGATGTTAAGGGAAAGAGGCTCACATTACCAGATAAACCTTATGTACCAAAGAAGTTAAGCAAATTTATGGGAATTCAGATTAGAGATAGTCAAGTCCAATTTTCAGTTGATATCCCCCAACTCCCTATTTAGGGATATGAGGATTCTATTCTTTTTATGTTGGAGTTCTCGCTATTCAAGCACCTTCATCATCACTCAAGATGGATATCCCTCACCTTGCTAAGGATGTCACCCGCATGATGACATCGGGACAATCGGAGGGTAGGGGATAATTCAAGACATTGATGAAGAGATGCTAGACCAGCTAGTATAAAAAATAGTTATTGAAGAATATATGAAGGTTGAGAAGATCTTATTCAAATTGGAAGACAAAGAGCTTGATAAAGTGTTAGAATTCAAGGGATACCTACCAATCGATGCAAAAGAAATTGAGGGAAGACCGGTTGATGAAGTGGTTCAAGAGATCTGAGAGATCCTAAAGTAGGAATTAATTAAAGCCTTCAACCTAGATTATGATGATTTAATGATGGAAGATACTACCAGTAATATTTGTATGGTTGATACCATAGCATCGGCTAGAGATGTTGAACCTTCTAAATGCCAATTTGGTAAAGAAGAGGATTCGACAGCAGTATATTCAAACTCAGATGGCTCAATTAAGTTGAATGATAAGAATGAGTACATCAATAATCTGGAAAAGAAAATTAAGTCAATGATATTAAAGGAAGAGAAAATACATAATCATCTTATTAAAGCCTTGAAATCTCAACCCGAGAAATTGCAACCTATAATTCATATAGTGGGTGATCACAACAGGAAAGCAAATTTAAACCCTAGGATTCTAGAGGTTACCTCCCCAGTTTCTCCAACATATAAAGATATTTGCCATATGATTAAGAACCAGGTAAGGGAGGCCCTAGCCCACTCTCAAGGGATTATATCTATTCCAAAGGGTAGACCCTACCCCGAGGAATATGATCTAGTCCCTTATCCAAAGGGTTTTGTTCCACCTTCTTTCAAAGTGTTCAGTGGTTTTAAAAACCCAAGCGAGCTATTGTAACATAGGAGGGTTAGATGCTCTACTCTTTTTTCAATTTATGAGTAGTTTGTTTGGTATTTCTTTTGAGTGATATACTGATTTGCCGAATAGTTAAATGAAAACTTTTATAGTGCTTGATGGTATATTCTTAAAGAGATTCTCAGAAGCTGATATGCATGTAATTGTTGGCGATCTTATCATCAAAAAATAAAATCGAGCGACTCTTTGGTTGAGTACATCTTGCGCTAGCAAAACCTCTCGATGAAGTATGAATCCCAGTTACAGGAGAAATATGTAGTGGATATTCTTCTAAAGAATATCCATGAGTATCAAAACTTTTGAAAAACTTCTCAGTAAAGATAGTAATCTACAGTAAGAGGCTTTAAGAATGCCATTCCTGAAGGGTTCTGCAGAAGAAAAGAAAGATAGCAAACCATTAAAGTCTTTTGAAAAGAGAATAACAATGGTTTTTGCTATTGATAAAGGGAAGAAACTAGTCAATACTCAATCAAGTTTTCCTCCAGTTTAACAAACTCAAAAATCTCAACCTTTTCAGGTAACTTCTTAACATACTAGGGATCCTTACCCAATTTTTTTTAAAGAGAGATTGGCTCTTATGTATCCATTTAAGAGGGAGTCATTAAGGAAAATATTGAAGAGTCTTTAAAAGAAACCAAATTTTTTATTACTGGAGGCTAAGAAGTCAAAAGAGGCAAATAAAAAGGTTGATCCTAACTTTTTCCCCTACTATTACATATTGATCCACAAAATCAAAGATTGCATCGTCATTAAGGATTGGCTTGAGAAAAGCTTCTGTCAAGGTAATATAATAATTCCAAAGGATTTTCTGGTCGATCCAGCTCAGGGGTCTGTAAAATCAATCTCAGGTAGAAATTCTAATCTTTCTCTATCCATTGAACATGGTTGGGATATAGCACTATCCTGGGAATTAAAAAACTCAATTAACAAATCCTTTCATCTTTTTCAACATTTATCGATGAGAGACTAGGACCTAATCTTGGAGGTTAAGCTGGAGGCATTGTAGGAGGATGTTGGGACTGTTTCTTCTCCAGTAGTTGTAAGAACTTCTATAATCAATAAAAAATAAAAGAGTTACACTTTTGTGGAGATGAGATCTTGTGATGAGAGATATATACAAGTGGTGGAGGGTGGCTCTAAACCACTATCCCCATTAATGTTATCTGACTTTTACTTTGCCCCATCAAAGGAAAAGGGTAAAAATTCAAATAAAAAGAATGATCCTTCTGCTCAAATTTTGATGATTAATGTTGAGAATACAATTTTAAATGTCTCTTCTATTGAAAATAATCAATAATCGGTTGAGATTAATCAAGAAATTCAAACACTCTGCTCTCCAAATCTTACCCTTTAAGGGAGAATTAAATCTGATTTCTTATTAGATGGTGATACCCTTAAAATTAACTTTTAAAGGAGTCTTGTCATAATAGGCTCTTTGGATTCAGACTCTCTTTCAAAAAATAACAATCAATGGCCTAAGGAGAGCGTAGATCCCCCCGTAGTTCATCCTTTTGATGAGATCATGCAAGTACAACTATGTGATGGAGAAGTCTTATCCCTTAGGATTCCTCGTTAGAAAAAAGGAAAATAAGTTGTTTCCACAAATCCAATTCAAGTTCCTACTCAATAATTGAATTCTCTTTAAAATCCATCGGGTTCTAATGTCAATGTTCCAAGTGTTGATTACAACATCTTAGCTCATCTTAGGATGTGTCCTAGGTTGAGCATCTACGATGCTGTTATCCTTTCAAAAGAGATGAGGGAAACCTTAATTAAAGAACTTAACTCAGATATTTTCTTAGCTCAACTAGCTTTAACTTCTGAAGAAGAAGCTTTGTACTTCAAGAAAATCCTAGGAGTCACCTTCTCCAATGAATATCTACTCCTAGAAACTTCTGGTAATTTCTCACTTTACATCACCATTAATGTGGAAAAATTCAAGTTATTAAGAGTTTTTGTTGATCCGGGTGCATTGGTCAATGTGATCAACATAAAGACTCTTGCATACCTTAGAGTTGATACTAACAAGCTCGCAACCAATAAGTTGGTGCTTCGCGGGTTCAATGAAAAGGGAAAAAAGGCTTTAGATTCAATCACCCTTCTTTTAGATTTAAGAGAATTGAAAATAGAAGAAAATTTTCATATAATCATTTTGGTGACATACTTTAATGCGCTCCAATGGAGACCCTAAATCTATGAGTATAGGATGGTTCCTTCCACCCTCCATCAATGCATCAAGTACCAATGAGATGGCATTGAGTTTGAAATTAAGGGTAACCTAAAATAATTCTCTATTCACAAGATAAGGATCAACGAGGATGCTGCTTATTATACGCCCAAAGGGTGCGCTGCTTGTTGCAAGGTAGACATCAATATTAAGGGGGAGATAAAGGCAAAAAATCATGGTTTGAAAGAAATTTAAAAATTAAAAAACATCTGGAATTTGAAATTTATTATAAATTGGATAGGTAGTATTATCTTTGGTACCATTAGCTCATTTGACCACGATAAATATTGCTTAATGATAACTAATCATCCTAAATTTGAGAATGTCCCTATGGAAGTCATTGATTCCCTCAATAGACTTTGCTTGGAGACTTCAGACAATTCTGATAAACATTAAGTTTGGGATGCACCCCTTGAATTTGAAGAGAAAAATAAATAAAAAATTGATGAACTCAAAGAAATCAGGCTTGGAATAGAGGATGACACTCACCCCACCTTCAAAAGTTCTTTGTTGAGTGAGGATGAGTTTGAGGATCTAATACAACCTCTATTCGAATTTAAGGACTACTTTTCCTAGACATACGATGAAATGCATGGATTATTCGCTGACGTAGTAGTCCATAAACTTAAAATCTGGCATGATGCTATTCATATCAACCAAACTCAACGACACATGCATCTAGAGATCAAACAATAAGTCATTTTTGAAGTTAAGAAGTTGGCCAAGGCCAGATTTATTCGAGCGAAAAAATACCCCTCTTGGATAGCTAGTATCATACTAGTTTAAAATAAAAATGGTCAAATATGGGTTTTCGTTGACTATAGAGACCTGAATATTGCATATATTATGGACGACTTTCCTTTGCCAATTCCAAAAGTATGTCATTTTCTTCTTTAAGGATAGCTCATCAGGTTATAACCAAATCAAGATGGTCCTAGAAGATGAAAGAAATACTGCATTCAAAAGTCATATATGGATCTTCTATTTTTTTTTTTTTTTGAAACTGTGCATAAGCAATGAATTAACGAAAAAAAAAGGCAAGCTTAGATACAAGTTAAAACGGTAACATCTCAACCTTGATTAAATCAACCAAGGAAATAGGAATGCTACCTAAGGAAAAGCTATAAAAAATGAAACTACCATCTAACTCTAAAGTAGCACAAAAATCAGCTACTTTATTACATTCTCTATTAACATGATGGAAAATGACCTTATTGAAGTCACTTAAGAAGTGAAGCTCTTTAACCGGCCAACTATCCAAATGCCAATCAACCTTCTTCAAAGAATCTTGTAAGAATGTAATTACATTGACATTATCACTTTCAATGATAATGCCACTACTTTCAAACATCCAACTTTGTAGCAAATCTCTAATATCCACAATAGCCTCCATCTCTAATTGAGCCACATCCCAATGGAATTTCCTTCTACCAAAAGCCAAGAGAACTCTCCCTCTATGATATCTAAAAATACCTCCAATACCACCTCTATTAGAACTTAATAGAGCAGCATCCACATTAATCTTGATCCAATCTAGTGGTGGAGGGCGCCAAGAAACAGAATACTCCCTAGGGAGATTAGCACCCCAGCTTACTAGAATCGGAGAAGACTTCAACACAGCAAGAGAAAGAACATTAGCAGCAGTAACAGAACATGTAGAGAATTCTTACCATGTTTTACAAGATTTTAGTTTTTCTAACTTAAGAAAATAGCTACACAATAAATTCTGGCAAGCCCAAAATTCTGCCCGGAACACCTTCTCAACAGCAGCAGGCATCCCTCCAAAGAATGAAAAACCGGTAAACAAAACCCCCATGCACGAATACAGTCCAACACTTCCTGTAAAAATTTACAATGAACAACAATATGCTCATAATTTTCCACATTCTGACATCCTCTAGCGCAAAGATCCTCAATAGATAGCCTTCGAAACTTAAGGAAGTGGTTAGTGGGAATAGCAAACTTAAACAACCTCCACAAAAAAATTTCAACATTATAGTTGAGTTTTAAGCTCTTAAGCCAAGCAAAGAAACCATCATTATCAAAAATGCATTTTCTTCTCAGGACTTCATCATATGCCATTACAGAAATGGACTTACCTGAAAGCTTAAAGACCGTCTCCAGCTGATCAGCCCGCTGAGTATCCACCTACATTTTTCTAATAATGCAAATCAGGTCATCATTAAAACAAGTAGCTAATTTAGCTACATCCCACTCTCCTGAGTCAACGATAAATTGATGAACATACATATTCTCCAAGCCACCACAATCCAGGAAAGTTGGCCACTCATTAAGACACCAGTCCAACAACCAGATATCATTCAAGACAATATGGATCTTCTGTTATATGATGCCATTTGGCCTTAAAAATGCCAGTGTAGCCTGCTAGTGGGCTATGACACAAATCTTTGAAGACTTAATCCATAGTCAAGTTGAATATTACATCGATGATTTAGTTGTTAAGAGTAGAGTTAAGAGGCTCATCTTTATGATTTATGAATCATCTTTGAGCAGTTGCACACTACGACCTTAAGATGAATCCTCTAGAGTGCGCTTTCAACATCACATCGTGAAAATGTTTAGGTTTTATATTGAGTCATCATCAAATCAAAATTGATCCTACCAAAATCAAATTTATCTTAAATATGCAGCATCCAAAGAGCCTTACTCACCTAAGGTCTCCTCAAGGTAGGCTAGCGTATATAATAAGATTCATTTCTAACATTTCTGGAAGATGTGAACCATTCTCTATCCTAGATAAAAAGGATGCCAAATTCATATGGGACAAGAAATGTTAATATACTATTGAAAATATCAAACAATACCTGATAAGTTCGCCAATTTTGGCAGCCATTATTCTGGGAGACCTTTAATCCTTTACACTGTGTCCCTTAATGAGTCATTTGGAGCTCTCCTAGATCAAGTAAGTGATGAAGGAAAGGAGAATGCTATTTTTACCTAAAGCATGCTGAATTTGTTTATATTGTTAAACCTAAGCAATTGTCCCAAGGCTAACCAAGAGGGGGGAAAATTGGTAATTTAAAAATTCTCTTAGATTTTTTAATAGAAAACAAATTTAAAATTTATAACAATTTGATATTAAATTAAAAATAAACTTTTCAATCATAGTAAACAAATTACATAAAATAAATGTATAAACTAAAAGACATAATGATTTATAGTGATTCGGTCAAATACGTCCTACATCCACTCCTTGAAGACTCCCTCTTTAGGTATTACACTATTACCAAAATGACTCTCTTTTCGCCCCCACAACAAGGTAAAAAAACCTCTACGATTTCCTCTCTTCCACCAATCCTCAGTGCGGCAGAGAACACTCATCATTTTGCACCCTCCAAGTGTCTATAGAGAACTGACGTCTGTTCACACTCTCTAAGTGTCATTAGAGAATTGTCGTCTATTCACACTCTCCAAGTGTCAGTAGAGAATCATCGTTTTATCACACTCTCCAAGTGTTGGTAGAGAACCGTCATCTATTTACACTCTCCAAGTATTGACATAGAAATGATGTCCTTTCACACTCTTCAAGTATTGGCAGAAATTGTCATTTGTACACACTTTCCAAGTGTTGGCAGAGAATTGTCATCTGTTCACACTCTCCAAGTGTTGGCAGAGTACCATCGTCCTATTACAACCTTCAAGTATCGACAGAGTACCATCATCTTTTCATACTCTCTAAGTGTCAACAGAGTACTATCATCCTTTCACACTCTAAGTTTCGGCAGAGTACCATCGTCTGTTCACACTCTCCATGTATCAGCAGAGAACCATCATCCTTTCACACCCTTCAAGTGTTGGCAGAGTACTGTCATCCTTTCGCACCCTTTAAGTGTCGATAAAGTACCGTCATCCTTTCACTCCCTCCAAGTATCGGTAGAGTATCGTCGTCCCTTCGCACCCTCCAAGTGTTGGCAGAGTACTGTCATCTATTTACACTCTCCAAGTGTCAGCAGAGAACCATCATCCTTCCACACCCTCCAAATGTGGCAGAGTATAATTGTCTGTTCACACTCTTCAAGTGTCGTCAAAGACCGTCATCTGTTCACGCTCTCCAAGTATTGGTAATGAACCATCATCCTTTTACACTCTCCAAGTGTCAGCAGAGTACCAAATCTTCTTCAAAAATCTTCTCACGAGCAACTAGAAAGAAGAACATAAGAGTGGTAACCAAAAAATACAAAAGGATCCTTATATTTGAGTAACATTATGAACTCTTCACACTCCACTTACAAGAAATCTCTCTCAAAGATTCTCCATAATCACTTTCACTTGCCCTTAAGAAAATCATGAAGAACTACCATTTTTCACATCAATTTTTAAGGACATTTTATATGAAAGACACAAAAAATCATTTAGAAAACTAAATTTTTTCCATTTTGAGTGAAACGATTATACAGCACGATCGTATGTTCGTATGTACGAACAATTCAAAAACTGTTGCGTATGAACCTTTTATGAATCTATAGGAAATGATTTTGTACACGATGATCATCTTGTATGAACTAGGTTAGTACCGTATGAATAGTTAGAACATTTTTTCATCTTTGTAGAGACAAGAAAGTACCCCAAAATTTTGTAATATGGACGACGTCTATTCATATGGCATATCGTACAGTATGATCAATTCAAAAAAAAATTTTAAGTTTGTTAGGATGAAAATGGATCCGTCCAATTCATACTCTAGATGGCATCTGTATGCATATGACACCGTACATAACGATCACTTCAGAAAAATTTAAATTCTTCGGGACAAAAAGGGACCCATCCAATTCATACTATGAACGGTGTTTATACGAACACGACATTGTACAGTAAGATCAGTTCAGAAGAACTTTGAATTCATTGGGATAAAAAGGGACCCGTCCAATTTGTACTCTGGATGGCGTATATATGAAGAAGCCTTCATACAGAATGATTAGTACTTAAAAAAGTTTTCTTCCTGCTATATGTTTATCTGCTTATAAGGGAAAATAACTGACAAAATCGTCCCATATAAAATTACTTCATACAGTACGATTAGTTTAAGAAATTATAAATTTTAAACACTCCCCCGGTGTGTGTGTGCACTGTTACTCAATTACAATAACACTCTCTTAGACTCAATAAAATGAAAAATACATACTCCATTTACAATGAACCCTAATTTACTCTGATTTGAAGTTTTTAATAATCTGGAGTATGAATTCCCTAAAAATTTAGTATACACAAACAACAAGAATAATTCATCCAAAATATGCTAGGAGAAATTATAATTAAAATAATAATATTTGGAATCATAAAAAACATACATGTTGGAAGAGTATCAAATATCGAAAAACTAAGTTGCAATAATCTCAATAATCTCCCTCTTTTTTATAATGGAAAATTAATTATTGTTTGAGTTAGCATGTATATACTAAATTTCTCCTTAGCTCCCCTTGAATATATGAACATGTGAATATAGGGAGTTTCCATGAAGATCATACAATTTTTTTTTTTTTAAACATTTAAAATAGAAAAAAAAAAACCAAAAAAGAAACAAAAACACATGACACATGAAACTAAAAAAGAAACACACGACACACAAAATAAAAACAAAAACACGAAACACAAAACAAAAGAACGAAACACAATAATACTCCCCCTTTTCACAACAACAAAAAGGAAGAAAGAAAGTTGAAATGAAAGATGTCAAATAAGAAACCATAATAATTAATCTTGAGAGAGTTTGAAATAAAATTGTACTAACAAAATTAATTACATATGATGAAAAAGAAAGACAAAAAAAATTAAAATTAAAAAATAACATAGAAAAGAAAAATTTGTCAAGGTCATTATATATTCAAGACAATTAGATAAAAAAATTATTGCAAAATTGACGAAATGAAGATTAGTTAATTTTAATTTTCAATATATGATATAATTAAAAATTAGATTGATTAGAAATTGATTAAATGATAGAGGAAAGAATATATTCAATTGGCGATATTGCGTATCTTTTCAAATAATGTGGCATATTTTGTGCATCTTTTTCTATTTTGGCTAATTTTATGCCTCTTTTTATTTTACGATTACGCATTCTTTTGATTTTTGTACGCACTGTACATTTCTTTTTGATATACCACCATTTTTAATTTGATCTTTATAAAATCACTAATATAAACATTAAATTTCTCTAATTACTAAAATAATTATATTAAAAAAAGAATTAAAAAATTAATACTACATCAAAATTAAAATAATAATATTCTAGTTATGTTTGCCTAAAAAGAACATGAGATTAATATGCTAAACTTGATCGAGTTATATGTTAACTTTAAATTTATTCAAAAATTAGATTTCATAAATAATTAATTTTATAATGCAAGTTAAATTATAACACTTTTTAGATTAATTAAAATAGGTCTTTCATATTGGCAAACTCATATTTCAAACAAAGATAAAAGCAACTAAACAAAATATGACTTTTTTATTGATATCAAAAAGATCAGATACATTAAAGTCATTGATATCAATTAACATAAGTTTTAGAGATCACAACAAAAACCTAAACAAAAAGAAAGTATTATAGAAAGAGGTAAACACAAACATCATCACATCATTTGGAAAGGACTGGCAAAAACAACTACAAAGAAGTACATCTAAAACTCTAAAGGATCCTGATATGGAGGAGGAGGCTGATTGAAGACTGAGAAATAGCTATTTATCATAGATACATTTGTGTTCACCGAGTCAAACTAACCTTGGATCCATCCCATATCTTCTTGGTATTGTGCATCATGCTGGTTTAGTTGAGTCTGAATTTGATCAAAATGACTCTCCATCCGATCAAAGTGCTAGACCATCTCCTGAAAGTAATTTTGATCAGGTCCTTAAGCAGGAGTAGATGCTTCTCCTTCTCCCCCAATATCCTAACTTGTACTCTCATTCCTCCAAAAAAAAAAATCAAAAAGAGGCATCGATAAAGATGATTGGAAATTCAGTGGGAGGATCAAGATGAATACTGTTATACTTCTTTTCCAAAAGATAGGTCACTAAATGTCCTAGAGCAATATTCTTCCTCTTATGAGAAGGAAACCCAATTTCATAAAAGTTATGAATGTAATCCAAGATGAGTTCGGCCTCATTAATTGGTTGTCTAGTCATGGTCAAATAAGTAATGATGGATAGAAGAGGAGTAATATATATGCGATCACTAGCATTAGGAATGATCGAAGTTCTTAAGATATGCTGGATAACCCTGGAATTTTGATTCAAGGTGTAGACTCTAGCCAAGTGGTAAACTTGAGTTACACTTCTAAGAGTTTTATTTATCTCAGATTAGTCATAATCAGATTTTGAGGTTAATATGTGTGCTCTAGTCCCATGAGTCCTTAAATGAAGAAAGGTTCATAGATCTTCCTTAGTGATTTCTATCCGCTATTTTTTGACAAAATATGTTATCCTACTCTCATCCTCACTAAACCTCATATTTTTTAAGAAGTAGTGAAAAGTCTCTTTATGATAAGCATAAATCAAGGTAAAAATCAAATAGAACTGGGTTGAAGCAAATAGAGGCATAAATTGAAAGTGGATGTCATCTTGAAGTAGTATTCTTAAAGGAGTGATTTTTGAGGCTATATACCTATAAAACAAATCCTCATTATCTCTAGACAAAAAGTTGTCATCCCCAATTCAGGATGACGACCCCTTAGTAACTCTAGATTGCTTGCTAGAACTTTTCATTCCTAGGTTGGTGCATTTAGAAGGATTCAAGAAAGGTTTAGAAGTGAATGAAAAATAAATTCTATAGCCCTCCTATTTAAAGAAAAATGATCCATCGTACAATATGAAAATGGATTCGTACGTATGATTTTGAGATCTTAAGGACAAAAATATTTTTGTATGGACAAATGATATTATCCAAAATGAAATGAATTTTTGTAAACACACAATTTACAAGGTGTCCTTTCATATAGACTTTTTGACCATACAATCATAAAGACGAATAGGTGTTTGTCTAGGATGATCCATTATTTAAGATTGTTTTAATGACTGTTAGGTTCATCCCCTATAGAAAATGTCACGTGGATTGTATAGATGAAATTTCCATTCTTACATATGATTAGTTATAATAACTTATTGTACCCAGATAATCGTTTACATGCGTATAGACGAATGTATACAAATCGTACGTGATGTTGGCATTATCATACAATATGACCTATAAAAAAAATTTATGCAATCACTCCAAAATAATGATTGACATGCTATAGAATTTGTATGGTATGAAAATAATTTTATATAATATGAATAAAACACTTAGAAAATAAAATCCAAAAAATTTCTCAAATTCAATCAAACTACACAAGTGATAAATGTCTAAATTGAAAAAACACTCATAATAAAAATAAAAATAACACAAAAATAAAATTAAAACACACATAAAAATACATCAAGTTTGTAGAAGATTTTATCTAAGAATTAAGATCAATCACACCTAACCTTGTTCTTAATAAGCTAAAAGTATCAAAAGCTCGTTGTTTTGTAAAAATATCTACAAGTTGATTTTCAGTTAAAACGTGATTCAATTCAATTTATTCTTTAGATACATAATCCCTATTGAAATTATGTATTATGTTTATATATTTTGTTCTAGAATATTGAATAGGATTTTTTGAAATGCAAATGGCATTAGTCTTATCACAATAAATTTGAATTGTGTCTATTATAAATCATAAATCAATCAACTATTGTTTCAACTAAAGAACTTGTGCCATACAGCTTCCTAAGGTAATGTATTTAGCTTCAGTAATAGATAGGGCTTTGAAATTCTATTTTCTACTAGACTAAGAACTAAAAAATTTCCTATAAATTGATAAGTTCTAGATGTACTCTTTCAATCAACCCTACAACCTACAAAGTTTGAATCTGAATATCCAATAATTTCAAATGAAGAGCTGTACTTAGGATACGAAATCCCTAAGTTCTGAGTTCCAAGAAGATATCTCAAAATTTTTTTACTACTGTCAAAAGTAATTCTTTTGGATCTGATTAAAATCTAGCACAAACAAACACTAAATATAATATCTGGTCTGCTAGCTATCAAATAAAGCAAAGCTCCGATAATTCCTCTAAATTTCTTTTGATCAACATATTTTTCCTTTAGGTCCTTATCCAACTGAACTGAGAAACTCATAGGTGTACTTACTGGCTTAGCATTGTCCATTTCATACTTCTTGAGGATATACTTAACATACTTTGATTGACTAAGAAATATTCCATCCTCAATTTACTTAATGCTAAAACCAAGAAAATAACAATGATCTTCTATTAAGCTCATCTCAAATTCACTACTCATTATTTTAAAAAAAATTATCACAAAGATTTTTATTAGTAGATCCAAAAATGATATCATCAAAATAAATTTGAATAATGAGTATATCATCTCCTAAATTTTTCAAAAAGAAAGTGGTGTCCACACTTCCTTTTATAAAAGATCTCTTTAATAGGAAAGTGCTTAGCCTCTCATATTAAGCCCTAGATGCTTGTTTCAATTCGTATAATACCTTTTTCAATTTAAAAACATGATTAGAGAATTTTGAATTTTCAAAACCTAGAGGTTGTTCAACAAAAATATCATCTTATACACCCCATTCAAAAAGGCACTCTTAATATCCATTTAAAATAATTTAAATCCTCTAAAAAAGGCAAATGCTAAGTCAATTCCTAATTGCTTCAAGTCTTGCTACAAGGGCAACAGTGTCCTCAAAATCAATTCCTTTAATTTAATTATACCCCTTAGCCACCAATCTAGCCTTATTTCTAACAACTTATAAGTCATTCATTTTATTTTTAAATACCCACTTAGTTCCAATAACACTTTGATTTTTTGGCCTTTCAATTAATTTCCAAATATCATTCCTTACAAATTGATTCAATTCTTCTTGCATAGCTAATATCTAAAATTCATCCAAAGTGATTGATTAAGATTTGTGAGTTATATCAATGAAATAAAGGAATAATGATTGACTTCTTTGCTAATTCCACTCTTAGTTCTAACACCCTCACTCGGTTCACCTAAAATCAATTTCTTATGGTATTTTCTTAAAAAAAATCAATTCTCTAGGCAACGAGTTTTCTTTCTCTAAATTATCTTCCAGATTAATCTTTTCAATCCTTTGGGAGTTATTTTTTATATCATTCTCTTCCAAACTTATCTCTTCTAAAAACCTAGAATTATCAAATACAACATGTGTGGTCTCCTCAACTGTAAAAGTTCTTTTGTTAAATACTTTATTTGATTTTACAACACTAAAGTATCTAAGAAAAATTCCTCATCTGATTTTGCATCAAATTTTCCTAAAGAAGTTTTTTCATTATTATGTATGAACACCTTATATCCAAAAACATATAAATGTGATAAGTTAGATGTTCTCCCATTAAGAAGCTCATAGGGTATTTTATTCAATTTGGACCTTATGTTCACCCTATTCAGAACATAACATGTAGTACAAACTGCTTTAGCCCAAAAATATTTAGGAAGTGAATATTCTGCCAACATGGCTCTATCGGCTTCAATTAATGTTATGCACTTTCTTTCAACTACCCCATTCTGCTAAGGGGTCCTAGGTGCAAAAAAAATTATGATTAATTCCATGTGCTTTATACAAAATTCTCATTTTTTTTTTATTTTCAAATTCACCTCCATAATCACTTTAAATTGTTAAAATTTTACAACCTAGTTTCCTCTGAATCCAAGTTGAAAAGTCTCTAAATTCCTTAAATGTTTCACTCTTATGAAACAAAAATTTAATCCATGTAAATCTTGAGAAATCATCAACTATCACAAATTCATATATCTTCCCTCCTAGACTTATAGTGCTAACCAATCCAAAAAGATCCATATGAATAATCTCTAAAGGTTTGCTAGTTCTAAGATCCTTATTGGAATGAAATGAGGACTTCACCTATTTTTCTGGATGGCATGCATCACAAAGGTGATCCTTAGTAAAGTCTAGTTTTGGTATACCTCTAAAAAATTCCTTTTGGGTAATTTTCCTAAGATTTTTCATGCTAACGTAACAAAGTCTCCTATGCCATAGCAATGATTCATCAGAAATTATTTTTAAACAAAAAGCATTAGGATTTTTAATACAGTTCAAATCTAGCATATAAACATTATTTACCCTGGTTCCATGCAAAACATCATTTCCATTTAGGCTTAATATTAAACTACTAGAAAAAAATTTAACGGTATACCTTTTGTCACATAGCTAGCTTATACTTAACAAATTATACTTTAAGCCTTTCACAAGTAAAATATTCTCAATGAAAAAAATATTCAAGTTTCTGTTTATAGATGTGTCTACCACTTTCCTAGTGGTATTATCTCCTAGTGTAACTTTGCCTCCATTCTTAGCTTCTAGCGATATGAACTATGTAGTGCCTCCAGTCATATGCTTCGAGCAACTGCTGTATATGTACCAAATGCTCTCATGAGGTCTTGTATGAGAGTATTCCTATAAAGCAATCAAATGTTAGTCTTGGGAAACTAAATAAGTTTGAGTTCTCCTTTTGGAAAAATAAAACTAGATGCATATATAATATAATTTGATTTATGAATCTTAGGTCTCCATACTAAATGAGTTTTTCTATCTAAAGTACAAGTATATGAAATATGTCCAATCAACCCCCAAGTAAAATACTTAACTCCAGGAAAAGGGTTTTTCAATCTCCGATAATAAAATTTTCTTTTCCTAGGTTTTAAAATTTTTGACTTTAAAATAGAATTAGTAAAATCTTCAAGTGTAGGGGATATCCTATTTTCCTCGAGAGCTTGCACTTTCAATTTAAGAAATATGTTTACATCTTCTAACACATAAATATCATATTTTAAATAGTGCTCCCTATTTTTAAATTCATCCTTAAAAGATTTAAGTTCTTTTTTTTAGTTAAGTGTATGATGATTTTAAAAGATCATTTTGCTTATTGAAATCATCAAATTCATTTAGTAAGCTCATTTGGTTACTATCAATCAGTGTGTGATCTTTTCTAAGGGTTTCATGCTCTTTTATAGTTTTTGCAATTCTAAGTTTTATCTAGCATGCATTTTCTTGAGTTTTCTATATGCTTTATGTATTCTTTTAGAAACTTCAAACAATTCATCATAGGGTAAGTCACATACCTCTTCTTGATATGACTAATCAAGACTATTAGCCATTAAAAATAGGTTTGTGACATCCCCTTTCTTTTCTATTTCTGACGAATCCGAAGCTAAATCCGCCCAAAAAAGCCTTTGAAACCTTTTCGTGCCCTTTCTCCCATTTGCTTTCTTCTCTACCTTTTCCTTGCTAGGAGTGGCTTTAAGATTATGGTCGTCCATTTTTATATGTTCAAGTTTTCTGCATTCATAACAAATCACATCATTAAAAACCTTAACATTTTTGTGAAACTTACCTTTATTCCACTGCTGACATCTCATTTGCTTCCTTTAAGAAAACTCATAAATTGCCTTGTCATCAAGGCAATGTCATCCTCATCCTTAAGTTATGATTGATCACTCTTCGAGTCATCCACTTTCAGTGATATGTTCTTCTCATTTAGCTATTCTCCTACATCAAACTTCATTTGACTCACTCCTTGCTCGTAAGTAATTAGTGATCCAAGAAGAATATTATTAGAATAAATATTTAAGTCCTTATACTTTGTAATAATAGTTATTTTAGCATGAGAAGCAGTAGGAAAAAAACAAAAGATTTTATTAACCATTTTAGCATTCATTAGTTCTCTACCTAATGCATGCAAAGAAGTGACTATTTGAGTAAATCTTGTATACATGTCAGAAATGGATTCATTAGATTTCATGCAAAATAATTCATAGTCATGTAACAAGATGTTCAATCTAGATTACTTTACTACTTTAGTCCCTTTGCAAGTAATATAAAGCCTATCCCAAATATCCTTTCCACTTTTGCAAGTGGAAATCCGCATGTAATATTCACACTTTAGTGCGCAAAATAAAATATTTAATTATTTTGTATTTAGTTGTGCTAAGTCACATTCTTCTAAAGTTCAATCAGCAAAAGGTATTTCAGCTCTAATGCCATCTACAAGTCTAGGTTGTCTAGTATACCCTTCCTGAATTTAAATCCACATGCGATAGTTAAGCGATTGAAGAAGTAGACATACATGCTTTCAAAAATTTGAAAGGGATATTATCAAATAACAGAGGTCTAGTGATCGAATACCTTTTAGGTGTGTCTCGATTTTCAAAAGTAGCCATTATCATATTCAAAAAGTAATCTAAACTTATAGTTTTGAAATAAAGCTCTGATAACACTTGTTGAATCCGTATATGTTATTAAACTTAAGCAATTGTCCCAAGGCTAACCAAGAGGGGGAGTGAATTGGTAATTTAAAAATTCTCTTAAAATTTTTTAATATAAAACTATTTTAAAATTTACATCAATTTGATTTTAAATTAAAAGTAAACTTTCAATCACAGTAAACAAATTACATAAAATAAATGCGGAAAATAAAAGACAAAAGTTTTATAGTGATTCGATCAAACACAACCTATATCCACTCCCTAAAGACTCCCTCTTCTAGTATTGCACTATTACCAAAGTGACTCTCCTTTTTCCTCCATAACAAGGTGAATAAGCCTTTATAATTTCCTCTCTTTGACTAATCCTCAGTGCGGCAGAGAATTGTAGTCCTTTCACACCCTCCAAGTGTCGGTAGAGAACTGTCGTATGTTTACAATCTCTAAGTGTCGGTAGAAAATCGTCATTTGTTTACACTCTCCAAGTGTCGACAGAGAACTGTCATCTGTTCACACTCTCCAAGTATTGGTAGAGAACAGTCGTCTCTTCACACTCTCCAAGTATCGGCAGAGAATCATCATTTGTTCACACTCTTTAAGTGTCAGTAGAGAACCGTCATCCTATTACACTCTTCAAGTGTCACCAGAGAACTTTCATCTATTCAAACTCTTCAAGTATCGGCAAAGAACCATTATGTATTCACACTCTCTAAGTGTCAGTAGAGTACCATCATCCTTTCATACATTTTAAGTGTCGGCAGAGTACCATCATCCTTTCACACCCTCCAAGTGTCAGCAGAGTACTGTCATCCTTTCACACCCTCAAAGTGTCAGTAGAATACTGTCGTCGGTTCTCACTCTTCAAGTGTCGGTAGAGAATCGTCTTCCTTTTATATCTTATAATTGTCGGTAGAGTACCATCATCCTTTCACACCCTTTAAGTTTCAGAAGAGTACCATTGTCCTTTCATACCCTCAAAGTGTTTGTCAAGTATTATCATACTTCCACACCCTCCAAGTGTCGGCAGAGTACCGTCATCCTTTCACACTCTCCAAGTATCAATAGAGTACTATTGTCTGTTCACACTCTCTAAATGTAGGCAAAGAAGCATCATCCTTTCACACCCTCCAAGTGTCGGCAGAGTACCATAGTCTGTTCACACTCTCTAAGTGTTGACAGAGAACCGTCCTCTATTCATACTCTCCATGTGTCTGTAGAAAACCATTATCACTTCATACTCTCTAAGTGTCAGCAGAGTACTGAATATTCTTCAAATATTTTCTCATGAGGAACTAGAAAGAAGAAAAGAAGAGTGGTAACCAAAAAATACAAAGAGATCCTTACCTTTGAGTAACCTTGTAAACCCTTCACCACTCCACTTGCAAGAAATCTTTCTCAAACACTCTCCCATAATCACTCTTTCACTTGCCCTTAAAAATCAAGAAGAAAGACCATTTTTCATGTCAGTTTTTAAAGTCCTTTTATATTAAACACACAAAAAACCATAAAGAAAGCTGAATTTTTTCCATTTTGAGTGTATATGATTACACAGTACGATTATATGTTTGTACGTATGAACAGTTTAAAAACTATTACATACGAACCTTTTGTGAATATGTACAAAATAATTTCATACACAATGATCATCCAGTATGAACAAATTTCATACTATACAAATCATTAGAAAATTTTTCATCTTCGTCAGGATGAAAAGGTACCCCAAATTTTTGTACTCTGGACAATGTCTGTACGAATGGGATATCTTACAGTACGATCAGTTCAAAAGATTTTCAAGTTCATCGGGACAAAAAGGTACCCATCTAATTCATACACTGGACGGCGTCTGTATGAACACGACATTATATAGTATAATTAGTTCAAAAAAACTTTGAATTCATTGGGACAAAAAGGGACCAGTCCAATTATACTCTGAACGACGTCTGTATGTACACGACATTGTGTTGCAAATCTGTTGCTCATGGATTATGATTTTGATGCTAGAAAACAATCTTGTTTCTCTACGACTATTGTTTTTACTGACATTTCAGGGCCACAAGATCAGATGGAAATCAGAACCAGCTCAAGATTAGGTAGACTAGGTCTGAGTCAGTCTGTAATTTTATTTTTCCCTTTCTTGAGTCAATTTTAACCATTAAAGTTTTCTGATGCTAAGTAACACTACACATACACACACTTGAGTGATATTTTGTGTCTGACTTAGAATTTCTATTTTTACTCACATCATCCCAGACGATATTATTATTGTCTTGGATGATAGGGTTCAAAATAGAAACCCTAATCAGTCATCTTAGTTAAGGTAGCCATCATTAGTTGATCGGCCTGGATGATACATGTATCATCCATGACGATAGGCTTAAAGCAGAAAGAATCAGCCGCCATGACAATTTTGTATCATCCTGGACGATTTGATACAATTATGCCTAAATTGATCTGGTAATTAAGGAAAGCAATTAAGGATGATTGATACGATCATATCATACTGGACGATCAGTTCAAAAACCTTAGTTGCTCCTGTATGATAAATATCATACAGCTCAAATTCCAGGCGATGGTCTGGCCGATCAGGTTCTGCCAGCTCAAATTCCAGGCGATGCTCTGGATGATTTTCTTCTGATTTGAACTAATCGTCCGGGACGATCGTGAGATCGTCCGGGACGATCAAGCTATTTTGGAATCATCTAGAACTCTTTTCAGAGCAATTGTCTGGCCGATAGTCTGTGATTTGAACTAATCATACAGGACGATTCATGATCGTCCTGGACGATAGGAACAACTTTCTTCTATTTGTCCCAGATCGTCCCGGCTGATTATGCTCAAATTGCACTGATCGTACAAGACCATATTACTATCGTCCTAAATGATAATGTCGGCAACTTGCAATTAATGAGCTATTTTGAAGCTCTTCTATTTAAAGGGTATTGTTCAATATTTTGAAGAATCTTTTGCTGCTGTCTTGACCTGAGAAAGCCTAGAGGAGAGAGAGAGAGAGAGGGAGAGAAAGAGAGAAGATCTTATGAGGGGGAGCTTGTGAGGGAGATTCGTAAGGGTTGCTTCAAGCATCGTTCACCTTCTTCTTCCACTAGAGTCTCTTATTCTTGGAAGGGTTGGGAGAGGTAAGCTTCAGCGATTGATCGAGGTTCTCTGCCTGCTTCAGGAGGAAGCAAAAGGAGTTGTGTTCTTTGCCTTTCCGGGGGTGGAAAAAAGGAGGTTTTTATAAGGGCTTCTCCACCTTGCTGTGGGAGCAAAAGGAGAGTCACTTTGGTAGTGCAATACTCAGAGGGCGCCTTCGGGGAGTGGACGTAGGTCGAGTTGACCGAACCACTATAAACCCTTGTGTTCTTTTTCTTGCTTCCACACTTAATTTTTTTGCACTTATTTTTCTGTGGTGATTTTGGTTTGAGCTTTGTTGGTCTTTGGTTTAAAGATTATTTAAAAATACCAATTCAGCCCCCTCTTGGTTAGCCTTGGGCTAGTTCATAAGGGCCTAACATCCCTAACAAACTTTCAAGTGGTATAAGAGCTGGATTCATAAAAACTGAGTTTGAAAACTTTTTGAATTTTGATCCATGGCTAACTTTGGAAATCATAACACAACAGAATGATATTCTATTACTCGACCACCCTTATTTGACAATCTACCTTTTAATTTTTAGAAAACTTGCATGTCTACTTTTTTACAATCAACTGATTATCACATGTGGATGCTTATTAAAGAATGATATTCTCCACCTTCTAGTGAACTTAATGGAATTAAAACTGAAGTGCCTTTTACTGAATGGACTTTTAATGAAAAAGATTTAGCTAAACTTAATGCGAAGTATTTGAATTGTTTTTTCTGTGCTTTAAAATTTCAAAACTACAAGCATGTTTCAACTTGCTTTACTGGAAAAGTGATTTGGGATAGGTTGTGCATTACTTATGAAGGAACCAAAGAAGTTAAGCAATCTCGTTTGAATATTCTCTTGCATGATTACGATATTTTTTGTATGAAATCTTTTGAATCAATTTATGATATGTATACAAGGTTTACTTAAATTTTAAGTTCATTGCATGCCTTAGGAAGAGAACTTTCAAATTATGAAAAAGTAAATAAGATTTTGAGATGCTTGCCTTCCTCTTTTGATGCTAAAATCACCGTCATTACTGAATCTAAAGATTTGAATACTTATTCAATTGACAACTTACTTGGCTCACTCATTGCTTACGAGCAAGGAGTGAACCAAAGAAATTTTGATGCAGGTGAGAAAAGAAAGGAGAAAACTGTGGCATTGAAGGCCAAACGACACGAACTCCGACTCTTCGAGGTCAGAAAGCGATGAATTTTCCTTAATCTCAAGGCAATTCAAAAGCTTTCTAAGGAAGAAACAAATGTATCATCAAAAGTGGAACAAAGGTAAGAGAAACAAAAATTTTAAGAGTTCTAATGACATGGTTTATTTTGAATGCAGGAAATATGGACATGTGAAAGTTGATTGCCCAACACTCAAGTGTCACTCAAGCAAAGAAAAGGGTGAGGAGAAACCCAAGTCTAGGAAGGACAAAAAGAAATTTCAAAAGGCATTATGGGCGGACTCTGCATCCGATTCATCTGAGAATGAACCTAAAGATGAGACAACAAACCTATGCTTAATGACAGACGATCATCTTGATCAAGAAGAGGTATGTGAACTATTCTACGACCAACTCCTTGAAGTTTCTAAAAAAATTCATGCATCATATAGAAAGCTTAAGAAAACTCATGCTGCTTTGAAATTAGAGCTTTTGAATTTACAAAAAGAGCATGAAATTTTGATTAAAGATCATTCAATAATTGATTCAAATCATATGGCTCTACTTGATGAATTTGATGATTTAAATAAAAATCATTTTGAATTAATTGAAGAGCATGATTCATTGAAAGTTTCACACACCTCACTTGAATCTGATTTTAAGAAATCTAAAAAGATAGAGCATAATTTGAGAATTGATAATTATGCTTTAAAAGATACTAACTTGAGGATTAAAAATGAATTGGATACACTTAAGAGAAAATGGATGACACCTACAATTGATTAAAAGCCAAAACATAGGAAGAGGCATTACTAACCAAATCATATAAGAAACCCTTTTCCTGGAGTTAGATGCTTTTCATGTGGCATGCTGGGACACATCTCACACACTTGCACTGTTCACCATAGTACACATTGGATGTGAAGACCCAAATTGCATGAGCCACAACATAGCACACATGCATTGCATCCTACTTTTCATAAGAATGAACCCAAACCTACTTGAGTTCCTAAATATGACATTTGATGATTTTGTAGGTAAGCTCTCACAAAAGACCTTGTGAGAGTATGTGGTACCTGAACAGCAGATGCTCTCGACATATGACTGGCGATGCCAATCAATTCATCTTGCTGGAGACCAGGACAGGAGGCAAGGTTACTCTTGGAGACAACACCACCAGGAAGGTGGTAGGTGCAGGTATAATTGGTAATTCCAAGAACCTTATGATTGAAAATATTTTTCTTGTAGATGGATTAAAACACAACTTGCTCAGCATCAATCAGCTTTGCGATAAGGGCTTCATCATACAATTTTTTGTAAATTCATGCATTATAAGTTTAACTAACAATACTATTTTACAAGGAAAAAGGATCAACAACATGTACATGCTTGATTTAAATAAAATTGAATGCGCTGCATCTTTTTGCTTAAAAATTATTGTTGATGATTCATGGTTGTGGCACAGGAGATTATGTCATGCTAGTATGAAAACCCTTAGGAAAGTGACCCAAAAGGACCTAGTTAGAGGTGTCCCCAAATTAAATTTTCTAAAGACCACCTTTGTGATGCCTGCCAATTCGAAAAATAAGTCCACTCTTCTTTTCACCCCATTAAGGATAATAGCACCTCTAGACCTTTAGAAGTCCTTCACATGGATTTGTTTGGACCCATTAGCACTGCTAGCTTGGGAGGGAAAGTCTATGGTTTTATAATTATTGATGACTACTCAAGGTTCACTTGGACTAGATTTCTTCCACACAAAAATGAGTCTTTTGAGGAGTTTAGAACCGTTTTTACTTGGATTCAGAAAAAGCTAGGTTGTGAGATCTTGACCATCCATAGTGACCATGGGAGAGAGTTTAAAAATGAAAGATTTGAAGATTTTTGTGAGGACAAGGGGATTAGCCACAACTTCTCAGCACCTAGGACCCCTCAGTAGAACGGGGTAGCTGAAAGGAAGAACCAGACCTTAGTGGAAGCCGCTAGAGCCATGCTTACTGAGTATTCACTTCCAAAATACTTTTGGACTGAAGTAGTTAACACAGCTTATTATGTGTTGAATAGGGTGAATGTTAGAGCCAAACTAGATAAGACACCCTATGAGATCCTTAAGGGTAGGACACCCAATCTTTTCCACCATTATATCTTTGGTTGTAAGGTTTTCATTCACAATAATAGGAAGTATCACTTAGGAAAATTTGATCAAAATATGATGAAGGAGTGTTCTTGGGATATTCTAGTGTTGGGAAATCTTTTAGGGTGTTTAACAAGATAACTTTGATGGTGGAAGAAACTACACATGTAGTGTTTGATGAGTCTGATCCTAGAAAGCCTGGAGTTGAGGATGATGATGATGTTGGAGAGATTACCACTAGAGTAGAAAATTTGGAGAAGGGAGTAGAACACCAAAACACTGAAGGAGTAAGAGATGTTACCCAAGGAGTAGAAAATGTAGATATGGAGGAAAGGGTTGGACCTTCACACACCTTGCCTAGAGATTGGTGATACTCTATAAGTCACCCCAAAGATTTGATCATAGGAGACCCTTCTATTGGAGTTAGGACTAGACGTGGATGTAGGAAGGAGGTGAACCACTCTGCCTTTATCTCAATGACTAAACCCACCAACATAAACCAAGCCCTTTCTGATGAGTTTTAGATTTTAACCATGCAGGAGGAGTTGAACCAATTCATTAGGAATGATGTTTGGGAGCTTATAGAACGACCTAAGAAATAAAGTGTAGTTGGAACCAAGTGGGTCTTTAAGAACAAGGTGAATGATTTTGGAGTGGTGGTTAGGAATAAAGCAAGATTAGTGGCTAAGGGGTATAACCAAATAAAAGGGATAGATTTTGAGGAGACTTTTACCCCTATAGCTAGATTGGAAGCCATTAGAGTGCTATTAGCATTTGCTTGTTATAAAGGATTTAAGCTTTTTCAAATGGATGTTAAGAGTGTCTTTTTAAATGGGGAAATAAAAGAAGAAGTGTTTGTAAAACAATCCCCAGGTTTTGAGAGTTCCCAATTTCCAAATCATGTTTTTAAATTCAAAAAGGCCTTATATGGTTTAAAGCATGCACCCAGAGCTTGATATGAGAGGCTTAGCACATTCTTACTAGAAAGGGAGTTTGTTAAGGGGAGCGTTGACATCACCCTTTTTTTTAGAAAAGTTGGAGATGATTTGCTCATTGTTCAGATTTATGTTGATGACATACTTTTTAGATCTTCTAATAAGAAACTTTGTGATGAATTCTCTAAAATAATGAGTAGAGAGTTTGAGATGAGTATGATGGGAGAGTTGTCCTACTTTTTATGGTTTAGCATAAAATAATTAGATGATGGAACCTTTCTAAATCAATCAAAATATATAAAGGACATTTTGAAGAAGTATGAGATGGATAAAGCCAAGCTAATTAATACTCCCATGACTTTTAGTGCTTCGTTGAATAAGGACCCAAGTGGTAAGTCTGTTGATCAGAAGAAGTACAGAGGTATGATTGGATCCTTACTTTACTTGATTGCTAGCCAACTTGATATAATGTTTAGTGTTTACCTTTGTGCTAGATTTCAAGTTGACCCTAAGGAATCCCACCTGACTATAGAAGAGAATTTTTAGATACCTTTTGGGGACCCAAAGATTAGGAATTTGGTACCCTAGGCACAACACTTCTTTTGATATTATTAGATTTTCTGATTCTGATTTTGCAGGATGTAAGGTGGATAGAAAAAGCACTTTTGGAACTTACCAATTCATAGGATAATCTTTGGTCTCATGGTCTAGTAGAAAGCAAAACTCTGTTGCACTTTCTACTGCTGAAGCTGAGTATATTGCTTTAGGAAGTTGTGTGGCCCAAGTCCTTTGGTTAAAATAGCAGGTATTGGATTTAAGATTACTTGTAGGCACCATCTCAATTTTCTGTGACAACACTAGTGCCATCTGCATCTCTAAGAATCATATCTAACATTCAAGGACTAAGTACATTGACATTAGATATCACTTTATTAGAGACCATGTGACAAAGGGGACATTGAGTTACACCATGTGACAACTGAGAATCAACTAGCTGACATCTTTACTAAACCGCTGGCCTTCAACACTTTCAGCTCTTTAAGGACCAGATTGGGTGTGATTGACATAAATGCATGAACTTGATTTTTATTTGCTTTTTTTTCTTTGCTTTTCTTCTTCTTTCTTCTTCTCTTCTTCATTTATTGCTTTATATTTTTTGTTTGTTGCTTTGTTTTTTTTATGCCTTTTTAATCATCGCTGAAATGATATCGTATGCCTTGTTCTTATTTTTAAAAATTTGTAGCCAATATTTTACATATCTTAATCCATTAAAGGGTAAAAATATACCGTTGATTGTGTCTCTTTCTCTAACATATTTTAGTGACACAGTTTTCTTTTCTGATCAATATTCTATCTCAAATTAACAAATGGAGTATGTAATTAAGATCTTTTCTAAGCTTGCTACAACAAATCTATCTTGTATGTATAATGATCAAAAGTTTTTTTTTGTCACATCAAGAATTCCTCGTTACTCTTGTCATTATATTTATTCATACGATTATTGATTCTATTTTGTGGATTGTTCTTCTCTATATTAAAGAGTGAGTTCTTCTTCTCTAATATCTAGAAGATATACTCACAACTAAGATTATTTAAGAGTTATTTTGGAAGAGAATGTAACTTGCAAAAAAAATGTGGCCAATGATTCCAAAATCAAAAGATGCGCAATGACGCCAAATTGAAAACAAATATATACACAAAGCGTATAAAAAAGAAGCGCAAAGCGCCATTCAAATTGACAAGAGGCATAAAATAAGCCCACCAAAAGCAAGCTCTCCTCTCCTTTAAAAAAAAAACTTTTAAAACTTGGAAGAATTCATATATCACTTAATAAAATCAAAGGCTTGATTTTGACTTTTTGCGATTGTGACATAATTACTTTGATACATTATTCTATAAGATATTTTTTCTAAAATCAAGTGGTGAACAAATTCTATTTAATATCCAATTGAATTTTCTTAGTTAGGTCATTGATTTCAAAAGACTATTTTACCCTGAAAGAAGTCTGAGCTTAGGGATTAACATGATCGGATATTCTACCGTTCTTTGGAATTTCGATGTTATTAAATCATTAACTTATAAATCTTTAAAATCAATCACATGGAAGACTACATCATGTTCATGCCTTGGTTAAAAACAAAATTAAGGTTGTTTACTTTGTTTTTTAGTTTCCTCCTCCTTTTTGAAATGTCAAAAAGGGAAGTAGTATGTTGGTGTTTGCACTATTTTATTTTTCACTAGTTTATTTTGAAAAATGTAAACTACTATTTTTTATCGTCGAAGTGTTTGCCATCATAAAAAAGGGGGAGAATTTTGCAAATATGTTGCTCATAGATTATGATTTTGATGCTAGCAAACACTCTTGTTTCTCTACGACTATTTTTTTTGCTGACATTTCAGGGCCACAAGATCAGACAGAAATCGGAACCAGCTCAAGATTAGGTAGACTAGGTCTGAGTCAGTCTATAATTTTATTTTTCCCTTTCTTGAGTCAATTGTAACCATTGAAGTGTTCTGATGCTAAGTAACCCTATACACACACTTGAGTGATTTTTTCTATCTGACTTAGAATTTTTGTTTTTACTCACATCATCTCGGACGATATTATTTTCATCTTGGATGATAGGGTTCAAAACAGAAACCCTAATCAATCATCTTAGTTAAGGTAGCCGTTATTAATCGATCGGCCTGGATGATACATGTATCGTCCAGGACGATAGGCTTAAAACAGAAAGAATAAGCCACCATGATCTATTTAGGCCTTCTTTATTTTTGGCAATCGGCTAGGATGATCTTGTATCATCTTGGACGATTTGATACAATTATGCCTAAATTGATCTGGTAATTAAATAAAGCAATTAAGGATGATTGATACGATCATATCATCCTGGACGATCGCAAGATCGGCCGGGATGATCAGTTCAAAAACCTTAGTTTCTCCTCGACGATAAATATCAGACTGCTCAAATTCTGGGCGATGGTCTGGCCGATCAGAATCGGCAAGCTCAAATTCTGGGCGATGCTATGGAAGATTTTCCTCTAATTTGAACTAATCATCCGGGATGATCGTGAGATCGGCCAGGACGATCAAGCTATTTTGGAATCGTCCTGAACTCTTTTCAGAGCGATTGTCTGGCCGATAGTTTATGATTTGAACTAATAGTACAGAACAATTCATGATCTTCCTAGACGATAGGAACAACTTTCTTCTGTTCGTTCCAGATTATCCTGACTGATTAGGATCAAATTACACTGATCGTACAAGATGATATTACTATCATCCTGGATGATAATGTCGGAAACTTGCAATTAATGAGCTATTTTGAAGCTCTTCTATTTAAGGGGTATTGTTCAATATTTTGAACAATCTTTTGCTGCTATCTTGACCTAAGAAAGCCTAGAGGAGAGAGAGAGAGGGAGAGAGAGAGGATCTTGTGAGGGAGATTCATAAGGGTTGCTCCAAGCATCGTTCCATTTCTTCTTCCACTAGTGTTTCTTGCCCTTAGAAGGGTTGGGAGAGGTAAGCTTCAACAATTGATCAAGGTTCTCTGCCTGCTTCAGGAGGAAGCAAAAGGAGTTGGGTTCTCTGCCTTGTCGGGGGTGGCAAAAAGGAGGTTTTTGTAAGGGCTTCTCTGCCTTGCTGTGGGAGTAAAAAGAGAGTCACTTTGGTAGTGTAATACTCAGAGGGCGCCTCCGGGGAGTGGACGTAGGTCATGTTGACCGAACCACTGCAAACCCTTGTGTTCTTTTTCTTGCTTCCACACTTAATTTTTCCGCACTTATTTTCTGTGGTTATTTTGGTTTGAGCTTTGTTGGTCTTTGGTTTAAAGATTTTTTAAAAATACTAATTCACCCCCCTCTTGGTTAGCCTTGGGCCAATTCATAAGGGCCTAACATCCCTAATGAACTTTCACATCGTACATTACAATTAGTTTAGAATAACTTTGAATTCATCGAGACAAAAGTGACCCATCCAAATCGTACTCTTGATGGCGTATATATGAAGAAGCCTTAGTACAGTACGATTACTACTTAGAAACATTTTCTACCTACTATATGTTTTTCTGCTCATAGGAGAAAATAACCGACCAAATCGTCCCTTATGAAATTACTTCATACAGTACGATTAGTTTAAAAAATTTTAAATTTTATTTACTCCCTCAGTGTGTATATGTGCACAGTTACTTAATTATAATTTTACTCTCTTAGACTCAATAAAATGAAAAATGCAGGCTCCATTTATAATGAACCCTAATCTACTCTGACTTGAAGTGTTCAATAATCTAGAGTATGATTTCCCTGAAAAGTTAGTACATACAAATAACAAGAATAATAAATCCAAAATATGTTAAGAAAAATTGTAATTAAAATAATAATATTTGGAATCATCAAAAACATACATGTTGCAAGAATATCAATGGTCAAAAAACTAAGTTGCAACAATCTCAATAAGTCAGAAACTTCTTCCAATAGAAATCCAATAACCTTCAATCAAGAAACATTGCCTTGACTTAATCTTTGCAACATAAAAACTAAGGCATTACATGCTTTCTCATCAAGTTAATTTGATTTCCAGTGTCAATGCTCTGTAATATCTTATGACTCTGCCTATATTATCAGGACATCTAGCATGGTGGCTAATGATATTGCTTGAATTTGAAATCCCTTTCATTCCCCTACGTGCTATAAAGGGGTAGGCCATTGCAGACTTCCTTATGACACACTCGCTGCCAGTGGAGTCTCCTCTAAATAATGATTTACTTGACGAGCAAATCATAAGTTTTTAGAAATCCAACACTCAAGCTTGGGAAATATATTTTTATGGTGCAGCATCCTCCCGTCGAGGTAATGCACATATATATATAAACTATTCTTGATAATGGGTCCGCTTTTATGTCTACAAAGATAAATAACTTTGCAAGACACTGTTGTATTGATTAAAGATACTCAACAATCTATTATCCATATACTAATGGGTTGGCCGAGGCCTTCAATAAAATCTTGGTTCAAATCATCAAAAAGACCCTGGATGATAACAAACATTAGTGGGATGAGTGGTTGGTAGAAGTTTTGTGAGCCTACTAGATCACTTACAGAACCCCAACCCAACCCACATCATTTACACTAATGTATTGGTTTGAGGCCATACTCCCTCTAGAAATTCAAATTCCTTTACTTAGAAATGCAATCCAGAACCAGATCACCTAAGAATAGAATACAAAACTATGAATAAAAGAGCTCAAGCCTCTTAAGGAGCGCCATCTCCAAATGGTTCAAGCTCACGATAAGTTAGTGCAACCTAGAACCTTCTAAGTAGGCGACTTGGTCTTAGTTCTTTAGAGGACTATCTAAGATCATTGAAAGATCAATGGGAAGTTTGAACCAACTTGGGAAGGACTATTCGTAGTATAGATAGTCTATGAAGGAGGCTCATATCAACTAGTGAATTGTAAGAGAAATCACCAAATACTTACTATAAATGGGAGATTCCTTAAAAGATACTATGCTTGATGTAGCTCAAACTTTGAATCAATAAAATTTTCAATCAAGTTGTCTCAATTATGTTTAAATTTTCAAGTTTCAAAATCTAATTTTCTTTTCCTTAAGGTTAGATGTGAGTCATCATGCTTTCTTGCCTTAGGATTAGATCATTTAGTGGTGGATAACACCATCTGTGGAACCATCCTAAATTTCAAATTTTGTTATTGATTTTTTGTAGAAATAGTCTCTTCCCCACAAGATCAACTACTAGTGATGGAGTACACCCTTTATGGCACAATCCTAATTTTTAATTCCAGATCTGATCCTCTGTGGGAAGCTATGCTTCCTTCCAACATGATCATCCAGATTTGATATTTGTGAAGAGAAGTTTCCTTTCCACAAGAGCATCCACTAGTAGTGGAGCACGCCCCTTATGGCACCATCCTAGTTTAAATCTGGATCTGTTCTATGGGAAGCAATGCTTCCATCTTATAGTGTCCTTTACTTTACTCTTCCTTAAGGATAAATGTGAGTCATAATGCTTTATTTCCTTAGGATTAGATCTTTTAGTGATGGAGCAAGCTCTTTGCGGCACCATCCTAGTTTCAAATTCCAAATTTGATATTCTGTGGGAAGCACTGCATCCTTCCCATAAGATCTTTTAGCTTTCTCTTCCTTAAGGACAGATGTGAGCCATCGTGCTTTCTCTATTTAAAATTAGACTCTCACTAATGATGAATCATCCTCTATGGCACCATCCTAGCTTCAAAATCCATACCTCATCTTCTGTGGGAAGTAATGTTTCCTTTCCACAAGATCTTCTAGTTTTCTTTTCCTTAAGGATAGATATGAGTCATCGTGCTTTCTCCCCTTTGGATTATATCTTCTAGTGATGGATAATGCCCTTTGTGGCACCATCCTAATTTAAAAAAAAAAACTTCTATGCCCGATCTCCTCTAGAAAGCAATGCTTCTTTCCCATGAGATCATCCAGTTTTCTTCTCCTTAGGGTTAAATTATTCTCTTTCCCTCATGATTAGACTCCCAATGATGGAGTATGCCCCCTATGGCACCATCCTAGTTTCAAATTTCAAACCCCAAAATTCAATCTCTTTTTCCTTAATATTATGTTTCTCCTTCCCCTAAGACCAGATTTACTAGTGGTAGAGTACGCCCCTTGTGGCACTACCCTAGTTTTAATTCAAACCTTAATTCCTTAGGGTTAGATTCTTATATTCCCTAAGGATGAAAACTCTAGACTTAACTTTTCAATTCAGTCAGCGCCAATATATGCAATAGACCTTCATTCTATTACACATATTGGGGGTCCATTTGTTGATCTTATTTTTGTATAAGATATCTAAGATCAATCCAGACCCTAGGATCTATATAGATCCTAGATCAATCTAGACCGTATGATCTACCTAAACCCTAGACCAATTTAGACCCTAGGATCAATCTTGATCCTAGATCAACATGTACTCCAAATCAATCTTAACCTCATGCTAATCCAGATCTCAATTATATTTAAATTTTAGTCTAGTCCAGACTTTAAATCTATCTTAATCTCAACTCCAGTTCAAACCATAATCATGCCTTTGATCTAGCATCAACCCTGTCCAATTACTTATGCTCACCCAAATGATCATAAATATTTTGGATAATTTAATCCTAATAATTCAAATCCAAAATCTGAAGCAAATCCAAATTTTCTGACCAAATCTCAGCTTCAAAGGCTTATGTCCTGAAAGCCTTTTTTCAATGATTTTTTAAATACTTCAAACCACAGTCTAATGACCTCAGAATCAGAGTCTATAAATCACATGTTGATAGAACATGTCTCTATAGGAAATCATCCAAATTTGTTCTCAATGTGAGACTTATAAACCCAAAAACTTAATTGAATTCCAAAGCCTTTAAAACCTTCTAATATTTACGGCCTTTGCCACTAGACCTGCAACCCTATGGATCTTGACTTTGGAGCTCTCTCCAAAGTCTCTAATCACATCCAGACCATTTTTCAGCATTAAATGGAATTTTGGTGGACACACTATGACCCTAAGTTGATTAAGGGTCAAAATAACCAAAATGCTCCTTAAGGGCAATTTGGAGTTTCCTCTAAACTCCAATATAGCTTTTTCAAATAAAAGTCCAGAAACTCCTCCAATGCATCCTAATCACCATTATGATTGTAATGGACTCAAGCATAGTCCCTAGTCAAGCTTAGTTGACCAATTCAATGTTTTTTGACCAAAATACCCCTTAGGGGTATGAACAATAATTTTGAACTAAATGATCTCCAAATTGCATGAGATCACCTCCAACAAGCTTCAAATATCAAATCAAACTTGTTAGAACCAAATCTAACTTTTGGGTTAACTTGGTTGACCAAGTCAACCAAGATTGACCCAATTGCCCCTAAAGGTTTCAAATAAATAGTACATAATTTACACTTAATAAATTCCCTCCAACTTAAAATCATAATAATTATCCCAATCAGTCACCCTTATTATTGCTTGTATTGAACCTATCCAGTATGAGTGTAGGTGTAAAATTAACTTCTAATTAGAAATGAATAATATATTACTTAGGGATTAGTTATATTTGTTGTTAAATTTGAAGTTTTATAGTGCATAATCATAAATATTAGTTCACTTACATTGTCACATTCAAGTATTAGGATGCTTTTGAACTTGAGCTTTAACATATAGTAATTTTTTAATGTACTAATCTTTTTTTTCTTTCTCAATTTTTCTCTTATGATTTATCATATTTTTTCCTTTTTCATTATTGTAAAGTACATATTTAATGATTTTGAGTATCATCTTTTCTATCATCCTCCCATAACCCTAATTGTTTTAATGTTAGAACTTAGGAAGATAACAAATTCCATATTTAAGTTTACTATGATCTTCCTAATTTAAGTTACATACTTTTTTTCCCCTAAATTCAATTTTTCATTCTGAAATGCAGTAGACAGTGCAATATTGTATAGTTTCTTAATTCAAAACAAGTCAAATACTTAAGTTATCTATATTAGTAAATTATTAAGCTTTCAAATTATGAGTTATTATGCATTATTCATTCAAACTATCATCTAAGGTTTTATTATTATCTTAATTTTTTATAATTTTTAATAACTATTTTTATTTTGGTTAAATAAGTAATTAAAGTGCAAACTCTATATAAAGAACAATACTAAATATTTAAGCATGGGGAAAAATAAAGCCAAATATTAATAAAACAAAAAAATAAATTATATAATAATAAATAAAAATTGAATATAAAATAAACATTCCTTTTTATTGAAAGATAATAAGCTCAAAGGCACTGTAACACAGCTACTAAATACAAACACTAGGTAACTAGTGTATGAAAAACTATTCTACTGATTCATCTCCATTTAAGATCCACAGGATCCATTTTCATGAAATAATAATAATAGCTTTCATGGCCATTAAACAACATCTTTATCATAAAATCATGATCTCAAAATCACAGGGAACCTTCCTTCCCAAGCAAAATAACTTAAAAAGAAATAAAAGAAAAATAAGCTACAAATAAAACTACCAACATCTAACCACACACACACTCTCTCTCTCTCTCTCCCTAAAGCCTACCAGGAATAACCATACTAAGAAAATAAAAGAAAAATGACTCCCATTACTCTGAGTTATGATCCTCCTCCTCAACCTCATCATCATCATCAAGTCAGGTCCTAATAAGTGATTGGTATTTCGGAGCAGTACGGAAATGCAACTAGTCTAAATTCTCCCCCCTCTACGAATCATCATGAATTTCTGATAGAAATTTTTGACGGAAATTGATAATTTTCTGACGGTTTTCAAATTTATCTGTGGTTTTCGGCGAAAAACATTCTGCCAAAAAATCCCACGTAGGAAAATACATTACGACGGCTTTTTCTAGAGGAAAATAATTCCAGCGGCTTACCTGCAAAATTAAGCACCCGAAACATTTAAAAAATTAAAAAAAAATTCACGTTCTCTCCAGCTTGGTAGCCTGCACTCCCTCACCCTGCCTGTGCCAGCCTGCTCGCTCTTGCGACCAGCCCGATCCCGTGCCAGCCCGCCAGCTCCAGCGCCCAGCCTGCTCCTACGCTAACTCGCCAGCCCACTCGCTATCTCGCCAACCCACCCACTCCTGCCACCAGCCCGCTCCCTCATAAGCCTGCTAGCCCACCCTCTCCAACGACCAGCCCACTTCTATGCTAGCACGCCAGCCCACTTGCCTTAGTGCCCGCTCCTAAGCTGGCCTGCCAGCCCGCTCCCGTATACATGCCTGCCAGGTGATTTGAACCTGGGTGGGATGGGAAAAGTCTCAAAGAACCAACTAAATTGCTAAACATGCAAATACATTTTAAATGTCAAATTTGTATATTTAAACTATATATTAACCTAAAATTAAGTAATTTTTCATTAAACTAATAAAAAATTATATGAATTAATTTAACTATAAAAATAAAAAATGATTATTAATATGAAATAAAAATTAATAATTACTAAATAATTTTAAATTGAAAATTAATTAAATTGTTAATATTATTTTTAATCATTTTTTGTTAAATCATTTAAATAGTTAAAATTTTAATCAATTTAATTAAATTTTTAAAATTTTGCTGGAAAATTGAAAAAGCCACCGGAAATTCAGCCAAAAATTTTTGTGGGAAAGAAACCGTCGGAAAGTTTCATCGAAAAAGTTATCTCATTGTTTTTTGTTAGAAACCCGCGAGAAAGCCATAAAAAATTAGCCTCCGAAAAATACTGTCAGAAATAGGTGATTTTCCAGAACATACCCACTAAAGCCTCATTAAATTTGGCTATTTAAGGATAATGAGTTTCTCACATACCCAAGTAATGAGCTTCCCATTCCCTACTCCCTTTATAAAATTCAGTCACACCCCCATCCGCTCCCCTTAACTTAGCCACTTACTTAACTAAAGATTTAGGAGTTTTAAAAGTCCTACTACTATTGCTACTAGGTCTATTAGTCAAATGAGGATCACCAGGGCCATCCTTTCTACACCTAGTCTTTTAAAACTTTTTTTTTTGTGAGGACTAAAATGGAAAAAAAATTGTTCTTCACTAGGATCTCCCCTCACACTAGCGATTACACACAAAGCATATAATAAGAGAAGGATGTTGCAAGCCCACTAAAGTAGTGCCTTCGATATTATAAATTAAAGAGTCAATTAGCTTTTTGATAGCAATAGTATAAGAAACTTGAATAGCATAATTAAGAACAACATGGTCTTTGGTTATCTCGTTAATGTTCTTGCATAGTAAAAATCAAGTAGAAATAAAGTAATGTCAAGCTTTTGGCAATTTGGTTAAGCAAGCTATAATTTTATTCTCTCTCTTCTTTCACATAGCCCCACTATTATGCCCACACAAATCTCAAAATTTTTTTAGAACTATAGGTTCCAAAAAAAGAGGTGTACTCATCAACTCAAAATTTTGAAGCTTATACAGAAGATTTATGGATACAAAATCAAAGGAATTAATTTAGCTCAGACATAACACATATTGCCACAACCTCCTTCCCATTAGTAAAGAACTCTCTCACTATATTAACCACCACAATATAGGGTTCCTAACACAATTACTCCCAACCATATTTATTATCATTTGCATAACCTACCCATCTAAATCTAAAAGACAATCTTAGGGATCAACTATTTATTAACCACTCTCCCCTAAACCTTTACTCAGACTCAGCGAAGATGAATCTACTCTTATCAAAAGATGATGATGCACACTTGATATTGCCAAACATTTTTGGGGCCATTGCTCACAAAGCTCAAATAAGAAAAATAAAAAAATTTAGAGAGACATGAGAAAATAAACACATTATAGAATCTGAAACATACATATCCTATATATAAACATTACGAGCACTGCAGTGATCAACATTGTGGTACTTAAGAAAATAGAAAATGATAAAGAGACAAACATATAGATACAACAATGGTACAAGATGAAAGTTTATTAGGAATGTTAAGCCCTTATGGACTAGCCCGAGTCTAACCAGGGGGGAGGGTGAATTAATAATTTTAAAAATTCTTAAACAAAAAGCAAGATCTTTTTAAAATCCTTTTTGAACATTTTAGAACAAACACGATTAATCTTCAACGTGGAGGTGATTAAAAAAATAAATCACGGGCCAATACCCTTATGATCATCCACATGAAAGTAAAGTGTGGAAATAAAATGCGGAACAAAAATAAGAAAAAAAATACACTAGATTTTATCGGGGTTAGGTCAACCTGACCTATGTCCACTCCCCGGAGCCTTTCCTCAGGTATTACACTAAAATAACATCGACTCTCTTTTTTCTCCCACAGTAAGGTGGAGAAGCCTTTATAAACTCATTTTGCTTCCTCTTAAAGTAGGCAAAGAATCCAGACTCCTTTTGCTTCCTCTTGAAGTAGGCAGAGAATCCAGACTCCTTTTTTTTCCTCCTGAAGCAGACAGAGAATCTTGATTTCATGCAAATGAATACCTCCCTAGAGCCACCAAGGAACCAGGGATGATGACTGGAGAAAATGACTCAGATCCTTGCTTAGAGAAACCTTTGTTAACTCCTCCCAAACTCCCCTTCACAAGATCCTCTCTCTCTCTCCCAAGCTCTCCCTCTTCTTATCTAGGCTCTCTCAGGTCAGGACAATAGTAAAAGATCTCAACATCAATAAATAAGAGATCTTATAAAAAAGGGTTAAAATTTGCCCTAATTTATAACTTGCCATCAAAGATCATATTGGACGATTGATAGATCGTTCTATACAATAGATGTATTTCAGCCCTTTTAGCTGTGATGATCTGGGAGGGCTAGATGATTAGATCACATAGTTTATTCTGGTCATCAAGGATGATGTGGACATTATCCTGTATGATTAGTTCAAAATCATTCATATCATCCAGTACATCATTTTGGTCATCTAGGAGATACATGTTGGACGATGAAGAAATATAACTTATCACCCCAGATGATTCTTGGATCGTCCTATACCATTAGTTCAAAATTAGGAATTATCATCCAGTAAATCATTCTAGTCATCCAGGAGATACATCTGGATGATGAAGAATTTCTACTGATAGTCTAACTGATCATTCTTGACATCTAGGTGATTTAGGAGAAAACTAAGATTTTTTTAACTAATCATCCATGACAATCTTGAGATCATCCAGGATGATATGATCGATTAATCTAACAATAATTACTTTCTTAATCACCTAACTTATTTAGGCATGATTGCATTGAATCATTCAGGATGATATAGGATCGTCCTATACGATTAGAACAAAATTCTAAATAAAAAAACTTGCCTAAATGAGTTTGGCAGCTGAGATTTTCTAATTTGAGCATATCATCTAGGACGATGTAAAGATCTTCTAGGATTATTTCCTTAATTCGGTTGACTTAACGCAGATACCCTTATTAAGGTTTCTATTTTTAACTGATTATCTAGGATGATTTTTGATCACCCTATGCGATAGGATTAAAAAAAGAAAAACTCTTAAACCTATAAAATTTCTCCCCCTTAGTGTTTGTGTGCAAGGTTACTTACCATCAGAATCCATCTTATTATATTTAACTCAAGTAAAGGTAAAACACTGGAATTAAAATTACAAACTGACTCAGTCCTAATCTACCCAAGCTTGAGGTGGCATAAATTACAATTGACTTTGTGGACTTAAAATGTTAGTAGCAAGGCAACCAAAATAAATGTGCAGTAGTAATAGCTGTAAGGAAATAGGAATGTCAGGAATGTTTGTTTTTTTTTTTGTTTTTTTTTTGAGAGAATGCATAAATTGCATTAAAATGAAAATGCAGAAAACCCAATACAATCTAGGCAAAAGAACCTACTAATTCCTTTTCCCAAAAGAAAAAAGGAACTTATTAGAGATAAATTTGTTAATTTAAACTTCTTATAATTGAAATGAAATCCACTATTCCCTATTTTGAAACTGTTGAGATGCAGAGGATACCAAAGAATAAAACAACCCGAGGGTTTATTAGTATCCCAGAGTTTCCATCCAGTTAGAGAATAAGAATTAGTAAAGATCTCCTTAACTATTAGGCAAAGTTTAAAATAACAAATTAAACTAAGAAAAAAGAAATACATGCTAAAAATAAAATAACAATTCAATAATAAATCCCAAAAGTTTGGAAAATATATTCCAAACTTTAATATCAGGAGCTCTATCTTCAAAAAAAAATCTGCTTTGTTGCTATCCACCTGAGAAGTCATATTAGTGAGATAAAAAGGAAGAAGAATCTTTCAAACCATTCTTCTCTTTGTGTTTAGCCGTCTTCCTTCTAGGTAGTTCTTTCAATGGTCCCAATGATTGAAGTTCTTTGAATAATACATGCTTAGACCCAGAGGAAACATTCTTCTTAAGAAAGTTTTTATCTTTTTTAAGAAGATTTTTTTTGTATTTCAAACTAATATCTGATGGAGGAGAGGAAGAATCATGGATTAAAGTATGAATGTAATTACCATTTGCATTTTTGCTGCCAAGTTAGTTAATGGTTTAGAAGTCCCCAAGATTTCGGACTCCTTAAAATGAGGAGCAGCCAATTCAGCTCCTTGAACCTCCTGAGCATCTGATTTGTTGAATTCAAATTCTGATTTGCTAGAAATCTGAATTTCAGCAAATTGATAAGGATCGGATGGGAAACCTCCTTCCTTATTACCTTCCACATTATCTGAATTTATGGGTACATGATACGAATTCAAATTATAACCTGAACCATTGATTCCTGCAGGAAATGAGCATTTTTCTCTCACGGTTACAGCCAAGTCATCCTGCATTTCAGCAATTTGAATTGATTTAACAATTTCAGCACTAACTTCCACTCTTTCCTCCACAATTCCTTGAATTTTGAATTCCAAATTTGAATTCAAAATGTTGTTGGATATGTCATCTGAAATAACATTTCCCTTTAGATTAACAAATTTCTTTGGAATGTTACAATCATCCTCCACAGGTACAACCATAATACCAAGAATTTCAGGACTGAAAATCAGATCGGGTTGGACTTGCTCCTGATTATGAGGAACTCCAAAATTGATCAGCTGATTGCTTGTAAATTCTGCACCTTGATTAACAGTTCTTCCATCTCCTTCCTTAAAAGTAGCATCAACTTGATTATCCAAATGATCAACACAAATTTCTGCTCCATTAAAACCGTCACCTTCATCTTCATCGAAGGCAGCAACATTAGCTTTAACACAATATCTATCTGATTTAAAAGAAAGAACATTAACTTTCTTATTCTCTGGATTTGTTCTTCTTTATTTTTGTACTTCACAAGCATCCAAGGCCCATAAGGGTTTTTATCAGTATGAGAAGAACTAGAAGCACCATCTATGACAGGATGATTTTGATTTTGTGTTGAACTTGGACAAACAGAATCAAAATGTCCAATCTTTCCACATTTGTAACAAAGTAAAGATAGGTTTTCAAATTCAAATCTTTGAAAAAATCTACCATTAATACCTTCCACCCACACACCATATGGTAGTTTTGAATTTAAACTAACCCGTATGCAAGCTCTAGCATACTCCCTTCTCCCCCATCTAAACATGTTACCATCCAATAAAATAGGAGTTCCAATTCTAGAAACAATTCTAGTGATATTGGTTTCATCCCAACAATGCAATAGTAAATGGGGAAGACGAACCCAAATTAGAGCTGAAATTCCATCTAAAGAATTAGGTGCTTCTACAAACCAAGGACCACCGTTAGGAACTTCATTCATGGCTTCAAGGGACTGGAAAGAACACAGGAGCCAATCTAGACCAAGCACTGTAATATGAAATCCCCCTTATTTTAACCATTGCTTCCTTAATTCTAAATAACACTTAGAAAAAGGATAGTTTTTCCCTAAGGATTTTAACCACCAAAGACTTGTTCAAAAGTTGAACATTAGAATTTTCCTTGCCAACGTCCAATTTGACAACATTTGCATCTCCAAAATCTTCATATTTTCCACTATAATTAATTTTAATGTGAGGTTTTTTGACCCACACATTAGAATTATCCATTTTACAAGGAATGATAGGATCAATTTCTCCCTTTAAAATTCCAGCAAAACTTCCTCTTGAAGAAGATGCCTCATTATCATTAGCTCCAGGGATGATAGCCGACAAAGGATTTGGCATACCTTTCAAAGATGAAACTATCTCCTTACCTTTGCCTGAAATTGGCAAAGGTTTTTGCCTAGCATTCAAATCTACCTCTCTAATGACCAGAAGAGATTCCAAAATTTGAAAAGGATGAATGCGTTTGAAGGAGAATCTACCTTTTGAATCCAACATAATTGGACTCTCGGTAGAAATTGAGTTTTTGGTGTTCCGGTCATCCTTAGATGACCGGCCACCTTCCTCCATCTCCCACACTAGCACCCGAAAACTTCCAAGCCTTCTTCAAAAATCCTTCCTACAATTGTGGAGCTTCTCTCTCTCCCTTTGGCCGAGTCAGGAATGTTTGTTATCAACAAAATTATACTCCTTAAATCTAGATTTGGTATAATCTTTCTCTTTTTGATGATTTCAAATATTTGTTAGGTAATTTTAAATCAAACAGATTAATAAGATTGAAACATAAAGTAAAAAGAAAATAATATAAGCAAAATAATGCATATTTTACTTAAATAAGCAGCTGATTCAACAAAAATAGCACAAATACTAAATGATACAATGATACAACAATAACATTAATAATAACACTAACACTACTCTCACTTCTTACATCGCAAAAAGAAGGAAACAGAAAAGAAAGAAATACAAAGCAATACATATAAACCAGAAACTAACACTAGTACAAAAAACATCACACAAAAGACATCAAACATACTACAAGTACTAGGGATCCTAATAAGGTGAAAGAGGAGGTGGTGGTGGCTAAAAAAGATAGTGAATGGAAGCAAACTTCTCCCCAAACTAGGTCATATCATGTTCATGCTGCTGCTATTGGTGGGCCACATATGCATCAAATCGAGTAACATCCGTCGTATGCTACTGCTTTTGTGTAGTAATATAGGAGTCTAACTTGGCCTCCCACTGGTCAAACCTCTCCACGAGTTGATCAAGCTGTGAATGCTGGCGGATAAGAACAGGTGCAGGAACAGGTGAAGGATCAACTACCCCCTTAGCTCAACCTCCTCATGCCCCGGATAGAGATGAGTGCTGTAAAGAACATGGATGGAATTGTTTGTGTAGTAGGCTTATTGATAATTCATGGGGTAGGATATTTGAGGTTGTATTTGATTTCAAGAACAAAAGCTATGATGTGTCCTAAAGAAAGATTGTGTTTTCTTTTGTGCACTAAATCCTTAATACCGGTTAGGTGCTCAATATAGCGAAAGAGAAGATCAGTGGCATTGAACTACCTATGTGCCATTATGTAATAGGTGGTGATTGAGAGTAGGGGAGTTCTATGAACACAATCACCAGCCTTTGGGATCACTGTGGTTCTAAGGACATGTTGAATTATCCTAACATCTTTTCTTAAGGTGCTTGAGGCACCATCATGGAAGGTGACATTAGCGTTCCTTAGTAATTGGTTGATAGGACCTTAGTTAAAATCAAGATCTGAAGATAAGATATGATGCTTGTCTCCAGTGATATAAAGTTGGACAAGCTCCTGGCAATCTTTGTAAGTGATTTATACTGAACATTTATGAATATAGGATTATAGTGCAGTGTAAGTGGCATTGATCCTTAAACTAGCAAAGAACTCATAAAGGAGTTTAGAACTAAATGGGAAAGCCAGTGTTAGAATAAAAGTGAGAGAGGTGTGAGTGAACAGATGCAGTATCATGTAAGTGAGGGTTCGAGGATTGACAATCTTCGAAGGTGTGATCCCAATAATTTTGTATCAAAGATAGATAGCTTGATCAGCCACCTCAATGAATCGACAACATAAACCCTAAAGGAGCTTCCTGTCACCATCCTAGACCTTTTCCCACCAGCCATTAATAAGGATTGATAATTTGAGTGAGAAGGAAAGAAGATTTTGAGGATTTGAGAGTGAAGAAAATTGTTGAATTTAGCAGTTTATAAAGAGTCAGTTACATCATCTAGGATGATTGCAGGATCATCCAAGATGATCAGGATAATTTATGACATTTGGGATGATTGGAAAAAAAAGGAAGTCCTATCATCCAGGACAATCAAACATCATTCAGGATGTTTAGACACAGGCGATCGTCCCGAGTAGTCATGCTGGAAGACCATTGATGAAATGTATCATCCAAGATGATTAGTAATAATTAATCGTATTGGCCAAATTTATAATGTTTAACCATTTTTTCTATATAGATTTTCTAGGATGAACAGGTGTATCGTCCATGACTATCATAAATAATTTAGCAAAATTTGATCAAATCGTCCAGGATGATGTGGATCATCCAGCGCGATCTTAAATAATTGAGTGTAATCAATTATCAAATTGATGGTGAAGGGTGATTTGATGATATCGTCTAGGATGATAAGAAGGAAATTATGATAAAAAAAATGAAAATATTGATGTTGGAAGGAGTTGATCATTAAAGGCCCGAAACATAAAAAAAATAAGTAAAAATTAAACATAAAATAACAAAAAGATGATAAAAAGAACTTAAAAAATGAAAAAAAAAAATAAATTATTAATCAATGCAAGAATATGATAAATTTTCTATGTGATTGAATTAAAAATTTTTAATAAACAAATTGACTTCACCAAAATCTGAAAATAAAGTTGAATAATTGATCCTGCTAACCCCAGCTCAAACTTCTTATAGGGCAAACCATCTTTTGAAAATAAAGATCTAACTCAAGTAAAAAAAAATATTATAAGAAGAGTGATATGTTCAAAACTTCATTCCAGAAAACATATCTGATAAAGTAATGTTGCAAATTAATTAGTCAAAATCAAGAGTTTCAAAAATCAAGTCTTTGAAGATATCAAGTGACACATGAATTCTTCTAAGATTTAAAGCTCTGAAAGAGAAGGAGGCTTGATTTTTTGGGCTCACAAGCCTTTTGTCAATTTTTTGGTGCACTTTATGCATCTTTGAATTTTTTTGATACACTTTCTTTATCTTTCAATTTTTTGTCGATCATTGAGCATCTTTTTCAGTTTATCTTTTTGAGCTCATTTTATGCCTCCTATCATTTTTACGAGCTAGCTCTCTTTCAAAACCTTTAAAGACTCTCAGTTATGAGAATATCTTTTAGATAATAGAGAAGAAAATATCATGCTCTAATATAAGGAAGAATAAATCATAAATCAAAATCAAATTTATATGATAAATGAAATAACTTGATCATGAAAGCTTGAAAGTGATTTAATGACTTTGAATATTATTCATATGAGATAGATTAATGTAGGAAGATAATAAAAGATCTAAATTTCAAAGTCCTATTTTTAAGTTTTTTAAAAGATTATTTTGAAAAGAAAATTACACTTCTAAAGGAGTTAGAGGAAGGAAAAACATCAATAGTATTTCATCCTTTAACTGATTTAGGGATGTCAACCATTGATTACAAAATTTGAAAAATAAACACAAGGAAAAAAATATCATTTCTGTAGTGACCGAAAGAAAACTAAAAGGAACAATAACATAAAAATGAAAACATAGAAATAGTAGCTAATAAATAAGAACAACAATTAAAACAAAAATAAAAGAAAGATAAAAAAAAAGAAGAAAATTTAGAGTTCAATAATGATCAAGTTCATGCATTTATGTCAATCACACCCAATCTGATTCTTAAGATGTTGAATGTGTCAAAGACCAGTTGTTTAGTAAAGATACAGTAGTTTGTTTTCAGTTGCTACATGGTGTAGCTCAATATCTCCTTTGGTAATATGGTCCCTAATAAAGTGATGCCTTATGTCAATGTATTTGGTTCTTGAATATTGGATAGGATTTTTAGAAATACATATGAAATTAGGCTATCATATAGAATTAAAATTGTGCGTACAAGTAATCCTAAATCCAGAATTTGATGCTTCAACAAAAAAATTAGGGCCACACAATTTCTTAAGGCAATGCATTCAACTTAAGTAGTGGAAAGTGCAACAGTTTTATTTTTTACTAGACCATGAGACTAAGGATTATCCTATGAATTGGCATGTTCCAGTGGTGCTCTTTCTATCCATCCTATATCCTGCAAAATTAGAATCAAAATATCCAGTAATTTCAAAAGAAGTGTTATGCCTAGGATACCAGATTCCTAAGTTTTGGGTTCCTTAGAGATAACCAAGGATTCTCTTAACTTTAGTCAGGTGTGATTCTTTAAGATTAGGTTGAAATCTAGCACAGATATAAACATTAAACATTATATCGGGTCAGCTAGCAGTTAAGTAAAGTACTGATCCAATCATTCCTCTTCTTCTTTTGATCAACAGATTTTTTATTTGAATCCTTATCTAACTGGACACTGGAGCTCATGGGAGTGTTTATTGACTTGGCTTTATCCATTTCATATTTTCTTAAGATATCATTAGTATATTTTGATTGATTAAGAAAAGTTCCATCATCCATTTGCCTTATGCTAAATCCCAAAAAGTAAGACAATTCTCTCATCATATTCATCTCAAATTCTTTACTCATTACTTTAGAAATATGATCACATAAATTTTTATCAGACGATCTAAAAAGTATATCATCAACATAGATTTGAAAAATGAGTAAATAATTTCCTACTTTTCTTAGAAAAAAGGTGATGTCTACGTTCCCCTTAACAAACTACCTTTCCAGTAGGAATGTGCTAAGCCTCTCATAACAAGCTCTAGGTGCCTGTTTTAATCTATATAAGGCATTTTTTTAATTTGTAAACTTAATTTTGAAATTAAGAATTCTCAAAACCTAGGGGTTCCTCTACAAACACATCTTCTTTTATTATCCCATTTAAAAAGACACTCTTGACATCCTTTTGGAAAGCTTAAATCCCTTATAATAGGCAAATGCTAGTAGCACTTTAATAGCTTCCAATCTAGCTACAGGGGAAATAATCTCCTCAAAGTCAATCCATTCTATTTGGTTGTACCAGTTAGCCACCAATCTTACCTTATTCCTAACCACCACACCAAAATCATTCATTTTATTCTTAATGACCCATTTGGTTCCTGCTGCACTTTAATCCTTAGGTCTTTCTACTAGCTCCCAGACATTATTCCTCATAAATTGATTAAGTTTTTCTTGTATAGCTAGGATCTAGCATTAATTAGAAAGGGCTTGATTTATATAAATGGATTCATTCATTGAGATAAAGGCAGAGTGATTTACTTCCTTTCTAAGTCCAAGCCTAGTTCTAATACAATTAGAAGGGTATCCGGACAATTCTTAAGGATGACTCGAGGAATCTCCAATATCTAGGAAAAGTGTTATAAGGTTCTACCCTTTCCTCCATATTTATAGTTTCTACTCCTTGGGTAATCTCACCTACTCCATCAGTGTTTTGAGACTCTACCATTTTCTCTAGATTTATAGTTTCTACTCCTTAGGTAATCTCACATACTTCATCTTCTTCCTCAACTCTAGACTTCTTAGGATTAGATTCGTTAAAGACTACATAAGTTTTCTTCTCCACCACCAATGTCCTCTTATTAAACACTCTAAAGAATTTTCCTACACTTGAATAGCATAAGAACACCCTTTTATCAGATTTTTGGTCAAATTTTATTAAGAGTGATATACCATTATTTAGAATGAAAACCTTACAATCAAAGACATGAAGGTGAGAAATGTTGGGTGTCCTACCCTTAATGATCTCATAAGGTGTCTTAATCAATCTGGATTTAACATTCACTCTATTCAACACATAATATGTTGTGTTCACCACTTCTGCACAAAATTATTTTGGAATTGAATACTCAGCAATCTTGGCTCTAGCAGCTTCCACTAAGGTCATGTTTATCCTTTTAACTACCCTGTTCTGCTAAGGGGTCCTAGGAGCTGAAAAATTATGACTAATCCCTTACTCCTCACAGAAAATTCCAAATCTCACATTTTTAAACTCTCTACTATGATCACTATGGATGGTCAAGATCTCACAACCTAGCTTTTTCTGAATCTAATTAGAGAAGGATTTAAATTCATCAAAATACCCACTTTTATGTGATAGAAATCTAATCTAAGTGAACCTCGAGTAGTCATCGATAATTACAAATCCAAAGAATTTTTCACCTAAGCTTGCGGTGCTAATGGATCCAAATAAATTCATGTGAAGGACTTCTAGGGGTTTAGAGGTGCTAATGTCCTTAATGGAATAAAAAGATGATTGAACTTATTTTCCTAGTTGATAGGTATCACACAGGTGGTCCTTAGTGAACTTAAGCTTGGGGACACCTGTAACTAAGTTCTTTTGGGTTACTCTTCTAAGGGTTCTCATTTTTACATGACATAATGTCCTATGCCACAACCAAGACTCATCAATAATAGTTTTAAGCATAATGAAGCAGCGCACTCAATATTATTTAAATCAGGCATGTATATATTGTTAATTCTTTTTCCTACAAAATAATATTATTATTTAAGCTTATAATGCAAGTGTTTGCTAAAAAATTTATGCTGAACCCATTGTCACAGAGTTGGCTGATGTTGAGCAAGTTATTTTTCAGTCCATCTATAAGCCAAATATTTTCAATCAAAAGGTTCTTAGAGTTTTTTATTATATATATGTCCACCACTTTTCCGGTGGTGTTGTCTCCAAGAGTGACCTTGCTTCCAACCCTGGCATCCAACGAAATGAATTGATTAGTATCTCCAGTCATATATCGTGAGCATCCGCTATTCAGGTACCATATGCTCTCATGAGATCTTGTGTGAGAGTACACCTACAAAATCATCAAATATTAGATTTAGGAACTCAAATAAGTTTGGGTCCCTTCTTTTGGATAAAAGAATGCAATGTAAGTTTGTTATACTGCAAATCATATAATTTAGGTCTCCACACCTAGTGTGTACTATGGTGAATAGTGAAAGTATGGGAGATGTGTCCTGGCATGCCACATGAAAAATATCTAACACAAGGAAAAGGGTTTACTAATCTACTCAAGTTATAGTGCCTCTTTCTAGGTTTGAATGATGCATGCTGATTTGGTGGATTATGAAACTCAAGCATTATGGGTGGTTTTCTATTCTGTTTATAAGCAGTTAATTGAGCTTCCAAAAACCTTTTTGAATTTTTAAGAACAAAAATTTATATTTTCAAAGCAAGCTCTTTACTGTCTAAATAAGTTGCAAAAGTATTCAATTCCTTGTATGCAGTTCTAGTTCAACATGTAATGCTTTAATGAATCATACTCAATGATTAAATAAGAATGCTTTTTATTTAACTCATAAAATTCATCAAGTAATGTCATGTGGCTGGTATAAGTGTAGAATGATCTTTAATCAAAACTTTGTGCTCTTTTCGTAAGTTCAAAAATTGTAATTTAAAACTAGCATGCAATGTTTTAAGCTTTCTATAGGATGAATGTATTTTCTCAAAAACATCAACTAATTTATCATATGTTAATTCGCATACCTCTTCTTAGTCAAAATGACTAAGATGTTCATCTGCCATCAAACACAAGTTTGTTGTTTCCTTTTCAACTTCAGTCTTAGAGGAGTTAGATGTAGAATCTGCCCAGAAAGCCTTTTGAATCTATTTCTTATCCTTCCCAAACATAGGTTTCTCCTAAACATTCTCTTTACTTAGGTGAGCCTTAAGTTAAGGGCAATCATCTTTTATATGATCATATCAGAAGAACCCTTAGAGTTGTTGATATTCTTACCTTTGTTCCATTTCTGATAGTGCTTTTATTTTTTTCTTAAGAAGCTTTTGAATTATCTACTATTTACGGCAACATCATCACTATCAGACCCAGAAGAATATGTATCCGTATCATTAGCATTTAGCGCCATAATTTTCTCCTTCTTTTTCTCACCTACATCAAGTTGTCTTTGATTCACTCCTTGCTCATAAGAAATGAGTGATCGAAGTAAGTTATCAATAGAGTAAGTATTCAACTCCTTGGATTCACTTATATTAGTAAACTTAGAATCAAAGGAAGAAGGTAAACTTCTAAAAATATTGTTAACTTTCACATAGTTAGTTAGCTCTCTTCATAAGGCATGCAGGGAGGTGACAATTTATATAAATTTAGTATACCTTTCAGATATTGACTCACTAGATTTCATGCAAAAGAGTTCATAGTCATGAAGCAAGATATTCAACCTAAATTACTTAACTTCACTTGTTCCTTCATAAGTGATACATAATTTATCTCAAAATTTTTTACCAGTTGCACATGTTAAAACACGCATGTAATCTTCAGCTTTTAGTGCACAAAAAAAATAGTTTAAACCTTTGTATTAAGTTGTGCTAGATCCATATCAACAAGAGTCCATTCAGTAAATGAAAGTTCAATTTTGATGCCATTTATTTCATGTGTTGGTACATAATAACTTTTTTTACAAGCATCCACATGTGATAATATATAGATTGTAAGAAAGTGGGCATGCAAGTTTTTTAGAAACTAAAAGGTATATTATCAAATAAGGGTGGCCGAGTAATGGAATACCCATCCGTCATTTTTAGGTTACCAAAGTTAGCCCTGGATCGAAATTCAAAAGTTTTTTAAAACTTAATTTTATGAATCCCATTTTGTTACCACTTGAAAGTTCGTTAGGATTATTAAGCCTTTATGAACTAACCCGAGGCTAACCAAGATTAGAGGGGGTGAATTAGTAATTTTAAAAATTCTTAAATAAAAAGCAAGATCTTTTTTAAATCTTTTTTGAATATTTTAAAACAACATGATTTATCTTTGATGTGGAGGTGATTAACAAAATAAATCAAAGACTTAAACCATATGATCATCCACATGAATGTAAAGTGCGAAAATAAAAATGTGGAATAGTAATAAGAAAGAACACAAAAGATTTTATAGTGGTTCGGTCAACATGACCTACGTCCACTCCCAGAGCCTCTCCTCTTGGTATTGCACTAAAATAATAGTGACTCTCATTTCGCTCCCACAACAAGGTGGAGAAGCCTTTATAAACTCCTTTTCATCAACCCCAGTGAGGCAGAGAACCCAGACTCCTTTTATTTCCTCTTGAAGCAGGCAGAAAATCCAAACACTTTTTGTATCCTCTTAAAGTAGACAAAGAACCTTGATCTCGTGCTAATGAAGACCTCCTTAGAGCCACCAAGGAACCAGGATAATAACTAGATAAGATGACTCATATTCTTTCTTGGAGAAACCTTTGTGTACCCCTCACAAATTCTCCCTCACAAGATCCTCTCTCTCTCTCTCTCTCTCTCTCTCTCTCTCTCTCTCTCTCTCTCTCTCTCCCTCCCTCCCTCCCTCCCTCCCAAGCTCTCCCTCTCATTCTCTAGGCTCTCTCAGGTCAGGACAACAATAAAAGATCACAATATCAATAAATAAGTGATCTCATAAAGAAGGGCTTAAAATTTGACCTAATTTAGAACTTGTTGTCACAGATCATCTAGGATGAGATCATCCTGTATAATCAATATATTTTATCCCTTTTAGCCAGGATGATCTGGGAGGGCTGGACATTTAGATCACATAGTTTGTTCTATTGATCCAAGATGATGTCGACATCGTCCTATATGATTAGTTCACAATCATACATATCATCCAACACATTATTTTGGTCATCCAGGAGATACATTTTGGACAATAAAGAAATATAACTTATCATCCAGGATGATCCAGGATGATTCTTGGATCATCCTATATGATTAGTTCAAAATCAAATATTATCATCCAGTAAATCATTCTGGTCATCTACGAGATACATCTGGATGATGAAGAATTTCAACTGATCCTCCAACTAATTGTTCTTGATGTGCAGCTGATTCAGGAGAAAATTAAGGTTTTTCTAACTAATCATCCAGGATGATATGATTGATCAATCTAACCTTAATTACTTTCCTTAATCACCTGACTAATTTAGGCATGATTGGAATGAATTGTCATGTATGATTAGAACAAAGTTCCCAATATAAAACCTTGCCTAAATGTGTTTGGTGACTGAGATTTTCTAATTTTAGCATATCATCCAAGACTTTGTAAGGATTGTCAAGGATGATTTGCTTAATTCAGCTGACTTAACACATATGCCCTAATTAGGGTTTCTATTTCTAATTTATCATCTAGGATGATTTTTGATCGTCATGTACAATATGATAAAAAACAAAGAAACTCTTAAACTTATAGAATTTCTCCCCCTGAGTGATTGTGTACAAGGTTACTTAGAATCATGATCCACCTTATTACATTGACTCAAGAAAAGGTAAAAAGATTAGAATTAGAATTACATACTGACTCAGTCCTAATCTACCCAAACTTGAGTTGCTATGAATTGCAATTGACTTTATGGACCTGAAATGTTAGTAGCATGGCAAACAAAATAGATGTGCAGTAGTAATAGTAGTAAGGAAATAAGAATATCAGGAATATTTGTTATCATCAAAAGTATACTCCTTAAATCCAGATTTGCAACACAAGACCCTTGGTACTACAGTGTAGTCTTTATTAGCACTATGATGCTAATAAAGACAACCACCATGGTTCTTTAACTAACATAATACTAATTTTAACCAAATGTTGTTGTATTGGCAATAACGTTGAGTACTCAATAAAGCGTCACAGTGAAAAGTTATGAAAGTATGACATATTGATTGTATTGGCATCAGTATTGTGGAAATAAAGACTCAAATGTTGTAGCTCTTGATACTATAACACTAAGGAGCTCGATAGGCATATAGTCTTCTGGCATTTGATGATACAGTGGTGCAATCTAAAAAAATTCTTCAAACTTCAGCAGCGGGATGTTATTTTTGAATGCTACAGCCCTTGGCATGCAAATGCTACAGGGCTTCGAACTCCAACATTATGACATTAGCTTAAATTTTATGAAAACAAATTTTCTTACAAAACTTTTCATTACTTAGTCAAAATAAAATTAATAACTTTCACAAATAGTATAGCACATTAATAATATAAATTATAAAATAGAATAGAAAATAAAGAAATAGAATTGGGTTGATTCCTAATGCAACACTAAATTTTAGTCTCCAGCAAGGCTTGTCTAGATATGTCATTTTGGATATAAAAAATGAACAACACTTCTCAAGTGGTCTCCATTATGATATTTTCACTTCTCATTTAGTTTAATTTTTTTTTATTACTGGGCAAAGTCTTATGAGGCTTAATATTAAGATAAATTGCAAGCTATCCTGATTAAATTTTAAAGTTTTTGATTAAAGTAGTCTAACTTTGCAACTAGATTCCTAATTGAATCATAACCTCTTCTAAAGGAAGTCCTAGGATTTGCTACATATTGCAAAGTATTATTTGAATTTTCTCCTTAATTAGATTAACCTGTATTCCCCTAATTATTACCATCTATATTATTATTTTTACTAAAATTTGGGTGGTTCGTCCAACCTGGATTATAAATATATATATATATTAGAATAGTGATTATTTTATCTTTCAATAAAATTCACATTCACAATCCCAAGTGCATTACTATTATTAATAGAATTTAAATCAAGCACTTTTAATTGCATAGATGATCCTAAACTGGCTCTAATAGTGTCTAATTTTTTAGATATAGTAGCTACCTAAGTAGTCCAAATAAATAAAGCATTTGATTCATAAACACTATATACTCCCATAGGATTCACCCTATTAGAAGGCCACTAAAAATTATTTATAATCATTTCCTCAATTAATTTATATGATTTATGAAATGGCATAGAAATCAAAGATCCACCAACTACTACTTCTATTATCAACCTAAGGGATCCTACCAAGCTATTACAAAAAGTCTGAATAACCAACCAATTGATTAAAGCATGGTGAGGGCATTTCTTAAGCATTTTCTTAAATCTTCCTCAACTTTCATAAATTGACTCTCATTCAAATTGGGCAAAAGATGTTATATCGTTACTAAGCTTGGAAAATTTTGAAGGTAGAAAATACTTAACTAGAAATTTATGTGTCAACTCATTCCAAGAGGTTATAGAGCTTGGGGGTCAAGAATTTAACAACATCTTAGCTTTTTTCCTTAGATAAAATGGTAATAATCAAAGTTTAATATAGCAACATCTGCAACACCATTATACAAATATATTATACAAAATTTTAATAAGCTAACTAAATGATGGTTGGGATCCTTAGCAGGAGATCTCTCAATCTTAAAATTTTGAACTATCTAAATTTTGACACATTTAAATTCAAAGTTTTTGCCTTTGATAGGGGGTATATTGATACTCTAATGGATTCCTTCTACTAGAGGATTAGTATGCTCTCTATGAGGTGTAGGATGTTCCTACCCTTAAACGAATTTAGACATCTTTAATTTTTTTAAAAATTTTATAAGGGTCACTTCTATCCACAATTAAACAATAAAGGCTCTTTAATATATCTACTAAAGCATGCAAAATAAGTGATATAATTTTTATTTTTGGCAATGTGAAGGTGGGAAATATTTAACAAAAAACTTATAAGCCAACTTATTCCAAGAGATTATAGAGACTAAGGGTAAAGAATTCAACCACATCTTAGCTTTGTCTCTTAGAGAAAATAGAAATAATTTATATCTAATTGCATCACCACTTTCAATATTGTACTTAAATATTGCATAATTTTTTAAGAAACTGGCTAAGTGTAAATTAGTATCTTTAACTAGAGATCCAATTTTTTTTTTTTTTTTTTTTTTGAACCATTTGAATTATGATAGGTTTTAAATCAAAATTTTTAGCTTGGATTATAGATCCATTAATGCTCTGATAAATTTCATCTACTAAAAGGTTTGCATAATCCCTAAGAGGCCTAGAATGATCTTGATCTAGTACACGTTCATCCATTTTAAAATGTTTTTTTAGTTTTTTATATTTTTAAAATGGTTCTTTTTATTTCAAAGTCAAACAACAAAGGTTCCTTTCTATGTTTATAAAACATGCAACCACGAATATATAATCAATAAACAAAATAAATAAAATAAAGATACAAGTAGGTTTAACTATGTAATTGATTCATTAATATAGTTAAAATTATTAAAAAATATTAATTCAAAAATAACACTAAAAATTTGATGGGGATCTGATGTGAACTTTTGAATTGTATGAATATTTAGGGCTCTATAACACTAAATAATTCTTATGTTTTCATTAATATAAAAATAATAAAATCCTACTTAATATACATAAGTATATATGTCAAATTAAGTAATATAATGATAAAGCAGAGTGTCAAAGCCAAGAGAAAGTATATTTGCTTACAACAAACTGCTACCATATACTATAATTGCAATAATTATTCTACTAAAATAATAGTGCTATTTGTGAAGATTCTATCACTAAATAAAATAGTAAAAATATTGGATATAATATTTAATAAAAGTGTTTTGGATTGATGAGTATAAAATTCATATTTTTCCTAATGAGACTCTTAATTATTGATGTGATTTAGAGCTTATGCATCCTTTGATCTCTATCGAGCTTGTAGCATAAAAATGATACATGCTAACTTCCTATATTATAGTATCTCTTTAAGAACCTAGAATATTTTATATCCTATGTCTAGGCATACAAACATCCTTCTCAATATTGCTAGTTCTTTTTACATTCCTCCATTGAGGGTATACATCACATTATATTTTAACTACACATATTACCACTATACGAATTAAATTAAGAACAGGATGATATTAAAAATATCATTTAATATTTATAGAATAAGAGCCTTCATTAGCATTTAACATGCACTTTACATCATCAATCAAAAACAAGAGAATTATACAGACATAGAATAAATAACAAGCAAACTCATTTTCATTAAACTCATAAAAGAATGAAAATACAAGAGAGTGATGTCACTATAAAGAATTAAAGTATCTCATCTATACTCCTTCTCCCTTAACTTATAGAGTTGCTTTAATAAATATGGGCTAATACTCCAAATAATTATATCTTGTAGTTCCCCAGCCACCCCTAGATTTTACTCTAAGAGGGAACTAGAGAAGTACTCTAAAAAAAAATACTAAATTTTACCTAAGTGAGTAAACTCTCTTATAAACATAACATCATAACTATTTATAGATAACACAAAAAGGCATCTGGCACTATGGCACTTGATAAATGGGAGTCATGGCACCATTGAAGTAAACTAACATCATGGTGATGAGACTTTCGCACCACTACAGAGCTTTCTAACATGGATCAGTCACTTAGTAAACAATCGCATCTCTTTATTGAGAGAACATGGCACTTTTAACATTCGAGTGCTATAGTATCCGAGTGGCAAAAAATGGTGCCAAGGTGTGAGAAATTATGGAAGTGTGGCATTTGAAAATAGAGAATCCGACATTACCAAGCTAAATTTTTAATATTGCGATGCTGGTAATGCTATAGTGTTTGGTGTGTTACTGTTGCAGTGACTAGAAATAGAGAACTAAGTGTAACAATGTCCAATTTGTGGCACCTCAGTGGTATTGAAGGTGGCGTTGTGGCATTATAAAAATCCTTGGATGCTACAGTGCTGTAGTCTCCATAGAATTTTTGTCATTTTTTTATTTTTTTCTACACAAAAATAACTAAAATAATATACTTTTTCTAAAAATAAAATATATAAATAGTACAGAATTTACACTTATCAATATGCATGTTACTTGTTTGACAATAGTGCCAAAAATTAATGGGGGGACAAGCATGAGCTACACGTAAAGCTACAGTACAATATGAATATGCTTGGGTTTTCTTATATATAAAAATAATAAAAGGTCGCTATTTATGTAAGTATATATGTCGATCCAGTAATAAAGTGATAGAGAAGAGTGTCGATCCCATGAGAAAATATTTTGCTCAATTACAATTAAATTATTACTATCTAATATAGATGTGCGATTTATCCTACTTAATGAAAAATGGTTGTTTTAAGATTTTGTTACTAAAAGGAGACTTGCAAGATAAATAGTTACCAATATACATAAAGTGTTTTGGACTAATGAATATAAAACAATGTAGTTTTTCTAATATAACAATTAATTTTAGATGTGAATCAGAGCATATGCATCACTAGGTTTCACCCAAGCTTGTACGGGTGAAAAGGGAGTTTATGGCTTTCCTATAATTATAATGTCTCCACATAACCTAGAAAGTTTAATATCCTATGTCTAGATATGCTAACATTTCATTTTAATACTTCTATTTAGTCCAATACTCTTCAGTAAAGGAAATAAATCACACTAGATATTAACTACACATATGATCATTTTATAAATTAATTAAGAATGGGAGATATTAAAAATATCTATAAATTAATTTTAAGGCACAAGAGTTTATATTACTAATTTCTATGTGTTTGCATCATTATCCCAAAACTCATATTTAGCTAAACATGGATAATATATAAAGAAAACTCATGTTCATTTCAATCATATCAAGAAATATACAGGAGAAATTATAATAATAAATGTCACCAGGAAGCATCAATTGATATTTATCACACTCATTCTTCCTCTAATAATAGAATTGCTTACACAACACAGGATAAGATCTAAAAATAAAAGTATCTTTCCCTTGCCTAGCCTCCCTTAGACTTTACTCTAGAAGAGAACTAAGGTAAGACACTCAAAAGTATAAGACTCTACTAAAAATGCTATATCTTATTTACAAAAGAACTAAAAAAACTATTTATAAAAATATAGAAATATCCTCAGGCACCGCAACGATTAAAATTCCAGTGTAGCGGTGTTATCAAATGAACTAGTGCCTCAGCACTATTAGGCTTGTTCTACTATGGTGTTGGTTGACCTAGCACAGTTAATGGTTGAATCAATAAGTCTTTTGGTTGAGTTAATGCGACTCCTTATTTCGGCAACTACTACACTAGGATGTTATAAAAGTCTAGCTCTGTGGCACTTAAAAGTGCAATTTGGTGTTATTGTATTGTGATAATCGGTGCTCTGACATTCAATTTTTTGATACTTAGGATTTGTGGCATGGATTTCTGATCCTATAGTGTTATGGATCATTAAAGTGTTGACCTTGGCTCGATTGAGGTGTTGAATCTTCCTTAGATTTTAGAGTGGCTGGTAGTGCAATGTCTTAATTAGGCACTGGCGTGTTATTGATGACAACGTAGTGGTGCAAACTCTTTGGGCGTTGTGACGCTCTCTCTACACTTTTAAATTTGTTTCCTTGTCTTGAATATTCTATACACAAAGAAAACTTAAACAACAAATTTCTCTAATTTTTAACACAATAAATAGTAAATAATTCACTCCAAATAGACTTCTGTTTCTAAAATTTTGACCTGAAATTCAAAAAAACAAATAAACTAGGAAGTTTTAGTGAAGATTAAAGAAGGCTTAATGAGATTGGTGCATTATGAAAGAGACGAGGGGGTTCATGGGGCTTGCAAGTTTAAAGCTGCCTTGCACTCCTTAACATTTATAGGCACCTCTATATACATCAACGACTACCTATAACCACATCAGTTTTTTAGACTCTTTGTGACTCCAAATCTCATTCAAACTCTCGCTTAGTCCACACTATATAGTATATTCTCTCTCTCAACCCACCAATTCCATTTTCATGTTATGGCCCTCTTCCTCTCACACTATCGCACTAAACCCCACACTTCCAAAAATTGGAGAATCTCGATAATAAAGAATAAGGAGGGAGTGATAGGAGCTTTAAAAAAAAGGCTTGAGAGGGCTATTGACATGTAGAGAAGAAGGTGTATACTTACATATGTCTTCGTATATACAAAGAAGGTTCCTAGCAAGTCATGATAGAGGAAGAATAGTTTGGGGGAACTTTTGACAGTTGTATTTTTTATTGATGCAACTGTAACTCTGCCAGCTTAGGACCTCTAGTTCTTTCTGAGTATTTTTCTAAATTCATATTGAACATAAGGGAGTTTATGAAAACATGTAGATTTAGGGGGAGAAACGAGATTTAATATCTTATTGTATTTTAAGCTTCCATTTTTGCTATTTATGAAAACACTTCCCTCCTCTCCTCTCTTTCATTTCTCACTCTCATTCTCTCCATCTCTTCTTCCCTCTCTCTTAGCCATCTCTCTCTTTCTCTTCTAATAAAAACATAGAAGAAATAATAAAAGAACGAGAATAAAAAGAAGAGGAAGAAAAGAAAAATAAATAAATAATTAATATTTAAATAAAATTTGTTCAATAAAAAGTAAGTATGAAAATGTTGTGTGTCAATTTCACACAAGTTTTTCATCTCGCTTTATCATTGACATTGTTGAGCATAAGGTTTATGATGCAAAACAAAATAGCCATGTTGACACTTAATGTTCATATGTATTTTTCTAGATATGAGATGGAACATTTGTTATGTTGTTTAATTTTTCATGCATGCGACCCATACACAAATTTCTTGACTTGATGGGGAGAAGTTACGTATGTGTATTTTTGGAAGTAGTGTGGTAAGAAGATTTGGGTCATCAAAATAAATAGTTACACATATTTTTTTTTTTTATATGATGGTAAAAGTTGTTTGATAAATTTTTGTATGAGTATGAAGACTCATACATTCCTTTTTTGGGGTGGTAGGAATAAAAAAATAGCCATGGTGTCTATATCATCCATATACATCTTTCTTAGTATAATTGGTAGGCATAATACTCCTATATTACTACTTATGGTGTGATGCTAGGAGACCACCAAAATTTGTAGTGAGAATTGCTCAAATAGCGTAATCAAAATAATTTTATGTAGTACATGTGCGACAATAATAATGAAATGAATAAAACAAAAAATAATAAATTATAAAATTATAAGATGAGGACAAAATGAATATTAAAATATGAAACATGTGATTAAATTGAATTCATAGAGGACTTACATCTGACTTGCAATAGATCCTTGATTTTGCACTTGAACTCTCAAAGCCATAGACTACATGACGAAAGGTGAAAATGAACTAAGGAACCCCTCATATTGGAGAAAAAACAACTTTCTTGTGAGGCTTATCACACAACTGCAAACTATGCATGGACGACATTATAAAAATTGTGAAATAATTCCATCTTGTTAAAATTGCCACCAAATCCATAATACATATCAAGCGAATAGAAGTCAATCTATAAAAACTCAAGAAAAATAAAATTTTGTGTGCATTTTATTATAACATGTTCACACAAACAATTAAATCATGATTCTTTCAATTCTTGCCTGTGCTACCCAAGGAAATACCCAGCTTAAAAACGATGCTTAAAAATTCATGCAAGTTGTTTAAAAAATATGTACATTCTTTAAGAGATGTATCAAATCAACATGAGAAAATAGTTCCATGTACTTAGCTAAATATGCTAAGTGCTTGAATAGTGCACAAAATTAAAAAAAAGGATGAAAAAATATCTCCACTTCAAGAATCTTACAACCCCTTTAAAAGTAAAGGATTAGTTTGAAAATTTACAAAAAAAAAATTTAAGCATAAAATCAAATTCTCATGATTTATGATTTTTTTAAGTAGGATGCCATCCCTACAAGATAGGATCATAAGTCCTACACTTCAAATATGATCCACATTGCAAAGTATGGAATCGATAAGATTTGAACCCCATGAACCAAATCCTCTACAAGCAAGAAGACCAATTGATATGGTTCAACACAATAAAGTCAACCAAACAACCAATATAAGGGGTACACTTATTGCACATCATAATAAAAAAAGGTCAATTTCAAAAAGAATATTTAGCCCTCAATTATTAAGATAAATGCTAGTGTCATCCAACCTCTTTGATGAACATAGCTACCATGCATCATTGCTGTAAGGGCCTACTAAATATCTTAAAATTAAGTTCTCTCTCTCTCTCTCTCTCTCTCTCTCTCTCTCTCTTATAAGTGATTTAAATATCCCACTCTAATAATAACTATGTTGACAAAAACTTTTAATTTGGGGTAAAAAATAAAGATCTAAAGTTACAAATACAAGTACTTCAATCAAACTATCTTAATATGAGGGATTTATTTCTAAGAATACCCCTAAATTCAAAATAAAAAGATTTTAGCCTCAAATACTAAGAAAAAATTATCATAAAATTATAAAATATAAAATTAATTAAGTAAAACTTATTGCTAGAAGATAAAATCAAATATCTATTCACCCTCCAAAATAATTTAATAAGGTTAACATATTTAAGATAATTTCAACTTATGAAGATCTAATGTCATATCACATATATTGCTTTGACCACTCTCAAATGACATTACACTATTAAGGACTTAGTACATGCTATATAACTGGGTGGTTTCAATGCCGTATGACACCACAAAATAGTGATTAAGATAAAGGTTCTCTGATTGGGTGGTTTTATCATAAAATGTTTCCATTAAATTATGATCACTATAAAAGCTCGATATTATCTAATAGCATTGCTCCATTGAGTATGTGAATTATATGATACAATTGATAGGGTACAAATACTTGTATTAGCTAATGTCAACTTAAAATTATTCTTTTAAACAAAAACTCACCATGTATTAATAAGATCTATTTGGATAGCACAACGCATTACTTCTATGATAACAATTGCTCTAATTATATGATCTATTATTCATTTAAACAAAAACTCACCATGTATTTAAACAAAACCTCACCATGTATTTATAAGATCTATTATTCATTTTAAACAAAAGCATACCTAATTGCTCTATTTTTTTTTATAGAGAGGGACCAAAATATTTAGGTGATATGTGATATATGATTTCTAAGGGTTGTAAAAATGAGGGGCACTATTGCACCCAACAAATACTTAAACTTGACCCCATCAATACTTATTCAAGTTTGTTAAATTTAAGAATTAAATAAGTTTAATCTTTTCAAAAACTCAAAGGATATATGAACCAAGATTGAATAGAGCCAAACTCATTTATTTATGTTCATAAATAAGTTCATTTGTTGTTAAACTAGTTGTTAACAGCATGCCATGAAGCAGGATGATAGTTTATATATTACTTAAGTTTTGATTAAATATAATTTATTCTATTACTTATTTAATGATAACATACTCCATATTAATTTATGATACTTTAGCAGTTCACACTACTTATTTCTATAATTTCACCTCTCATTTAACACTTATGGGTTCCATCACTTTAAAATCTCCTTAGATATTAAAGGTTGCTTACTTTATTAAGGGTATACTAAGGTAGAAAGCTCACCTTAGTCAAATGGTTGGGGTTTTGACCACTAACCAAGAGATCTTGGATTCGAAGGCTGTATACGTGATATGCGTGTGAATTTACTTTAATGGCTCAAATATCCCCCAAAAAGAGGGTATACTAAGGTTACCACCTCTATAGTACATGCAAGTAAGATATGAGTTCATCTTCTTTTTCTCACCTATTTTGTCCTTATAGCTACAAAACTATAAAAGGATAAGAATTACAAGCATAGGTGAAAAAGTCCAGGTTTGTAGAGAGTTTTTTTTTTTTTCTTTTGAACTTTCAATTTGCCGCATTTTCTGTGGGCCTTTCGTTATGGTGGTGGATGATCACCGGCCATCGTCAAGGAATTCTCAGGTTATGGAAGTGGATGATTGCCAGCAATCTTTAGGTGGTTCTTAGGTTTCATTTTGTATTGTGGGGGAAATTATCCGATCATTCAATTGGAGGTATTTTTAATGGTGGTTCTACTATTTCTTCTATCTTTGAGGATCGGAATAGGGTCTTTAAGGAAAAACCTTTACTCATTGAAGATATTTCTTCTTCATTTGTCAAGAAGATTTTACTTGTTGTTGGGAAAGGTAAAAGTATTGTTTTGGATAACAGATTTAAAATCCCATGGTTTTCTGAAAAAAGTTAAAGATAAGAATGATGGTGTTAGGGGAGCGAATGATTCTGATGTTTCAACTTTATCCAAAACAAAGATTTATGTTAATAGATTTGGTAATGCTAATTAAAACTCTAGGGTATTTGAAGATTCTTTATTAAATGTCAAAGATTATTCTAGAGATTTAAATATTTCAGAATTTTATCGAACTACTATTGATAAAATTGGTTCTAGCTATCAAAGTTAGCAAATTGCTGCTGATGTTCATAGTCCTGATCAAATGGCTGCTGATCTTAATATCGTTCATCAATTTGTTTATGGAGAATTAAATTTATGTGATCAAGGTGTTATTAACTCTTTTGTTCCTTCAAAGAAGCCTCCAGTTCAAAATGAAATTCCTAAAGCTTGGAATAAAAGGAAAAATATCAGAGTTGTGAATTCTGATTATGATTCATATATTTTGGAAGATGGTAAAGCTGTTAAATTACATGTTTAGAATGAAATGGAAAACACAAAGAAACTTCATAATGTGGATGTAATTAAAGTGTTTGGAGAAAATATTCCATTTATTTTGATTAACTTGGAATTGCGGAGACAATGGAATTAATGTTGGCAATTTCTTCTAACTATGCTAGGTTTAGAGTAGATTTTGTGTTCATTTAATTCATTAGAAGCTATGGAGTCGATATTGTTTGATGGGCCTTGGTATGTGAATGGTCATATCATTAGGGATTGATAAATGATCTCCTTCTTTTTCACCATCTTCCTTGAAGGGGTTATCAGCACCAGTTTGGATAAGGATGTCTCATCTCCTGTTGCAATGTTAGGATGAGATTAATGTTAGCAAAATAAGATCAAAAGTTGGTATTCCTTATATGATTGATGGGAATATGTTTCAATGGTGGAGGAGAGAATTTGCTAGAATTTGCATTTGTATTATGCTTGATAGCCAGCTTCCATTTGGTGTTTGGATTGAAGGTAGTTGTGGGTGTTTTTTCAGAAAACTAAGTATGATAGGATTTCTAAATTATGCTTCAATTTTGGTAAAATAGGTCATTTTATAAATAATTTTCTAGAGTTGGGATCTAAAGTTAACAAGAATATTGTCCATAATATTGCTGCTTATACTGAAGTTCATTCTTTTGGTAATATGGAAGACCCTATAAATTATAGGAATATTACTTCTCTAAAAGCTGCTGCTTGTTGTAGAGTAGGTGGTGTTGAAGACAAAGGTTCAGGATATGGACCTTGGATTTATGTTAATTATGGTAAGGGTAAATTTAAAATACCAATAGGAGGAGAGTTGTTCAGAATTCTGTCAAATTTAATGGTGTGAAGCCTGGTATTAATATAGTTGCGAAGAATTGTGAATGAAAGGTAGATGTGAATTCTAGTCATATGAGTTTGAGAGATTCAGAGCCAATAGTTAAAGACGTTGTTCAAGATATGTCTCCAGCTAAAGGTCTCGAGTTCTCGATTAGAGATATTAGTCTTAATTCAAAATTTTTAGAAGAGTCTTCTTTACAAGCTATAGCAGTATTGGAATTTGGTATAAATCCTAATTCTATTTCATTTGTTATCCCTTTGGATGTTAATAAATTTAATGTGTTAAATGGGGCCAGTGAGGAGGAGGATGTTTTTGTTGATAAATCTCAAGATTATGTGAAAGTAGTTATTGGCTTTCCTAAGTTTGAGATTATTGATAAGAATCTTACAAATTATGGTAGAATTGTCTCAAAAGAAGATTATTCTTCCTATGATAAGAGGAAACTTACCAAAAAACTTAAAGGATTAGGCCCTATTAATTGATTACTAGAAATAGGAAAGTGCATGTGGGTAATAAAGATAGAGTTGGGGATTTTTCCCCTTTCGATAATTAATGTCATCCATAACCTTTTGGAATTATAGGGAGCTAAGAAAAAAACAAGCTTCTCTATATTTAAAGGAATTTGTTAAATAGTATGATATTTTTTGTTGGGTTGTTGGAAACTAAGTTAACCTCTATTATTATAATGGAAGTTAATTTTCTTATTGGTGTTGATTGGGATTTCTTTTTTCATTTTCCTTCTAATGAGTTGTCAGGGGTATTCTTATGTTATGGAAATTGAATATTGCTTCTTTATCTATCTTGGAAGATTCTTCTCAATTTGTCATTGGTGAACTAAATGTTCTTAACAAAGGTGTCTGAATGATTTCTTTTGTATATGGGAATAATGATGTGTATAAAAGAAGGAAACTGTGAAATAAAATTGAGTATTATTCTTCCAATGATACTCCGCCTATGCTAGGTGGGGATTTCATATTTTTATTATCCAAGGATGATAAAAGGGGAGGGAAAAAATTTTATTTTCCCAAGGACCTAAAGAGATGAAGGCTTTTATGGCTAATAATGATTACCAAGAAATTTGTTTTATTGGGCATAAATTCACTTGGTGTAACAATAAGGAAGGAGGGGCTCGTATATTGGAAAGATTGGATAGGTGTTTTTTTTTTAACTCTATAGCTTTCAATTCTTCCCATTTGATTGTGGTATGTCATCTTGAATGTGTGGCTTCAGATCATTTTCCTTTCATGACGAATCTTTTGAAATTTAATCCTCCTTAAAATAGGGTTATTAAATTTGAAGATGTATGGGCTTCATATCATGCTTCTTCGGCTGTTATGTTTAAGGCTTGGATGAAAGGGGTTGTTGATTGTTATATTGAATTTATTAACATAAAGTTTAAAAGGTCTTTGAGAGCATTATATTATTGGTATAAATCCATGCTTTAAGATTTCATTCAATTGAAGGATGTCTTAAAAAGGAGATTTTGGAGTTGTAGATGGAGAAGCTGATGAACAAGGCCTTTCTGATGATAATGTTTTGTTATTAAGATCCAAATTGAATGAGTTAAATATTACCCTTCCTCATTTAAACACTTGGTGGAGACATCGAGCGAAGGTCAAATAGATGGCGGAGGTTAATACAAATTCTAATTTTTTTCATTATTTTGCGAGTGCAAAAAGAAATGGAAATTGGATTTATCAAATTAAAGATGCTAATGGGTTGATAGTAGAAGACCAACATTGTACTGAAGGAATTTTTTTAATTTCTTCAAGGATAAATGGAAGGAAAGGAATCGTTTTCTTGATGGATGGCCTTCTCCATTGTTTTTATTGGATGATGCTGAGAGAGCTTTGTTGGAAGAAAAGTTATCAAAGGAGGAAGTTTTTGAAGTGGTGAAGCAACTCGGTTGTAACAAATCTCCGGGTAATGATGGGATCACTTGTTCCATTAAGGCGTATTGGGGTATTATAAAGGAGGATGTATGAAATGCTATTAACAACTTTTTTCTTCTGGGAAGATGAATGCTGATTGGAAAGATACTTTAATTGTTCTAATTCCTAAAGTTTCTAATCCATTGGTTCCATCCAAGTTTAGGCCCATAAGTCTTTTTAAGATAGTTTATAAGAATTGTGGCTAAAAACATTTTGAATATATTTAAATTCATTCTTCCAAAACTTATTTCTGAAGAACAAGTTGCATTTGTAAAAGATCGTTTATTATCAGAGCATGTTTTAATATCACTAAAAGTGTTCCATAAATTTAGATTTTCTAAATCTATGAAAGGTTAGTTTCTTTCAAAATTGATATGGAACATGCTTATGACAGTATGGGGTGATCCACATTAAGCAAGTTTTGGATTATTTTTTCTTTCCTTTCAAATTTTCATGTCTTATTATGGAATGTGTTGAAGATCCCAAATTTTCTATTTTGGTTAATGGTTATTCTTCAAACTGGATGCACACAAGAAGTGGATTACAACAAGGTTGTCCATTACACTCGTTCTTATTTATGTTATGCTCTCAATTGTTATCAAATGCTTTTATTAAAAATATGTTATTCTATTGGTATTAAAATTTGTCCAAATGCTCCAAGTATATCTCATTTGTTATAAGCAGATGATATACTGATTTTTTTTTGAAGCAAATATCAATGTAGTGGAAGGAAATTATGAGTATTATGATGGATTTTTGTAATTTGTTTACTCAAAAAATTAATTCTAAAAAATCCTCTATTCTTTTTGGCAAATCACTTAAAAGGAGGAAGAAAAAAATATTTATCAAATTATGGGTTTTAAACCTAATAAAGTGATGAATTATCTGGGTGTAAAAATTGCTTTGAGAAGGCTTGTGGTATCTAATTTTCAGAACATATTAGACAAATCATTGGGGAAATTAAATGCTTGGGGGAATACATTGATTTCCTTACTTGGAAGGCTTATTCTTCTTACTTTCATTTCCTATTTTTTAATCTACTCATTCTCTAATTCCAAAAGGAGTTTTGAATGACTTATATAAGATTTGTAGAAATTTCATTTGGCATAAGCAAGATGGGAAGGATTGCCTTCATTATGTAGCCTGGGGTGTTCTTTGTAAGCCAAAAAAATTGGGAGGCCATGATCTTCATTCATGTGTAAGCAAAGTGGGACTTTTAAGAGATAAATTGGCATGAAAATTTAAAAAAAAAAATAGATTTGCTTCTTTATAGAATTATGGATGATAAATATGGGTCATGTAGTTAGAATTATGAATTGGCGAATGGTTCTTCTTCTTCATGGAAAATTGTAGATGATGGTGCTAAATCTCTTGCTCCCATTATAAGATAGAAGATTTCGATAGGAAATTATATTAATGTATTCAAGGACATTTGGGTACTGGATATGAGCTTTAATAAATGGCCTACTTTTATTGTTGTTCATGATAACAACGATACTACAATAGATAAATTCATATTGGATGGAGAATGAAATGAGGCTGAACTTCAAAAGTGTTTTGGTGAACAATGGGCTTATCAGATTTATTAAATACTAATTTATTCAGAATTAGGTAATGATCAGTTTGAATTGTTATATCAAAACACTGGGAAAGCAATTTCTGCATTGGCATTTGAGGCTACAGTTCATGAGCAAACATATACTTATTATTGGAAATGGATTAAGAGAATAAAGCTCAATCCATAGATGGAAGTCTTCTAGTGGCGTGTATTTTATTATGCAATTCCTTCATTCCAATTTCTAATGATAGAAGATTAAAAGATGTAAATTCTTGTCCTAGAGGTTGCAGTGCAGTAGAGGACTTTGAACATGTGGCAATAAAGTGTTTAAAGCTTATTTAGGTGATTTAATGCTTAAATAATTGGGGTTTTCATATTCCTTCTTTTGTTTCATATGATGAATGTTGTATAGGGTTGGAAAGTCTTGCTTTCAAAAAATCCTTTTCTAGCTAACTTATATTGTTCAACGGTTTATTTATGTTGGAAAGCTAAAATAAATTTATTCATGGTGATTTTGATGATAGCACTCTTGTCATATTAGCTAATTCTATTAGTTATGCTTCTATTTTTTATGTAATTACTATTTGGCTCACCAGGGTGTTAATCGGCCTTTTCATCTATTGTATAACTATTGACACCCTCTTCCCGATTGGATTAAAGTTAATGTTGATGCATCTTTATTTTTTTCGAATAAAACTGGGATTGGAATTTTCCGAGACTATAAAGGGGGATTTTTGTTAGCACTTAGATTTAGTTGTTTACATTGTGATGTTTACCAATTTAATTTTTTAGTAATTCATTCCTAGGCCGAATTATGCAAGATTGGATGTTTCAATAAAAAGGCATTATCATTGAAAGGGACAATTATAATATCATCAAATTTCTTCAAGATTCTATGAGGAAGATGGATGTTGTCAATGGTGGCCATTGGCCACTGGGTGGAGGAGCTTTCTTTCTTAAAAGGTTTCAATCAAATTCTTATTAATTTTTCTTTTAGGAAATGTAATAAATTAACTAATTTATGTGCTACCTTTGCTCTTACTAGTATTTTTTTTAATGCTATTAGTGGGAATAATATTCCTTCTATTTTTCTTAGTCTGTTAAAGCATGAATGTAATAGTATTGTTTTTTTTTTAGTTTAATTGCAATTGCATTTTCAAAAAATAAAAAACAAAACTATAAACGCAACGTCGTAGTCTTCGAAGGTAAAATGTTTAAAAGAGGGACTGATAAGAGCCTTCAATCATAGAACCGATGAGCTATTGCAAGCCTATTTCTCAAGAAATATTTCTTATTCAATTAACTATCTGTGCACTTTTGGGCTTTTTAATCTTCCAAATTAATTAATCTGCATATTAATTTGATACAATATTCTCTATTTCAGTAATAAGTTTTAATCTCACGCAACAACCTCAATGACAAAAAAAATCTTATGAATATAAATATAAAAGCTCGGCTAGCTCCAGCTGAAATTGAACATGTAAACTTATTTTATTTTTTTATGATTTGAGTTAGATCTCCCCTAATTCCCAACGAATTTATTCTTGATGTTTCCTCTTGTAGAAAAAAATACAAGAGAATCAGGTAACAAATCACGATGACACAACACCATACGTACACAAACACGCAGAATGTGGAATTGTAACAAAGTAAAACAAATGAAACAATGTTATTTTTTCCTGAACGTAAGGTTATTAGAAACAGAACCAAGCATTGCTAAGTAGAAAAAAAGGTTGGAAAAAAAATGTGGAAGCAGCAAACTCTAACCTTACCAGGCACTCTAACTACCGGCATATTATTCTGTGCGGAGACCGCATGCAAGCTTACATTCGGATTTGTTGTGCTTTTGTTGTATTTTTGCAAAAGAAAGCTGATATACCATTTTAATTGTGTATTAGCTGCTGCGCTTTTACTGTATTTTTGAAAAAGGACAAGTTAATACACAATTAAAATTGTATATTAGCCGTCTTTTAAAAAAAAAAAAAAAAAAAAACGCAGTAAAAACACAGCAAATCCGAACGTAAGCTTGTGTGCGAACTCCGCACAGAATAATTTGCCCTAACTACCATGATGCTTTAAAGCTTTGGCGACGTGGAACATTTATCACCAAGAAAGTTTTAATAGCACTAAAAGTGTTCCATAAATTCAAATTTTCTAAATCTACGAAAGGTTTAGTTTCTTTCAAAATTGATATGGAACATGCTTATGACAGTATGGGGTGGTCCACATTAAGCACATTTTGGATTATTTTGGTTTTTCTTTCAAATGTTCAAGTCTTATTATGGAATATGATGAAGATCCCAAATTTTCTATTTTGGTTAATGGTAATTCTTTCTACTGGATAAAAGCAAGAAGTGGATTCCAACAAGGTTTCCATTATCCCGTTCTTATTTATTTTATGCTCTTAATTGTTATCAAATGCTTTTATTAAAAAAGGTTATTCTATTGGTATTAAAATTTGTCCAAATGCTCCAAGAATATCTCATTTGTTATGAGCAGATAATATTCTAATTTTTTCTGAAGCAAATATCAATGCAGTGAAGGAAATTAAGAGTATTATGATGGATTTTTATAATTGGTCTGCTCAAAAATTTAATTCTAAAAAATCCCCTATTCTTTTTGGCAAATCACTTAAAAGGAGGAAGAAAAAAGTATTTCTTGAATTATGGGTTTTAAACCTATTAAAGTGATGAATTATCTTGGTGTGAAAATTGTTTTGATAAGGCTTGTGGTACTAATTTTCAGAACATATTAGACAAATCGTTGGGAAAATTAAATGCTTGGGGGAATAAATTAATTTCCTTACCTTGAAGGATTATTCTACTTAAATCCATAATTCTTTCATTTCCTACTGTTTAATCTACTCATTCTCTAGTTCCAAAAGGAGTTTTTAATGACTTATATAAGATGTGCAGAAATTTCATTTGGCATAAGCAAGATGAGAAGGATGGCCTTCATTATGTAGCTTGGGGTGTTCTTTGTAAGCCAAAAAAATTTGGAGGTCGTGATCTTCATTCATGTGTAAGCAAAGTAGGACTTTTAAGAGCTATATTGGCATGGAAATTTTTAAAGAATTTAGATTAGTTTCTTTATAGAATTATGGATTCTAAATATGGGTCAAGTAGTCGGAATTATGAATTGAAGAATGGATCATCTTCTTCATGGTAAATTATAACTGATGATGCTAAATCTCTTGCTCCCATTATAAGATGGAAGATTTTGATAGGGAATTCTATTAATGTATTCAAGGACATTTGGGTACTAGATAGGAGCTTTAATAAATGACCTACTTTTATTGTTGTTGATGATAACAGTGATACTACAATAAATAAATTCATATTGGATGGATAATGAAATGAGGCTGAACTTCAATAGTTTTTTGGTGAACAATTGGTTTATCTGAATTGTTAAATATGAATTTATCCTGAATTAGATAATGATCAGTTTGAACTTATATATCAAAACACTGGGAAAGCAATTTCTGCATTGGCATTTGAGGCTACGGTTCATGAGCAAACATATACTTATTATTGGAAATGGACTAAGAGAATAAAGCTCAATCCATAGGTGGAAGTCTTCTGTTGGTGTGTATTCCATGATACAATTCCTTCATTCCAATTTCTAATGTACAGAATATTACAAGATGTAAATTCTTGTCTTAGAGGCTACAGTGCAGTAGAGGACTTTGAACATGTGGCAATAAAGTGTTTAAAACTTATGATGATTCAATGCTTAAATAATTGGGGTTTTCATATTCCTTTCGTTTCATATGATGAATGTTGCATAGGGTTGGAAAGTCTTGCTTTAAAAAATCCTTTTTTTAGCTAACTTATACTGTTCAGCGATTTATTTATCTTGGAAAGCTAAAATAAATTTATTCATGGCGGTTACAAAGATATCACTCTTGTCATATTAATTAAGTCTATTAGTTATGCTTCTATTTTTTATGCTAATTCTTATTCAGGTCGCTGGGGTGTTAATAAGCCTTCTTAGCTATTGTATAATCATCGACACCCTCCTCCCAATTTGATTAAGGTTAATTTTGATGCATATTTATTATCTTCGAATAAAACTAAGATTGGTGAAGTTTTCCAAGACTATAATGAGAGATTTTTTTTAGCATTTAAATTTAGTTGTTTACATTGAGAAACATCTCAATTGAAACTTTTAGCAATTCAATCCTTGGGCTGAATTATGTAAAATTGGATGTTTCAATACAAAGAGATTACATTGAAGGGGACAACTATAATATCATCAAGATTCTATGAGGAACATGTATGTTGTCAATGATGGCCGTTGGATAGAGGAGCTTTCTTTCTTAAAAGATTTCAATCAAGTTCTTTTAATTTTTCTTTTAAGTAATGTAATAAGTATGTTTTAATCTCGTAACAAGCTTAATGACAAAAAATTCTTAAGAATATAAATCTAAAAGCTCGGCTCCAGCTGAAATTGAACATCTAAACACGTTTTATTTTTAGATGATTTGAGTTAGATCTCCCCTAATTCCCCACAAATTTATACTTGATGTTTCCTCTTGTACAAAAACAATTACAAAAATCAAGATAATCGGGTAACAAAACACGTAGAATGTGGTTTTGTAACAAAGTAAAACAAATGAAACAATGTTATTTTTCCTGAACGTAAGGTTATTAGAAAAGTAGAAAAATGGTTGGAAAAAAAATGTGGAAGCAGCAAACTCTAACGCATGCTGCTTTAAAGCTTTGGCGACGTGGAGCATTTATCACCAAGAAAGTGTTAATATATACAAAAAAATCACATAAAACAAGGAAAAAAAAAAACATTGAGGAGCTGTTGTTATTGCTTCTTTCTCTGCATACTTTTATGAATCTGACAAGTCCAAAATAATAAGAAGATGAGCAGTGCAAAGCCCACAGATGACCAGAAAATTATCAACCAGGGAGGCATCGGTTGGGGGAAAAGACCTACAGTAGAGATCAAATCAAGCAATCAAAGTAGTTCATGATGGATAAAAAAAAAAAGTGAAAAGAACAATGAGAGTTTTAGCTCACCATGGCCAAACTTGATGCAGATAAGAAGCTCTAATATGCAAATTGCGAGGGAAAGCCAACAGAATACTCCTACCTTTTTCACTGGTTTTCTAAAATCATCATTAAAATAGAGAAATTTCAGTTGAAATGGGTACAAAATTCATATTATTAGTTTCCACATCACAATATCTGATTTTGAACTTAAGTCTTGAATTTGATTGTAATTTTCAAAAAGAGATTTTTGAAGAAGAAAATTTTTAAAATATCAATTCACCCCCTCTTGATGTACCATTTAGTTCAGAATATGTAAATTATAATAATGTTTCTCCGTATCCTAAGCATAGTGGTTTATTATTTATTAGATGAGGAGAAAAGGAGTGAAAGCAGGAGAATGGACCTGTCTTGCAAATAGTTGTTGTATTCACGAATGGTAGGTATTGCAATCAACCACCAAAGGATAAGCCTGTAAACTACTAGAGGATTTCTGGGTGGAATCCATAGGCAGAACTTGAGAAAGAAAGTGTTGAGCTCCACAGTCATGAACACAACGCAAAGGCTCAGAACCTGAACAAACCTCAGAGGACCAAGCATAGGATGCCACTCATCTTTGTCCCAGTGAGCAGGAGTAAACTGCTCCAATGTCCTTTTCACCTATATGTACATAAACCGAAAAAAATACAAAGGTCATTTTGAATATGTGGTGAAAAATATTTCTCAAAGTATTTGAATTATGGTAAGAAGAAGTTAACATAACCCATCATTTTAGTTAACATAACCCAACAATAAGTGAACCTCTCCACAATGATTTCAGGTGCAATCGGGAATAGAAAATAAGAACCTTAACATTCAAAGTAGAATTTTATTAATGCTAAAACGTACATAACTTTGAATGCTCATATGTATTGATATGAGAAATAACATGACTATAGGGAGGAAAAGAGAAGAGGAAGCTCTATATTACGTCATTTACTACTGGAAAGCCAATCTCCCGTGCCCCACTAGAGCATATATAAGCCATTTCAAGCTGAACCACGTAAGTTGTTTGTTTTTGACATCCAAATGTGCTGCGCAATTCTAGCGATTGAGATGTGAAGGAAAACCAATTGAAGCGACGTCGCACATAGCAAGCTCAAAGCACCTTGATCAAATTTGAAAGCACTCAAATGTCACCCGTTAATGAAACAAAATGCACAGCTACGTTCAGAACATCAAATTTACTAATGAAGAACCATTTGTGGAAGATTCGATTAGCCAACCACGAGAACAACAACCCATTAAATCGCCTAAACGTCGCATGTTATAGAAACAGGTTTAGACGATGTGTTCAAAACATCGAAAACCCTTAGATAAACACCCATATTGCATAGGTTGAAGCACAAGTGAAAAGACAAAATTTATCCGCATGTGAGGCGACAACACATAAATCAAGACAAGCGAATAACGAGAAATTTGCAGGTGATCGAATCTTTTTTTGATGTGTTACATTAATTAAATTTATAGAAATAAGTTACATTAAGTCCTTATCCAAGTTTAAGTTCTTGTTCAAAGTCTTTTGAAGTCTTTAGAAATTCAAGCCTGTTGTAGTTCAATTGAGTTTAGGTTATTTATTGTTCATCATCATTCTCTCGAGTTTCAATTCATTTGGATTTGAGTTCCATTTGATTTAATTTTGTTATTCATTAAGGTCCCATGTTATTCCAAGTCATTGTATATTTTCAGACGGAATTCTGGCAACCTCCCGACGTCTCCCCCGTTTAGGAGAAACTACAGGAAACTGAGTCTTCCCACCATGCTAAGAAAAGCGTGTATGGTAGGTGTCCTCAGACGCCATTGTTGTAAAATTTTCAATCCCACCACGCCAGAGAAAGTTGTGTATGGGTCTTCGGTACCTGTTTCAAAAAAGCACAGTTGTTTCTTCGCAAGTATAGAGCCGCGTACGGGTACTTAAGATTATCCCCACCATGCTACAAAGAGTGTGTATATGGCCTACCTTCCTCGCTGAAGGTGTCGCACCGGATTCCCTTCCTACCACGTTAGAGAAAAGCGTGAATGAGTGATTTTCCGGCTCGACACGAACGTCGAATGCGGGGTTTTGAGTTCAGGAGGGTATACGTTAGCAACCGACGAGGTGGTGTTGACACATGGATCTAGGCAAGGGAAGTACCCTTTCTTTTTGCTTTTGCTTCTTTTTTTAATATTATTAATTATAATTAATCAATGATAAAAAATAATTAATAATGTTTAACTATAAATAATTATAATTAACTATAACTAATAATTAATTATAATCAAATAAATCAATCAATCAATTATAATTAATTAGTTACTTATAATCAAATAATAATAATAATAATAATAATAAATCCTCCCTTTCCCTCTGTTTGTTGCTTATGGGAGCTGGCCGCAGAAGCGTGCGACAGGGAAGAAAATTACCTTCACAGCAAGCGGTTCCCACTGTTGCTTACGATCAATATGCAGTAACTTCCGATCCAACTTGAAGGGAACGTCATCGAAGGGACAAAGTCAAACATCGACGAAGGATGCCGAAGAAGAGTGTGAGAGGAAGAGTGAAGAGAGCGGGGAGAGTGAGGGAGAGTTAGGGAGGCCGAAGACCTCATTTCTTCCCCCTTTAAACGACACAAGACGGTCATGAGGAGAAGCAATGTCGGTGTGCGAGCGACATGCGAGAGGTGGTGACAACGTGCGAAGGTTTGGCGGACAGGTACGAAATATATTATTATTATTATTTTAACTCAGATACAGGTCAACAGCAAATTGTATCATAGATACAAGCCTTGAGTTGAACAGAATGTCCACTTGATTCCTCAACATGACTTTGGGGAATGCTATTATATGAAGCAAAGTAAGACTCTTACGCAACAGATGAGGATTCTGCTTCATCATCTTGCATTATTAGTAAAAAGTGATTTGAAAACGAAATTTAAGTTCATTGCCAGTTTCATAAGAATATAACAAAGAACTCATTTGAAAAGCTTTCATAAATGACAGAACTAATAAAGCATACCTTACCAATGATATTTGGCTGGCGGTTAATACCAACCCATTCATATGTTCTGCCATCAAAGTACCTCACAGTATGCATTCCAGCCCAAATGCCTAATCATGCAAAAGAAGATACCTTTGTCACTTGCATTAGGATTGATAAGTAAAAAAATGTTTCTAGTTAACAGTCATATAAGAAGCAAGTTAGTAAAAAAAGAAGTTTTACTAATTTACAAATGAAGTAAAATGGAAAGATGACATTCCAAATGTATCTTCAAATTTTAACTCACAGAAACTCAAATAAAGGATACAAATAATCAGTACAAACTTGACATGGATAAAATATTTCTTACCTACAAAAAGATAATTCTATATTAAATGATTGGAATTAGATCAAGAAGGGGATGATCAATCTGACCATCCACTTCAAAGAAGGTTACAGAAAAAATCTTCCCTCAAAATTCGGGCATCAGGGTGCACTATGTACTTACAGCCTCTACGAGTTACAAGTGAATGGGGCCGGTGCATGGCGCCAAATCAACTTCCATTGCTGTAGATAACTGACTAGAAGATTCATAATCACTACCTAACTTCATGTGTTTTAGCTTTGAAGTCATTGTAGGCTCCCGTACGCAATTTCGATAAGAGTATAGCCAGCTCGTCTCTGTAATATTGTATAGATATGTACCACATCGAATAAGCAATATGCAATTTCTACTTTCTCCTCTTATGAAATTTCCCCCCAACAGACTTTTATCCCCAAATGATCTTTCCTAGTATTCAATCTCTTAACGTCACACATGCTAGCTGACCTACTGTTTAGGTGGCAACAGCGAGATCAAGGGCAAGGTCTTCCAATCCGCTTCGCGTGCAATTCTTTCCTACATCATTCTTGTTAGACTCAATACAATCTTCTTATTCAAGGCTGGTAGGCCAGCTGGGCCGTGAGCGCGGTGGGAACAGGCTTCCCAAAAAGCTGGCCCCGATCAGCATAGGCCATAGAATGAAGGGGACGAGAACAGGATTTGAACCTACAATCTTCAAGTCTGAATTCATTTTGGCTAGAAGAGCGGGCTTCACACCTTAGATCTATTAGTAAGTCAATACATGTGCTTTGTGAAGTTACCAGGAAATAATCCTGAAACTCATCTTCACCATTTTTATTACAAGCTCCGATATCAAAGTGGTATCAACCAACGCCCGATATTCAGCCTCAATGCTGCATCGAGTAACTACAGTCTGGTTCTTACTACGCCACCGCATAATCTAGCAGCCAAGGAGATGGCCAGATGCGAGCTCTTTCACTTGGTGGACTCTCACGCTATAGCTTTGACAATGTCTGATGAACCGGACCTGGAGATGTGGATCATCCAAGGCACATTAGCATGACGTACTCCTGTTCGAATCGAAGTTTGAAACCAAGCTTCTCCTCAGGAGGATAAATGGGGTGACGCCATCAAATCTTCATCGTGTGTCATCTGTAGCAGAACTATGAATGGGAACAAGCAATCTGAACCACAAAGCAGGGCTTAAATACCTTAAATATGTTCACAGGGACCTACTTCATGCTTGCTCGCACACAACCATGACCAGTATATGAGATTTAAAGTATTAAGACCATTGAGATAATAAGACATCCAATTACTTGACAGAGATTACATATGGTGGTGATTCTCAAATTATACCATTGAGATTGAAGATCAAGTCAACATGAGTCCATAAATAAAGATGGTTTGTCGATTATATGCATCGTGATCAATGATTGAGACAAAAAAAAAATTGAATCAATGGAACACAATAAGAATTGAAAAATAAAAAATAAATTTTGATTTTAAATTTACTTTGGATAAGTTTTATTTTGAAATTTAAATTCTAAATAAGTTTTCTTTTTTTTGTGAAATTAGTATAGGAAGAATAAGGTTCACTATTTTTGAATAAAATTGCAAATGAACCGAGCATTCGACAAGCCACTCATGACTTAGCTCGATTATAGCTCATTCGTGATCATTTAATTAAGTAATTAAACAAATTAGAACATTTTTTTTAATACTAACTGATTAAATAAACAAGTTAATTTGAACTGTGTTCAATTCATTTATATGCATGAACAACATCATTTAAAACTCATGAACAAGCACGATAACAAGCTCAGTTTATGTTTAATATGGGGTAAAGTCAGACTTTTCTGTTTAATATGGAGTCAATTCATGTTTGTTGAAGTCAGACTTTTCTGTTAATTCACATCCTTTACAATGGCCATTGAAGACTCAATTGGCCAACTTCAGTAGACAACTCCACTCTTTAGAGCGCCACTTTAAGAAGATCTTTGGGAATAACAAAAATAGCACTATGAATGTCCTAGAAATATTCTCTTAAAGATTAAGTCACATCTCCCCTTTTTCAATTGTCAGCCTAGCAAATTGTCTTTAATGCTTTTGGCACCAAGCTGACTAAGTTCAAGAGCATTTTCAGATCCTTTGCTGCAGCCAACTCGGCCAAAGGGGAGGTTAAAAGAGAAAGGATTTCATTCAAAAATTTTGAAGTAAACTTCTTAACAAATCTATGTAAAATTCTACCAAATGAGTTGAACTAGTCGTACTCTCAGTTGCATTTATAATTCACCTAATAGTTCAATTTGGTGTTTCCTCAGATTTGGGTGAGATTTTCAAATACACCATAAATTCATTGTCATTGCCACCATGTGGGCTCCGAAAATTCGGCCCCGGCCTCCCCGCTGCACTTTTCTTTTTTTCTTCGGTGAGGGGGAGTTTTAACGGAATAAGTTCCGGGGTAAATTTTGGAAGGCAGATGGGTTTGTAGATAAGACACTACCCAGAGATTTCGCCCTCATTTTGTGAGGACTTTATGATCTGAGTTCTGGTTTCCTATAGGCGCAAGCCCCTATAGTTAATTAAAAATTGCGGAACGGCGCCGAATGCGCAGTGATTCAACGGGATTTGAGCGGAATTTCTGGAGGATTCGCTCAGGTATTTGGATGTGTCGAGGTATTAAGCGGGATTTCAGGGATTCGCGGCAGAGTACAGGTATGCATTTCGTTTTCATCTCTTTTGGATATTATACATAAGTCAACACACCACCCACTGCCCGCCCACCACCAACGTTGCTGCTAGCCACTGCCCACCTTTGGCCACCATCGCCCCTAGCCACCCACTATCGGCCTCCGCTGATACCTACCTTCAGCTACCCACCGCCACCCACTACCACCAGTCACATCTCCAACTCCGGCTGCCGCCCACCACTAGCAACCACTTGCCACCGCCGGCCGCCCATTATCAGCCCCCACTAACCCGCCACTAACCACCACTATCTTTGGAGTTTATAATGTATTCATTTTGCTTCAACCCAAATAAAAAAAAATAAACTTGCATTTATTTTACACTCATTCAAACAACTCCAAAGCATTTAAAATACACTACATTTTCTTTTTGCATTGCATCTCTTTTACACAACATTCCTTTTTCAGCCAAACAAACATCCCCCAAGGGTATTTGGAAATCATTAGGCTTGGCTAAGTTTTAAATACATTGTAAATAGTTTGCAATTATCATTGTGCCCGCAGCCGCCGGCCTCCACCCGACAGCAGCCCATTACCAACCACCCATCCTTAGTCACTTCTTACTGCCATCGTCATTCTCCTGCCACAGGCTATTGTGCTTGCTGCCACTATAAGCCATCAATCATTGTCATTGTTAGGCTTTATACTATATTTATTTACTTCAAATCAAACAAAAAAATAGTTATCTATATTTACAATACACTCATCGAAAATACTCCAAAACAAATAATATTCATTATATTCCTTTTACACTATTTCTTTAACTCTGCAATCTTTTTCAACAAAACAAACAACCAATTAATTTTCACTTATTTTGCTTAAATAAGTCTATGGATCATCGAATGATTACATTATTTCAAGATGAATATTGCTAGCTAGTAAGGATTGCATAGTGTCATCAATAAAGGAAATCACATATTAAATGAAGAAAGGTCTTTAAGGAAGAACCTTTTTAAAAGAAAATAGAAGAGAAGTTTCATGGAGAAAATACGCTTCAACTAGAAACATCTATGAAAGCAAAATAAAGAGAATTTTAAAGTTGAGATTGAGATGGATCATCTTGTGAAGAAATTATTATTGTTTAAAAATATAGATTAAATGGTTTTACTCATGGAAAAGATGACCATTAAAAATCATGAAGATCTCAATTTGAAATATGAATATTAACATTATATAAAATTTAAAAGTCTTTTCATCAAAAGTAAAATAGTCATCAAATCAAGAAGAATCGTTGAGGAACAATTTCATCTTTGTAAAATTAGCTGCAAAAATAAAGTCCATGAAAATACTTAGGATCAATCCAAAATGGACACTCAAATTCTCCTAGAAACTTGAGGGTGATTTTTTTCCCAAGATGGAAAAAAAAGATGTGTGGATCTTGAAAAGTTTTATAAATGTGTTAATTTATACTGAAGATATTGTCAGCACTGCCTAGAGCTGTAGGTGTATTGTTAAAGCATTAGTGTATACTATTTCATACGATGGTTTTCCTCTAGTGGAAAACCCCCTGCTAATTTTGTTTGGATTAGGTTCAATGTTTATTTGTGTCATCTTGTATGTTAAGGTTAATTTTACTTGTCAGTATTCTACATTTATCAATGTACACTTAAATATTAATTAAACTTCACACTTACTTTACTATGATTTTTTTCTCTAAAAGACGAGAAATCTATTCAATTTATTTTATTTATGATAAGTTGGACACAAAGCTAGTTACATACACATTAACTCCAAGCAGAAAACTAGAAAAAATGCTACCCCCGTACATGCAATTTAAAGAAGCATACCACCCGAGCAACAGCACAAACCTATAACCTTTAGCTTGGGAACCAAAGAGCAGACTGCCCAAGCAAGAGCCCATTGGTCATTTTATAATGATGAATTAAAGATGAATATGATTGGCTTTGGATTGAAAAACTATAAAATGTGAATGGATATCTTCTTTCTTGGAGTAATTTTAAAAATTAGATGTGATATGAAGAAACCCAACCTTGAATTATTCAACGAAAACCTATGCCGTCAAGGATAAATTCTCATTTTCTTCATATGAACAATGTGAACTTCATTTGACATTCCTTAGGAACCATACCTACAGTAATCGCTTTTTATAATGATTAAATGGATAAACCAAAAATTTTAACTAGTAGAATCTATTTACAAAACTTCAGAAAGTAAAAGGTTTTCTTCTATTATGGAGTATTCTAAGAATTCCAAGTGTGATTCTACTGGAACTCAAGTTAAAAGTGATTCTAGGAAATCCTATGCCTATAGTAAATTGTCATCTTCTCCTTGCCAAACTGCATCATGGCTCTAGAGGATTGAATATGACAATTGGAGATGACACATGAAACTTATAACTAAAGTTACTAAAAGTGTGACAACGATGATATTATACTTCTAAAAGCAAATATTCTTCAATAAAATGGACAATAATTGGTCCTCCCGGTTCATGGAAGAATCTTGATACATATAGATGATGGTGGATGGTGAATGCCACATAATAACCTAATAAAGGACTGTGCGGTTTTGAAGTCACGATGTCTCTCCATATATCATCTCAGATTAATTTTATTCACTTTAAGGCTTCGTTTGGGACGGCTGTCTTCCTGCTTCTTAAAGCGGTTTTCTAGTACAAAAATTTTAAATTTTGTACTAAAAAACCGCTTTAAAAAGCAGGAAGAAAGCCGTCCCAAACGAAGCCTAAGACTAGAGACAAAAAAGTCAGAAGGGAGGGGGACCACTTGGGTCAAAACGAGCAACTTGTTTGTAAGTTCTTGGGTTGTAACGTGCGAATAAGAATATGAATATGCTCTCCTTTATCCTTAAGACTTAAAGATATTAGTTCTGAAAATATGATGCTTTTTCCTTTACACAATGCGTACCCATGTACCTTAGTACGCATCGATTTTCTACCAAACAATAATTTTTACTTACCAAACTTATTTTCACCTGAAATTCTTCCATGTATTATATAATGTTGACGTTGAATGCAAAATATGGATTCATAAACAGTAGAATGTGGCTATAAAGAACTTTACATATGAAATTTACATAATTACAAGTTGGCATGAAATACTTTAATAAGAAAATATTCTCTAGATGCATTGGCATTAAAAGTATAGTAAGCAACTTATGTATCGGCTCAGGCTGAACCAGGCCAACCGGTCCAGCAGGTCTCCAGGAGGCAGTATTCACACTAGCCTCCCTTGGCTTGCCCCGCCCATTGGGGGGCCCCACTTGTTCGTTGTGTTCGAAACTTAAACAGAGGGGATGGCTAGGGCTTGGGAGGGAAAACATGTTAGGAAATCTTTTGTATTAAAAGGGATGAGAGTGATTAGGAGTTTTTCATGTTTTGATTGATTGAAATTAGAGTTTCTTGGAGGCTTGGGCTCTAGACAATCTTGTCTAGAGATTTGGGGGAGACGATCCTCCTCTTGAATTGAGGATCTCTTATATCTTTGCTTTGCTCTTACTTTTCTTTGATTGTTATAAGATTTGTTATCGTTTGTTTGTTCTTCCACGATTCTCTCGTTTTCTCGCTGTTTTTACTAATTATTGATTAGGTTTGCTTGCGAACTCAAGTAAATCTGATAGGATTACTTGCAAACTTAAGTATTTCCTATCAAATTGGTATCAGAGCAAGTCGTGGGATCGGTGGAGGGCCTTTTTTCGGCTAATTTCAGCAGTGACTTTTTGCCCGGAAGGAAGAAAGATTGCTGTTTTTGGAGTTCCAAATTCAGATTTTTTGTTTCTACAAACTCCGGATTGTGATGGTGACCAAAAAAGTGGATGCTCTGGAGGAAAGGCTTGAAGGAGAGATGAATCAAATCAAAACGACGGTGGAGAAAAGGATTTCCTCCATGAAAGGGCAAGTTGCTGATCTACGGGACGTGATGAAAAATATGTTAGAAGTTCAAAACCAAACAGCGGCTTCTGTGGCGAAAGGAATGGAAGGAAAAAATATGAATTCTAAATTTCGTAGGGAGGAAATCATGGAAATCATGGAAGGAGAAGGAAGAAGACCTCATCTGGAGCCTGTCCAGAGGGAAGAAAGAGGAGGTGGATATGGGAAACGCAATGAGGGATACTAAGGCCGCCGAGGTGCTGATTTTGAAGAAAGAAGGGAAGATTTCGAAGGGGGTTTGGGCTATGGCAGGGCAAGGGAAGACCGGGAAACATGGGGTGCACCTAGCACTTAGGAGAGGGGAAACTATGGAAGAATCCGGGGTAATGGGGGCGACCAGAAGGTGAGGAATTTGAAGATGCCCATAATCGAAGGCGAAGATGCGTATGGGTGGATTTACAAGGTGGAAAGATACTTCGCCATTAATGAGCTGACGGAGGAGGAGAAGCTGATCGCAGCCGGATTGTGCCTGGAAGGAAAAGCCCAGTCTTGATATCAGTGGAGAGATCAGAGACCTATCAGGAACTGAAGGGAATTCAAAGACTGCATAATAGAATGTTTCCAAACCGACCGGGGAGGAGATTTCTATGAGCAGTTCTTTGCTCTGACACAGGAGGGATCGGTAGTAGACTACAAGGAGCAGTTTGAGCACCTAGCAAGCAGGGTGGAGCGACTCTCAGATACAGTATTGGTGGAAAATTTCATGAAAGGGCTAAAGGCGAAGATCCGAGCAGCAGTGAAGGTTTTGATGCCCGTGACTTGGGGGAGGCCATGAAAATGGCCCAACTGGTGGAAAATCAAAGGAATTTGGAGAGGGGAGCCAGGAGTAGCAGCACTGCGGGCACTTACAGGATGACGACTACTCATCTAGCACCTAAAGGTCCTGCAACATGAGGGAGTCAAGAGGCCACCAAGGAGAAGACAGGAGGAGGAAGCGAGAGAAATTTCAAGCGACTAACGGAGAAAGAGATGCAGAAGAAGATGGCTAAGGGGTTGTGCTTCAGATGCGATGAAAAGTACACACCGGAGCATCAGTGCAAGGATCGAACACTTCAGGTTCTCACCGTCTGTGATGACGAGAAAACTGAGGGAGGTGAGGAGGAAACAGAGGAGGAGATAGAGGAGAAGCTACGCTTGGATCTGGATGAGGTTTCCCTAAACTCAATAGTTGGATTCACTATGAATCATACAATGAAGGTGAAGGGAGGGAGAGAGGATAGGGAGATGGTGGTGCTAATTGATAGTGGGGCTACTCATAATTTCATTTTCACCCAAGTCGTCGACCAACTCAGAGAGAGATTGGTGGATATCGACTGTTACGGGGTGATGATGGGTACGAGGAAGGTGGAGAAAGGTCAGGGGATTTGCAGAGGAGTGCGACTGACGATCCAGGGGATACAGGTGAGGGAAGATTTCTTCCACTAGAGCTTGGGAGTACATACATCATCCTGGGGATGAAATGGATGCAAACTTTGGGAGACACCAAAGTGAATTGGGGAGCACTCACGATAAAGTTGATGGTGGATGGAAGGAAGGTGGTGATTAAAGGAGATGCGGTGCTCTCCAAATTCTTGGTTTCTCTTAAAACGATGGTGAGGGACATTCAGTTGGCGGGCGAAGGGAATTTGGTGGAGCTGCACAATTTGGAGTGAGCGAGATTGGAGGAGGGAGGAGACATACCCCTCTCCATTTAGTCGTTGATTCAACAGTTCCAATATATTTTCCAACCACCTCAAGGATTGCCACCGCAGAGAGAGGAGCATGCCATCGTGTTGAAGGAGGGAGTGTCACCCATCAGTGTACGGCCTTATCGCTGCCCTCAGTTCCAGAAGGATGAAATCGAAAGGTTGATTAGAGAGATGCTAGAGGAAGAAATCATCAGACCAAGCATCAGCCCTTTCTCTAGCCCCGTTCTGTTGGTGAAAAAGAAAAATGGCAGCTGGTGTTTTTGTGTGGATTACAGAGCACTCAACAAGGAAACTGTACCTGACAAGTTTCCTATACCAGTCATTGACGAGCTGTTAAATGAAATGAGTGGGATCGTGATCTTCAACAAGATAGACTTGAAATCAGGTTACCATCAGATCCAGATGAAGGAGGATGTACCCAAGAGGGCCTTTAGAACTCATGAAGGATATTATGAGTTCCTGGTGATGCCATTTGGCCTCACCAATGCTCCCGCTACGTTACAGGCCCTTATGAATAAGGTTTTCAAACCTTATCTCAAATGATTTGTATTGGTATTCTTTGACGACATCCTGGTCTATAGTAAGACAGGGGAGGAGCATTGAGAGCAAGTGAAAAGGGTGTTAGAGGTACTGTAGGAGCACCAACTGAGGGCTAATTTGAATAAATGCTTCTTTGCACAAGCCAGTGTAGAGTACTTGGGTCATGTGGTATCAAAAGAAGGGGTGGCAGCATATCAATCCAAAATTGAGGCAATGCTAAAGTGGCCTATGCTAAAAAATCTGAAGGAGCTGAGGGGATTTCTAGGACTGACAGGTTACTACAAGAGGTTCATTAAGGGGTACAGCTCCATCGCAGGGCCACTCACTGAGTAGTTGTAGAAGGACGGGTTCCTATGGGGGGAGGCGACCACATCAGCCTTTGAGATCTTGAAGAAGGCGATGACTACGATGCCGGTCCTAGCTTTGCCAGATTTCACTCACACCTTCATTGTGGAGACAGATGTGTTCGGATATGGGCTGAGTGCAGTGTTTATGCAGAGTCGTAGGCCCATTGCCTATTTCAGCCAGGTATTGACTGCTAGAGCGCGACTGAAATCAATTTATGAGAGAGAATTAATTGCCATCTTTTTGGCCATCCAGAAATGGCGGCCCTACCTACTTGGGTGGCATTTCATTGTCCGGACCGATCAGTAGAGCTTGAAATACCTATTAGAACAGCGGATGGTGATGGAGGAACATCAAATGTGGCTGTCCAATTTGATAGGGTATGATTTTGAGATTCAGTATAGACCAGAGGTGGAGAACAAGGCAGTAGATGCTTTGTCTAGATGTATGGGGGAGTTGCAGGCAGTGGCACTATCCATTCCTTTGATGCTTGACTGGGAGGCCATCAGAGAAGAAAGTGTTAGAGATGAAGATTTGGGAAGGATCAGGGCAGATTTAATGAAAGAGGAGGGTAGCCACCTAGGGTACTCATTGGAGGGAGACAGACTGCTATATCAGGGAAGATTTGTGATGCCCCGTATCTCAATCCACATCCCAAATTTACTCCAGGAATTTCATGGAAGTGCAGTTGGAGGCCATTCAGGAGTGCAGAAGATCTACATGAAACTAGCAGCCGATCTTTACTGGAAGGGAATGCATAGAGATGTAGAGGAGATGGTGGGGAGGTGTGAGATTTGTCAGAGGAACAAATATCTGGCTATGTCACCAGGGGGACTACTACAGCCGTTGGTGTTACCAGGACGAGTATGGGAGGAGATATCCATGGACTTCATAGATGGGATGTCCCATTCAAAAGGCTTCACAATGATCTTGGTGGTGGTGGATAAATTGAGCAAGTATGCTCATTTCATTCCCCTCCGACATCCCTACACAACAGTGACAGTGGCTTCAGCCTTCATCACGGAGGTGGTCAGATTACATGGAGCCCTTGAGACAATAGTATCAGATAGAGACAAGGTGTTCCTCATCCATTTTTTGGAGAGAGTTGTTCAAATTGCAAGGAACAGTGCTGAAAAGGAGTACAGCTTACCACACTCAGACGCATGGCCAGACGTAAGTAGTGAATAGGAGCTTAGAGACATACCTAAGATATTTCGTATCGGAGACACCCAAGCTCTAGGCTAAGTGGCTATCATGGGTTGAGTACTAGTACAACACCTCTTTTCATTCTGCTTCTCAGATGACTCCGTTCAAGGTGTTGTACGGAAGGGATCCTCCCCACTTGGAACACTTTGGGAGAGCAGTACTCCCATTTCTTCAGTGCAGGAGTACTTGGAGGAGAGAGATAGAGTGCTAGAAGAATTGAAGAGACACCTACAGAGGGCTCAACAGATTATGAAGAGACAAGCGGAAGGGCATAGGAGGGACATCAAGTTTGGAGTGGGTGAGAGTATTTTTGAAGTTCCGACCGTATAGACAGAAGGCAGTCGCCAATAGGAGGAACGAGAAGCTGGCTCCAAGGTACTTTAGGCCTTAAGAAGTGTTGGAGAAGATCGGAGCAGTAGCATATCGACTAAAACTATCACCAATGGCGATTATACATTCAGTTTTTCACATATCAAAGTTGAGAAAGGCCATTGGTGACTATACAACCAATCCCGAGCTACCGGTGACACTTACTGAAGATTTAGATGTGGTTTTGGAACCCTTAGAGCTGATGGGGGTTCGCTAGAAAGAAGAGGGAACTAAGGAAGTGTTGATCCAATGAAAGAACTTTTCTGACTACGAGGCCACGTGGGAGTCATACGAGAGGGTGAAAAAGCAGTTTCATGATTTTCACCTTGAGGACAAGGTGATTCTTTGGGAGGACGGTATTGATGTATCGGCTCAGGCTGAACCGGCCCAGACGGTTCAGCAGGTCAACAGGAGGCGGTATTCACCCGCCTCTCTTGGCTTGGCCCGCCCATAGGGGGGCCCCACTTGTCTGTTGTGTTCGAAATTTAAACAAAGGGGGCGGCTAGGGCTTGGGAGGGAAATCATATAAAGAAATCTTTTGTATTAAAGGGGATGAGGGGGGTTAGGAGTTTTTCATGTTTTTATTGATTGAAATTAGAGTTTCAAGGAGGCTTGGGCTCTAGACAATCTTGTCTAGAGATTTGGGAGAGACGATCCTCCTTTCGAATTGAGGATATCTTGTATCTTTGCTTTGCTCTTGTTTTTCTTTGATTGTTATAAGATTTACTACGTTTGTTTGTTCTTCCACCACGATTCTCTCATTTTTTCTCGTTGTTTTTACTAATTATTGATTAGGTTTACTTGCGAACTCAAGTAAATCCGATAGCATTACTTGCGAACTCAAGTATTTCCTATCAGCAACATCTAGATCCATATATTTTTACATCACAGGTACATGAACAATTTGGGGCTTGTTTGATTGGGTTTATTCTTAATTGCTCTACTAATAAGAGAATTAAGAAAGATGCTTTATATAGGTCACACTCTTTGTTCTACTCGTCCAAAAAAATATCTTATAAAGCAAATTGAAGGCAAAACCATCCTGCTTTTCACCCAAATAGCACGGACAGGTGTTTTACACAGCTTAGTTTAACGCAAAACTAACAAAAAAGACAAATTCATTTTCTATGTCCTTCAATACCGCATCTTATTTATATTTATTGAATACTTTTTGGTTAATTAAAGGAAATGAAATGCTATAAAAACATAGTTGCAGATAATTTTGAGGGTAGCTCTTGAATCTCACTTTTCCTTGAGCTCATTGCACAGCACAATTGAACCTTATGTTGCATAAGGAAAACCATGTAGGATTATAAATTCAATCTTAATGAATATTCTATTGTGGCTCCTCCGAATCTGAATAAACTGTTATTTACTGAAAAATCTTACAACTAATCAGCAAAGTACGATCAATAATGCAAGAAGAGATTTCAAAACCCTTTCTTTTTTAACCAAAATAATAACCATAAATGCACAGCACACGGTCAGAAAGGCAATGCTTAGCATTCAAATCATAAGCAATAAAGGAATGGTCGATATGCATTTTACCAACCACATAACTACAGTGCATAGAAACTGCTAAGGAACTAGAAGTAAATCCAGTTAGAGTCTCACCAAACCAATTACAAGCAAGAATGTCCAAAATAATACTATCCCACCAACACTCGTTGAAGTTTGGTAGCATGTGACGAAAAGTAAGCTGAAATTTATGAAATATATCAAGATATTTCTGAAATATGTTAGAAAATGACAAAAAATGAAAAACATAAAAAATCTTCTGAGAAAGATTGAAAGGTTACCTCCATCAGTTCAAAACCTATTGATAAGACCCACAAAAGAGATTGATTTCGTATCATTATGGCCTTACCCCACCAACCAAATATATGTGCAAGAACAAACTCATCAAATAATGTCTCCTACAAAAACCTAAAACGCTAAATCAGTAACTTGAAAGACAAAAAAATAATAATGAAATCTATATACAATGTACTAAAAAGAAAATTTGATGGTGATTGAAGACATCATACATAAACATTGTTAAACCTGCTTTTGGGATTATCAGGCACATATATACGACAATCCGTTCCATAAGACCTTTCAGGCAGTTCTGCAAAAAGATAAAAGAAAGACATAAGAATTTAACCTAAAAATAATAAGGGGACAGTTGTGAACACTAACACATGAATTAATTACCAATTCCAAGGTCAGGGTGAAGAAATTTCATGAATCTACGAGCATCATCACGATTCTATGCAAGGTAAAGAAAGAGTAGACAATTAGAAAAATTTTTAATGTACATAATTAAAAATAAAATTGTAGAATTTGCCTAATTGGTAGGTTCAATTTTCAAATCCTTCTAGAATTTAAGCTCCGTCATGTAAGAAATATCAAAGTATACAATCACTAGGTTTGAAACAAACCTGAAAAAGCAAGAAAGTAAGGGCAACAAGGTAAACAACAGCCATTCCATGGACTAAACGCCAAATAGCAGGATGCGGCCTAGTAAGTACCCTGAAGAATAGAATGAAATCAGAAAAACAGAAGATTCACAATTCATGATGGTTAATTAAACATAGTGCAAGGTAGACACAACACACAAAGCTTTAAAAGTTGCATTACTAAATTAATCTGAACTTAAACAGATGGCTGCAATTAAAATCATCAATATTAGATTTTATGATTGTTACAGAAAAATAAAAAATAAAATTAAAAAATTAAAAAAAAAAAAAAATAGCAAAGGAATGTTAGGACAAAAAAATTGAAAACTAAAAATATAAACAAAAGTAGCCATAATAGTAATGAGATATCTCATATAAACTATATTACATATTTCTAATTAGATCAATAATAGATAAACAACAATCCAGGCAAAGTTTAATAATGCAATTATGAGAAATTATGCATCCAAGGATCTAAATTTCTTGATCTTATTACTACCTTAAAACAAGAGAGAGTGCCTATTCAACCTTTTTTTAGAATAATATTAACACAATTTGAACGAAATTAGTGTACAGGTAAAAATAAAAAGTTAGTACTAACCACAGTAAGCACTAAGGAAATTTTACTCACGTTGGAGGTGCTTGGAGCAAGGAATAAGCTAGAAAGACTGCAATCATGGCACAAACCCCCCTGAAGAATGCCAAAACAAATAGTAGACTTGAAAATTATTAATTACTAAGGCAGCAATGACCAACAATAATTGAAATAAATAATACGGAAAAAAAAAAGCAATACAATTGGGGAAAACACATAAGTTTCTTTTTGAAGCTCAACAAAGGAAAATAAAACTCCAAAGAAAAAAAAAAAAGCAAACAAGTTAAAAAAAAAAACTAATGTAAATTATGCCCGTTAGATTGAAACTCTTATAAGACCATCGAGTCAATGGTGAAATATTATATCAGCATAAAAATATGCAACAAATTACTGACTAAATATTTTAAAATTAGTTGATAAAAGTACCTCTTAACCGATGTAACAAGAGCATTTGAAGTCATGCTTTCTGGATCAAAAGCTCCACTTGACCAACTATCAAATAGGTGGTTCCACAGTTATCACATAATAAGGCTAATAAAGCAGAAATGACATATTAAACTATTGTTAGACAACATCATCATGAAAAATTAGGAATGGGAATTAAAGTTGTGAGCCTACCCTGAACCGAAAGCTAACCAAGGTTCAAAGGTAAATTCAGAAGCTACAAAAGAATAACTTGTGGGTTTGCTGTTATGTTGAACATTTTCTATGAAAATTTCAGAAAAAATTTCAGAAAAGAACAACCTCAAAAATAAGTTCATGAAAAGGAATCAAGTATAACTAGACAACAAGAACATGCTTCTTTGTATGTTATGGGGCATGATTGCTTTTAATCACAGCCTATATTGTACGATAAAATGGAACATGAGAGATCGAGAAAGGATGAACCATATGTAAATGAAATGTAAAAATAACTTTAGAGCACATCTAGATTCCTTTATAATTCATTCAAAATAAAATTAATGGAATCCCAATAAAGATTTAAACCAATTTTGAACACAAAATTTTCAAAAGCAAGGCAGCAAATACAAGGTTCTAGATGGAAGATAATTAACATGATAAAAATATCTAGCCCATGTCAAAATGTCTTGTTTGCAAAGAAGTTTTACAACTGCTGCAAACTTGAAAATCCCAAAAGAAGAATCAAGGAACTATAGCACTAACTAGTGAAAGAAAAATAGCTTTATTAAGAAGATTGTGTCAAAGCTACTCTAAAGTGTCAATATGATTGTCGACAAACAAAAAGTTAGATGCAGTTGTCAAAGATGATAGATGCTAAAGGAAGATATCAAACTAGAAATAGCCACTGGATATTTTAAGCAAAAAAAAATTATAACAACACTAAAGACAACTACTAAAAAAAGGTGTATCACATGGTAGACATAAAGTTATATCAGAATTAAAAATATTAAAAAAAAAGACTAAAATTTTCAGGAACTTGTCTTGATAGTATTACAGAAGCAGCAAGGCAAGAAATTTGAAGGTGAAGAGTGTGACTGGATACAACATAAGACCAATTGTCAAATGCTTACATCAATAAAACAATGTAATCATATCTTATTGTATAACAGATATAGACATTAAATTATAAACCTATTGTAATATTAAGTGAGGATGTGTGCAACTTCTAAGTTGAAGCCAAGCATTAAAATGCTTGCAAGGTGGCAACAAATCAATGGGGTTGGAGCTTTTGCTCATCGCCGCCGGCCCATGCTTATGCATGCTAACCTATTAATTTCTAACAAAATTGACAAATTGCATTTGGTGCTTGCCTCTCCCATAGAAAAAAAAAATGACAAGAAATCTAATAAAAAAGTTTTATCCAGGAACACCTTCGCAGGCGTAAGCCTAATTGCCTATGTTATCCTTCAGTACATGTGGTTCTGCATCAAATTGTAGCAAGGAAAATATATATATATATATGAATGTTATGGAAAAAAAATAAGAAACACATAAAACAACCATTCATCTATCGGATTAAAAAGCAAATGCATTTTGTGCAACAAAATAGAACTTAAGAACATTTAATTCAACTTATAAATAAGGACATACATTATAACACATGAGCCAAACAATAGCAACGAAATTGTTCGTGGCTTGTACGCCCATGCTGTCCATGGGTCAAGTTCACCAAAATCGCTGATAAATTGTATATCATCTTTTTGAATAATAAAGTCCCTTTTACTTGCTTTCTTCATGCCATTGAAATCCATGATAGCAGCCTATTTGCAAAGATACTAAGATCACCAACTACTTCAAAATAACACTAAGAAAAGCCCAATGAAGGTAACATTCAAGTAGGCACAATTCAGATTATTATTATTTTTTCTCTCCCATAAGATCAAGAAAAGCAAACTTGATTTAAAAGAAATCGTAGTCCCTTATACTGCTTTGCTTAATAGAAAACCTGAATCAAAGGCAGTAGAAGAACATTTTCTGATGAAGTGATCAAATTTTGAAAAATCAACACCAAACCACATAAAAAACATCTAGCATAAGAGCAGAATTGACAGAAGACCTGAGCGTTAAACTAATTTAGTCCTCCACCAATAACAACCACGCCCCACCACCAAAAAAAGCTAATGAAATGAATTAAAATATAGTAAAGTTGGGTAATGATTTCTTTAAAACTCTCAACGGTCAACCACGGAGACACAGACCTACAGAAGCATCCATTTCACCTGAAAAATGATGACAGCTCCGAAATTTTCTAGAAAAAAGAGGGTCGCTTATCACCATAAATCATCAAAATTCTAACATGCAAGGGAATAAAAGAGCCTTCACGCACAGCTACAGCAAAGCCAAATGCCTATTCGAGGAAAGAAAATTACAGCTTCTGAATTTATTTGACAACGACCAAAGAGAATTAGCGTCCCCCTTAAATAAGAAAATAACAGACTACTCCAAACTAATGCCATGAAATCATCACTTACAACACAATGCAGTTTTATTAATATGTACAGTCTAGAAAGAAAGCGGGTAGAAATAAATTGATGTATGTTATCCAAAAATCAAAATAGTAAATAGATAAAAAAGAAAATACCATAAACAGAGTACAAGAAATATATAAAAAATCAGAAAAAAAGGTGTTTCTTTTGGGTAATTTTAATTGAGACACTTCGGAACAAAATCTTTATTTGCCAAGAAAGATCATCAAAAATAAAATAAAAAATAAAAAAAACATTAAAATGACCACTGTAATGTGAAAAAATAATGCATATAGTGGTATCTCAGGGCATAGCCAAAGCGAAATATATTACCTATAAATCAAGATTCTGAGAAAGAGGATTGATTGCGTACAGTTGCTGGCGGGGGAATGGAGTGATAACTTGGAAAATGCGGGGAGAGAAAGAGAGGTGGAAGAGACAGAAGAGGGGTGGAGGAGAGAGAAAGTAGGGTAACAAATTAAATACATAAACGGGAAACAAAACAGAGGAAAGGCGGTGCCATTTTAGTCCCTTCTTAATTTTTGGTTATCACATGCAGTTGCAGGAGAAGACGGGCGTCCTGGCCGTAGGATAGAGAGAGGAGCAGATCCCTACCGTCGGAGGAGATCCACTCCAAATCAGAGCCGTTTCGTATTTGGAGAGAGAGAGAGAGAAACATAGATCTTATAAGGATAGTGTACGTCGGTCAAAGAAAGCGTCATGATATAAGCAGGGGATTTCCCTCAACGTAACGGGACATCACAATAATTCCTTTTTTTACCCTTACAAGTAATAGTTTAATTTCTTCCAATGTGATATATGAGGAAACAAATCTATGTATTTATATCATGAATAATAAGGATTGATGCGATATAAATAAATTTTACATAAATTTTGGATCTCAAAATACTCAAAAAGTGAATAAAATTTTCAAAAATTAATTCCATTACTAAAATAATTCTAAATCTTGAAAGTTCAGTTAAAAATAATGTTCTCATCATATTGTTAATCTAAGGATAATAACCAAAACTCAGCTCAAATTTCAACCTAAATTCCAGGAAATCAGCAAAAATCCCGCATACGTACCGATTCAGCACCGCTTGAGTAGTTTCTATGTAATATCTGTGCGAAATTCGCCTCGATCGTCACTCTTCGATGTTGTTAAATACCCGTTGCTCACACGAAGCTTGGACTCGCTCTCTGCTCCCCCCCCCCCCGCTCTCTGCTTCTCCTTCCGAAATCCACGAATCCTTGCATCTGACCTCCTCTGCCTCTGAGCCTATCGGAAGCTCCTATAGCTCGAGCACCCTTTATCCCGACCCCTTTGCTTCTTTCGATCCAGAGAAAGAGAGAAATAGAGAGAGCAAGGAATAGAGAGGGGAAGAGGCCATCCACTTACCTGAAACCGATCATCCTTCCTCCTTTCTCTGCGAACCGACCCCGACGGGATCTCCCCGAGCTCGCCGACACCTCCACTATTTCTTCCCATCCTAGCTGATCCCCTCTCTGCCATCCGAACTCCACCTGCCATAGCTGAATCCCTCATATCTCCTTCCCGAGCCCCTAGCCGAACTCCTCACCCGACCGACTCCCTTCCCCTTTTTATTCTATGTTAGGATTTTGTTGCAACTCAAGCTCACAAGTTTTATATTTTTGATGATAACAAACATCTTCATATCTCATATTATTTTTATTCTATATTTGTTTGTGTGTATAATAATATTTCTGGAATACCATGCAACATCAAACAAAGAATCAGAGCTCAAGAATTGGTTGAATAATTTTATGTTGTTAATGGTCTGTAATATTCATTGATGTAATTTTTGATTTCTTGAGTTAAGTTCTGTAAGGGAGTATGCTTGCTTGGTGACCATGCACACACACACTCAAGGGAGTGAGATCTACTCAAATTCAGAAGATCAAGTTTTGAGATTGTCCAGGACGATCCTTTATGATATTGGAAAAGAGCTACCAATGACAGTTTAGGCAAAGATTTAAGTTTAATTTTTTGTTCTAATCGTCCCGAAAGATCAATATAAATCATGCCTAAATTTATCCTGTGATTAGGGGATTAATTATGGTTAAAATTTTCAATCCGATCATCCTGGACGATATGTATATCGTAAAGGACGATGTTTGTCGACATACTTGATTTTCCTAAATCGTCCAAGCCGAAATATCATAATTTTTCTTTTAATCGGCCCCGACGATCCACAATATCGTCCTAGACGATCTGTATAAATTTGTACTAATCGTCCTGGACTATCCTAATATTGTCCGGGACTATCAGGTCAAATTCTGCACATCGTACTTGACGATTCTTTCGATCGTCCAGGATAATTTTTTGCGCCAGAATTGAGTTTTTTAGGATTTTTTTAAGCCATCTTTTTAAGTGTATCATATAGGACGATCATGCGATCGTCCTGGATGATAATGTCAGTTTGGTGCATTTAAGAGTCTTTTTGGAGCTCTTCTATTTAAGCTTTGTCAAGGCACTTGATATGTGTCTTTGGCAGCCATTGAGGCTTCGTTTCTTCTGGATAAAACTTGAAGAGATAGCTTGAAAGGGAGAGATGAAAGGGTGGAGTTTAAGAGAGGGAGAAGAACCTTGGAGGGGGTTTCAAGGGAGTGTGGAGGGGGTTTTATATGATTGCTCCGGCAAGCTTGCACCTTAGTACCATCAGATTAAAGGCTTGTCTTGAGGGAAGTTTTTAGAAGAAGAATCTCTCTTTGGTGTCAAAGGATCCGGCTACTCTGCCGCATCAGGGAAGGTGGAAGTAATTTTGTAAGAGCTTCTCCGCCTAGCTTTGGGGGCTAAAGGAGAGACACTAAGTTTAGTGCAATACTCAGAGGGTGCCTTTGATGAGTGGACGTAGGTCAAGTTGGACCGAACCACTATAAATATTGTGTGTTCTTTCCTTTGTTATTTATACATTTAATTTTCGCACTTTGTTTTTTTTGTGGTGAATTTTGGTTTGGTTTCAATTTCTGTTTTTTATTGAAAGATATTTTTTAAAATATCAATTCCCCCCTCCCTCCTCTTGGTTAGCCTCGAGACTAGTTCATAAGGGCTTAACATTCATGATGAACTTTCAAGTGGTATCAGAGCGGAATTCATAAAATTAAGTTTTTGAAAACTTTTGAATTTCAATCCATGGCTAATTTTTGTAATCGTAATATCGCGAAAGATTTTTCAATCATCCGACCACCTTTATTTGAAAATTTTACTTTTGATTTTTAGAAAATTTATAAGTATACTTTTTTGAAATCAATTGATTTCCGAATGTGGCAAATGATTTTAACTGGTTATTCCTTACCATCACGTGTTATAGATGAAATTAAAACTGATATTCCTTTTAATCAATGGAATAGGGAAGAACAAATCAATGCTCAATTAAATGCAAAATCTTTAAACTGTTTTTTCTGTGCTTGAAATTCTGAAGATTGTATGTTAGTATCCATGTGCACTACTGGTAAAAAAATTTGAGATAAATTACACATCATATACGAAGGCAGTAGTGAAATCAAGCAAACCAAGTTGAATATTTTAATGCATAATTATGAATTATTTTACATGAAACCTTATGAGATGATCTTATACATGTATACTAAGTTTATTCAAATTGTGACATCATTGCATGCTTTAGGTAAAAAATGTTCAAACCTTAAAAAAGTCAATAAAATTCTACGTTGTTTATTTGACAAATTTGATGTCATAATTGTTGTTATTTGTGAATCAAAAGATTTGAATGAATATTCTACTGATAATTTGATTGGCTCACTCATTGCCTACAAGCAAAATTTGTGTCAAAGACTTTTGGATGTAGGTGAAACGATAGTGCTAAATGCTGAAGATACGGAGAAAAGTGGCTTAGTAAGTGATAAAAGTGATAATATAACAAGCAAATTGGAAAGACTACTAAAGTACAAGCAAAAGCATCAACGAAAGTCGTTAATGACACCAAATCAAAAGATACGCAATGACATCAAATTGAAAAAAGATACACAAAGTGCATCAAAAATTAAAAGATGCGTAAAGTGCGCCAAAAAACTGACAAGAGGCATAAAATGAGTCCATAAAAATTAAGCTTACATTTCTTGTACTTCTTAAAAGCTTAAGAAAATCTTTGATATTTTTTATACTTGAGCTTAAAAATCATGATTCCTGATTCACCATTTTTTCTCATTAATCTTCTATTAGATATGTTTTATGAAAGGAATTTTGAAAAATTAGTGTTTCTTTTTCTAATTTGTTCCTTTATTTGGATATTGGATTAAAAAGTTTTTAATCCTTTAAAAGAACTTGAGCATGGATTAATAATTTCTGAATTTCTAACCTTTCTAGGTTATGCATTGTCAATACATTTCTTACTAAAGTTTTAAATAAAAT